>NW_006921613.1:15900872-15932892 GCF_000298275.1 Orycteropus afer afer | reverse complement strand
TTTTGGATGTTGATCTTATATCCTGCGACGTTGCTAAATCCCTCAATTAGTTCCAGTAGTTTTTTGATTGAATCTCTTGGGTTTTCTAGGTATATCTTTCAGGGTTTTATACATATGATCCCATTGTCTTCTTGCCTGCATGGTTTCTGCTGAGAAATCCAAGCTTAGTCTTATTCGTTGCCCCTTGTAGGTAACATTTTGTTTTTCCAGTGCTGCTCTCATGATTTTTTCTTTGTCTTTGCTTTTGGTAAGTTTGATGATGATATATCTGGGTGGTTTTCTTTTTGAGTCTATCCTGTTTAGAGTTTGTTGGACTTCCTGAATGGATATATTCTCATCTTTCATCATACAAGGAAAATTCTTTTCCAACAAATCTTCGACAATTTTCTCCGTGGTTTTATTTTTCTCTTCCTGTTCTGGAATTCCGATGACACATAGGTTATTACTTTTGATGGATTCCCACACGAACCTGAGGCTTTCTTCATTTTGTCTTGATCTTTTTTCTGATTTATCCCTTTCCAAAGAAGCATTCAGGTATTTGCCTTCAATCTCCCTAGTTCTGTCTTCCATTGATTGAATTCTGCTCCTTTGTCCATTCAATGTCTTATCTATTTCTTAAAATTTAGTATTGATCTTTTGGATTTCTATGTGTAGATTTTGTATCATTTCTAATTTTTCATTTATTTTGACATTTTGTTCTTGTATTGTCTTTTGAAATTGTTCTAGGGTTTTCTGTGTTTTCCTTGATCTGTCTCTCAATTTGTTGAAGATATCAAAATATAATTCTTTTGAATTCCTTATCAAGGAGTTCCAGTGCTGCATCTTCCTCAGGAATGTGTTTCAAGTCTGTATCATGGTCCCGTTTCTCCTGCTTTATCTTGCTTCTTTGTGTGGACTGTGATGCTCTATTGTCTCCGAGGCATTGTAATGTTTTTGTGTTTTTATTTAATTGGTGATTGTATCTTGGGGTGACTTGCCACAATTTTTGTTTCCTTTGTTTTCTTTGTATGTTATCTATGCAAGCAGGGTGCTGTGCTCCTCTATTTGCTAGTTAACATTACCTATACACTCACCACCTGTCTCCTTTCCTGTCGTCAGCTTCTGGTATGTCCCTGTCAACCTTGGCAAACAAAGCCTATTCTTAGGCCCCTGGAATCCGAATGAGAATGCTATCACTTTAAAATCCGAAATGGTCGCCACTTGTAAAGATTCAAAATGGCTGCACCCTCAGTTACTTTAAATATCCAAAATGGCTGCCACATGCAAACAATCAAAATGGCTGTGTCCTCTGACAGCAGAAAGTCAACAGCTCAGGTTGTCTCCCTTCTTGCTGTTTCCTTTCCTAGTCATAGGCAACCAGTGCAGTCGTTCCTGCAGCCACTGGTGACCAGGGTTGATCTTTAGGTCAATTCTCAGGGCCCAACACCACTTGGAAATACTGAGATTGTTGGTCCTGTCAGAGTAGCTGACTGTCCGCAGCTCTAACCGTCTCTGTACTCACTGTTTTCATTCAGGTTTTTCCACTAGTTGGTGTCTAATCCACTTCTGCATAGTTCCTTTCAAAGCTCAGGGCTCCAGGATTATCTTCTGAATTGGTTTTTCTTTTCTTTGTTGAAGAGAGTCTGTGTCACTTGTCTGCCTATTCCTCCATCTTACCGGAAGTGTCCAAACACATCTTTTTGTGTGTTTGCTTGTTTCCCCTGTTGAAAGCAAACCATATTTACTTTCTTAGATTACAAATCTGTGTAGTATCTTCCGTTTTTAAGAAAGCCGAACCTAGCCCTATTGGAATGTGGATTCTCAATCTATTCTTTAGATGGTCTCTAAATTCAGAAGGGATATAATCAAGGCCATATTTTAGCTCTTATGGACCTACTTTAATTGTCTTCAGCTTCAACTTGAATGTGCATATGAGCAGTTGACTGTCTGTTCCACAGTCAGCTCTTGGCCTTGTTTTGGGTGAAGATATTGAGCTTCTCCATCACCTCTTGCCACAGATGTAGTTGATCTGATTCCTGTGTACTCCATCTGGTGAAGTCCATGTGCATAGCCACTGTTTATATTGTTGAAAAAAGGTATTTTCCATGAGTAAATCATTAGTCTCGCAAAATTCTATCATGCAATTCTGGCATCATTTCTATCACCAAAGCCATACTTTCCAACTACCGGTGATTCTTCTTTGTTTTCAATTTTTGCATTCCAATCACCAGAAATAATCAACACATCTTGCTTGATTGCATGTTTGGTCATTTTCAGACTGCAAAACTTGCTAAAAATCTTCAATTTCCTCATCTTTGGCTTTGGTGGTAGGTGTGTAAATTTAAATAGTAATAGTGTTAACTGGTTTTCCTTGTAGGTATATGGATATTATCCTAAAACTGACAGGATGGCACTTCAGGATAGATCTTGAAACATTTTTTGTGACAATGAATGCCA
Source organism: Orycteropus afer afer (assembly GCF_000298275.1). Taxonomy (NCBI): domain Eukaryota; kingdom Metazoa; phylum Chordata; class Mammalia; order Tubulidentata; family Orycteropodidae; genus Orycteropus; species Orycteropus afer. The sequence continues at coordinate 15,930,456 of NW_006921613.1, read as the reverse complement.
TGCCATTCCTCTTCAATTTGTCATTCATGGCCTAGTAGTTCACATGGTTGTCTGATTCAAAATGGCCAAAACCAGTCCATTTCAGCTCATTAATGCCTAGTTTACTGATCTTTATGCATTCCATTTCATTTTTGACAACTTCCAATTTTCCTAGATTCATATTTTGTACATTCCATATTCCAATTATTAATGGATGTTCGTAGCTATTCCTTCCTCTCGAGTCATACCACATCAGCAAATGGAGGTCCTGAAATCATTACTCCATCTACATCACTAAGGTCGACCCTACTTTAAGGAAGCAGCTCTTCCAACCTGAGGGGTCATCTTTGTGGACTGTATCTATCAGACAATGTTTCAGGACTATTCATAAAGTTTTCCAGTAATACATAAGACAGTATTTCACTGCTATTCATGAGTTTTCACTGGCCAATTCTTTGAGAAATAGATGGCTCCTTCCTTCTTCTGAGTCTGCCTCAGTCTGGAAGCTCTGCTGGAACCTGCCCATCATGGATGACTATGATAGTTGGGGTTGTGTGTCAACTTGGCTGGACCACAATTCTGAGTGGTTTAGACAGTTGTGATGTGGTTATTCCCATGATGAGATCAGATGTATATGTTTTGAGCAGCCAATCCATTGAAAGGGAGTTTCCCTAGGGGTATGGCCTAGGGATATATACATGTTTACCTTGCAATATACATGGACATCCTGGGACTAAACACTACCCAACCCATCTCATGGGGTTATTTAGGACAAAATTAGATAATGTACGTGAAAGAGTGTGACTTGTAAAATGCTATATATATTCAAGTTATTTCATGTCTCTTGTAGAGCTGGATTAGAAGAGTACAAAAAAAAAAAAAAAAAAAAAAACCTCACTGCTGTCAAGTTACATCTGACTCACAGCAACCCTTCCTTGGGTTTCCAAGGTGGTTATCACTATAGAAGTAGACTGCCCAATCTTCCTTCCTAGGAGTGGCTGCTGGGTTAGCAGTCAAATGCCTTAGGCATCATGCCACCAGAGCTCCCAAGTTAGGAAGAATCCTATTACAGCTTTTTGTAACTTGCTTTTATTTCCTTTAATCTGTCTCATCAGCTTACTGTTGACTCCATTTCCCATAATTTTATCTTTCTTAAATAATCCTTATTATTAATCTTATATCTTTTAACAATCAACAGGATAAACTGCTAAGTAGAATGAGGGTAATGAGATAGTCAGAACTGAGCAACCAGATGGGTTAAAACTAGTTCTTTTTGTTGTTAGTTAAAGAAATTCTCCCAAATCCTCAGTCAAATAAGAACATGTGACAGAAAAACAATTAACATTTATTTAAAACAAGACATTTAAATGTGTTACCTCTAGTGCATGTATGGGGATTGAGCACCTCCCCCAAGCATTAAGATGACAAAGAGAGTCCACGGTGCTGGCACTTCCATGGATCATTAGTCTATTTAAAAACTCCTCTTGAGTCAAACCAAACAAAATCAGAGAGAGTCCATTTTCTATAGGAAAAAGAAAAGTTAGCTTTAATTAACGATTAGGACTTAGTGAGGCTTCTAATTACTTAATACTTCACCACTACAATTACAAATATATTTATTGGACACAATATATTATTATGACTTTAATTCACTGTGATTTTCCAATGTTTTTAAAGAAAAGTTTTATTTTATTGATAACCACAAGGTAAATTCTACTAAGAACACTGCATCTCATGAAATAGCACTAAACCCCACATTTCTACTTTATCTTGTACACTCAATACTTGGATTCTTTAAACATTTACAGAGATGTCAGATTCCTGGTTTACTAAAGTAAAACAATAATAGCATGCTCCTGACATACAGAAATACATGATTACCAAAATGTGGGTACTGAAGAAGCAGCAGTGCATGGTTAGTTCAATCATAACCTTCAACATCTCTGTAGAACATGATGACACAAATAATGAATAAATGCATATGTGATATATCAAACCCAAATGCCTAGGGGGCCAAGCATGTGGTGAGGGAAGTACAAGAAAAACCTAACTGGAAAGAAAATGGTCTAAAGAGAACAACTGAAACTTAAGTCCAGACCTGTAGGAATATAGGTCCAATGGTGTCAGATCTTAAAATTTTTTCAGTAACAGCTGGAAATCCAGACTTTTCTGTGAAATTCTTCAACTTTAAAATGAATCAAGTTTTCAGAAAAGGCCTTGAATGTGCACAGGTAGTGCAAGTCAAACAAAATAAATCTGCAGTTCAACATATGGCCCATGACCATCCAGTTTATGACCTCTGTTTATACAGACTGAAGTCAAGTAAAGAGTCTCTGGGTTGGAAGCAACCTTTATTGTCTGATTTAGTATCTTTGCATTTAGGTGAGCAGAAATGACACTAATTAAAAACTGAACATGAGACAAAGTTACTGTGATAGCTGGAGCTGTGTGTCAACTTGGCTGGACCCCAGTTCTGTGTGGTTCCCATGATGGGATCGGATGACTGTATTCTGAGTGGTCAATCTGCCCAAGGAGAGTTTCCCTAGGGGTGTGGCCTGCTTCCAGGATATCCAGGGACATCCTGGGAAGAGAGACATTCTTTGAGGAATTAGGACCCTGGTGTAATGACTACAACCTTCCGTGAGTGAGCAGCCCACTGCTTGGCCTGGAGATCCTGGATTCGTTTTTTGTTGGAGTCAACAACCAGTGTACTGCCTGCCAGCCTTGAATTTCTCGGCCCTCTGCGCTTGCGGAAGCTAAGGCTGCTGCCAGCCCGATGTTTACTCCAGGGACTTTGGACTTGCTGGCTTCTATACGTTTGTGAGCCATTTTCCTAAGATAAAGTTTTTTTTTTTTTTCTCTCTCTCTATATATACGCTTTGCTGGTTTTTGTGTTTCTCTAGAGAACCAATCTAACACAGTTACCAAGAGTGACACCAAATTTCTTTAATGAAAGACTAGGCTTGGGTGTGAAAGCAGCCATGAGCACCACCAAGGTAACAGAGGCAAATAAAGTCAAACCTGTAAGAGCTTTGTTTTTCTGGATCTTGCAAGTTTTCTGCCTTTGATAGCATTTCAGTCTTCCATTTTTGTATCATTCATTTTAGTGGAAAATACTTGAGTTTTTTTTCTCCAGGAGGTGCCCACCTTATACACATGATGGCTTTCACAGGTTTTACTATTCATTCATAAAGTACTCTCTCAGCAATGGATTACAATCTTGATAAAAGGCATTCTCACCTGTCAAAACTAGGCACAGCTGCTGGTCTCCATTACTCTCTACAGGAATACATTTTTTGCCAAGGGGAAAATACTGCACGCCCTTTGTCTCCAAATCCCATAGGACAATGGTACAGCCTGTCTTTTCCACTGCCTGAATAAACAATGCAGTGAGTCCTGTCACAGACATACATTCAAGCTCTCTGGGTTCCTCTTGTTCACTGACATTCATTATCTTCCAGGAACTTCCTGGATGATAGCTCTTAGCATGACCATCTTTCCACGGAAAATTATACAGGCCACATGTGTCCTGTGGAATGAAGGCCCAGCTTGGCACACTGGTACCACAATTACCAGATTCAGAAGATTCCAAATGCAAAAGATCCTGGAACCATGGAGGACAGTGGGACACCTCCAGTTTGGACCTCTTTATTGTTTCATTCAATGATGATAGTTGAGCTTTCCAAGACCTGGGAAGATAGGGTGGAGTCTGTTCAGGGAAAGGCACTAAGTAAAACAATAAATGAGGGCAAGGGCATTTTTTTTTTTTCTCTTTCAAAAGAAAAAAGAAGCATCTACCTCTGTAAAGACCTTTACCAAGAAGGAATTATGTCTATATGACAACAAAGAAAATAAACTAAATCCAAAAGCTTGTTTCTGTACCTATCAACTCGGAAAGAAAACTTGGTCAGTTCCATGTTATAGTCAGAGTTAACAGGATCGTCTTCATCTACTCCTTTAGGTCCTTGAATAGGAAGATCTTCTAGCCTTCTTTCACACAGTAGGTGTCCTGGATATTGCCTACATTAAAAAAAATGGTAATCAAACCCAAATTCATGTCATTATTGCCCCAGGAGCTCTGGTAGCATAGTGCTTAAGGCAGTTGACTTCTAACCAGAAGGCTGATGGTTCAAACCCACCAGCCACTCCTCGGAAGGAGGGTTGGGAAATCTACTTATGTAGTGATACTGCCTCAGAAACCCAAGGAGGGGGTTACTTGATGGCACATAACAACAACCCCAGAATATTCACATAAAGTTCATTTAGGAGCTCTGGTAGCCTAGTGCCTAAGGCACTTGACTGCTAACCAGAAGGCTGGCAGTTCAAACCCACCAGCCACTCCTCGTAAGGAAGGTTGGGCAATCTACTTCCGTAGTGATACTGCCTCGGAAACCCAAGGAGGGGTCACTATGAGTCGGGCCCGACTCGATGGCACATAACAACAAAATGGACAGTCATGGTCAACTGATTTTCACCATTTAATAGGGAAAAGAAGAGTCTTTTCAACAAATGGTGGTGGGGATACTGGATCTGTACATGCAGAAGAATAAATCAGAAACCACCCTTCACGCTATATACAAAAATCAATTCACAATGGATCAAGAACCTAAATGTGAAAACTGAAATCATAAAATTCCAAGAAAATATAGGAGTATGGCTGTGGGACCTAGTTTTTAACAAAGGATTATAAGACACACACACACACACACACACATAGAGCAATTAAAGACAAAATAAACAGAATCTCATAAAAATTAAATACAAGAAGCCTCTGAATTACAATGTATTTGCCTTATGACAAATCACACTTATGACTGCCTGTTTCAGGTTTGGTACATCTTATGGTTAGTAATATTTATGCATGTATGAATGCATTAGAATATATCTCTAAGTTTATATGTAATGTTTTCAATCTTCAAAGACAAATACAGATTGGATTTTATAAATCTTTATAAGATACTAATAATGAAAACCATTTAAAAAATTAGGTATTCAACTTATGCCAGCACTCACTTAAGACAGAGTCACTGGAAAGGGAAACTCGTCATAAATCAGGGACTACCTGTATTTTTATCAAAGAGCTTTATCAAATAAGTGAAAAGACAACTGACAGGCTGGGAAAAACTTTTCAGAAACAATGTATCTGATAAGGGTTTAATATCCAAAATATATATAATAAAAACTTCTACAATTTAACAACAAAAATACAGATAACCCAACCAGAAAACAGGCAAAGAACTCTTTCACCAAAGAGGGTATTTCAATAGCCAACAGGCACATGAAAAGATGCTCAACATCATTAGCCATTAAAAACCTCCACTGCTGTCAATTCCAACTCACAGCAGCCCTATAGGACAGAGCAGAACTACCCCATAAGGTTTTTCAAGGCTGTAATCTTTACAGAAGCAGACTGCCATGTTTGTTCCACACAGAAGCTGGTGAGTTCAAACCGCTGACCTTTCAATTAGTAGCCGAGTACTTAACCACTAACCACCAGGGCTCTATAAGCCACTCAAAAAAAAAAAACCCAAAAAAAACCCAAACTTACTGCTGTCAAGTCATTTTGACTTACAGTGATCCCTCCTTGGGTTTCCGAGGTGGTATCTCTAAGGAAGTAGATTGCCCAGTTTTCCTTCCAAGGAGTGGCTGGTGGGTTTGAACCATCAGTCTTCTGGTTAGCAGTCAAATGTCTTAGGTACTACGCCACCAGCTAAGATTGGAATTGCTGAGTTATCTGGTAGTTTTTTGTTTAACTTTCTGAGGAACCACGAAACTCTTTTCCACAGTGGCTGTACCATTTTGCATTGTGCCTAAGGCACTTGACTGCTATCAGAAGACTGGTGGTTCAAACTCACCAGCCATTCCTCTGAAGGAAGGTTGGGCTATCTACTTCCGTAGTGATACTGCCTCGGAAACCCAAGGAGGGGTCGCTATGAGTCGGGTCCAACTCGATGGCACATAACAACAACAACAATTAGCAATAGATGAGGGTTCCAATTTCTTCACATCCTTGCCAACACCTGTTGTGTTTTTTTTTTTTTTTTTTTTTTTTAAATCATTGCCATTTTAAGGCGGTTGAGGTGCTACCATGGGTATGGATTCTCAGGAAACTTATAAGCTGATACAACATGAAAAATTAGGAAAATACAAGACTACAAAATTAAGTGCTGAACTGTGGTTCAAACCAGAAGTGCTGTAGAAGTTCAAAGAAGAAGAAAACTATGGAATGAGCACAAAATTGTAGGTGGAAGGAGTTTTAGTAAGGAAAGGCTTCATTAACGAGGTAGTTTTGAATTGGGTCTCAAAGAATGAACAAGACTTGGTAAAAAAAAAAAAAAAGAGAAAGGGCAGATGTTCTATATCAAGGGAAAGAAGAGATAGGGCTAAGAGGCAGGAATGACAAAAACAGCACTAGAGACCTCAAAATAAAGCACGCCATTAACTCCAGAAAATTATCATATAAATAATTAAAAGAACAGATCACTCATTTAGTTGGGCAGGACAGATCCCTAAATATGCCATAGAGAACAGAATACTAGCTCTGCCTGGCTGATGGTACAGTAGCTGAGTTCAATGAAATTTTTTTAGGAGAATGTTTCTTGCATCTTCCTCTGTTCTCAAGTATCGCCAAACCAACCAGAAGAGCAGAACTTTACTCAAGGTTCAGCATAGCTGAGTGGATTGTCCTCCCTTCCTCACCAGTGAAACTGTCTTCCAAGGTGAATGACTAGGAGATAATCCCACACATAAGAGGTATGTTTTAGTCAGTAAGAAAAATAGCCTACTGATAAACAAGCACACAATCTCAGAATCCATCTTTGCTCAAAAGTTAAATAACAAAACATTAAAAGGCCAATGAAAACATCAACTCAGTTATAAAGAGATCTGATAGGTATGTGAAGGTGAATTTCACCTATGATCCAAACAATAAGCAATAAAACCTATCCTTATTACTCAAGGATTTGTTTATCACATTCATAGTAAGTTAGAACCAAAAATTGTAATGGTTTTGCATGGCCCTAAATATTAAAAGTCCTGTCCTAAATGTGGACTGGCCTACTCTTAGATAAGCAAGTTGCAACATGCAGCTGTGTATATCCACACATGTACTTACAAATATACATGCACAAATCTCAAACAATAGTAATCAGAAGCAACAAGAATATCTAAATGAAAAAGCAATATAAATAAGCACTCAGTTTTTAATAACACATTTATAGAGCCGTAAGTGTCGGCCCTTCAAAGAAAAATCCAAACCAAACTCAGCACTATCGAGTTGATTCCAACTCATAGAGACCTTAGAGGGCAGAACAGAACTGCCCCACGGAGTTTTTAAAGTCATAAATCTTTACTGAAGCAGACTGCCTCATCTTTCTCCCATGGAATAGCTGGTGGGTTTGAACCACTGACCTTTTTAGTTAGCAACTGAATGCCTTAAACATGGTGCCACCAGAGCTCCTTCCCCAAAGAAAACATCTTAGGAAATAGCTGAAGAAAGCTAGCTGAGTACTCCTTGTCAAAGTCCTCTAAAAAAAAAAAAAAAAGTGATCCTCAAAGCAGGCAAGAGCCCAAGCTACACAAGAAGCAATTCTAACACAAGACAAACAGTGTATCTTTCCTACTCTAATGTGGTAAGTAGATAATGTATAACAATTAATGGATTTTTAAATTGTGGTTGTTTGCATTTTAATGTGATGGCATAAACCATATATAATGACAAAGACCTATAAAGCAAAATAAAAACTCTGATATAAATTCAGAAATAAAAGAGTGGTGGATGGACATTTGTATACATTACCGAACAATAAAAACCTCACCAAGCAGTGGCCAGAGTGTGATTTAACTAAACAAAAAAAGAGAACTTAAAAAAAAAAAGCTAACAAGTACATTTGTAACTTCTTATGGCTCTACTTATTGGCCTCAATTAGAAATTGCAGTAATCTACATACCTGAAATACAAATTTAAGTTAAGAGCAATTGCAGAGTTGGAGGAGCTAACAATCACAACAATATCAAGGTCTCGAGACACTTTCAGTGAAGTAAAGGAAGACATCTTGGCTGGCTCCTGTTGTTGCTCATTACGTGTATCTTCTTGATGAAGTGCTAAATCCACATGTGCTACCTGTGTACCATCCACAATGTCAAAAATATCTTTGAGTTAGAGTTAAAGAATCGTTGGTCTTAAATATGCCTAATCATTTACAACATAGGACAGGAGAGAGCTATAGACTTCATCACTCCAGTGTTGTAGGTATAATAACAGAAGGTAGGCTGGACATTGAGACAGCCCCATCACAGTGTAAAATTGGCTGGACAATAATCAACCTGGTAAGAGAGTTCATTCAACAAACAATACTTTAACACCTACTCTGTGCCAGGCCCTGAGATACTCCTAATATTTTCTACCAATGTTCTTCAACAGCACTATCCAAATGAAATCTAATACAAACCACATCTGTAATTAGAAATGTTCTAGTAGCCTCCTTAAAAAAGTAAAAAGAAATTAGTGACCTTAATTCTAATATTCATGTAACCCATTATATCTAAAATATTATCATTTTAACATGTAAATCAATGTAACAATTATTAATGAAGTATTTACACTCCTTTTCTGTACTAAGTCTTCAAAATCTGGTCTGTATTTTACCCTCACAGTACACATCTCAATATGGATGCTAAATTTTCATCATAAATACCTGATTTGTATTTAGACTTCAAAATATTTACAGTTGAAAAGCTGGGACAACCAAGGTTGTTCCAAATATACTTAAAAGTTTTCCAATAACTGAACTGAGTATCAGTTTTTAAGTCAAAAGTAACTAAATAAAATGAAAAATTCAGTCCCTCAGTAGCACTAGCACAATTTCAAATGCTGGGTAGCCACATGTACCTAGTGGTTACCATGTTAGACAGTGTAGGTCCATAACCTGGCAACTAAACCGAATTTAACCTAATATAACATTTTTTCAAAATAAATTTTAATACAGAATATGACATAGTTAAAATAGACAAGCAATTCCTTTAATTCAGAAATGAAAGTCCAAAATTCATATAACCAGGAAAAAAATAAAAAACCAAACTCAGTTGGATCCGACTCATAGTGACCCTTCCTTGGGTTTCTGAGGCAGTATCACTACAGAAGTAGACTGCCCAACTCTCCTTCCAAGGAGTGGGTGGTGGGTTTGAACCACCAGCCTTCTGGTTAGCAGTCAAATGCCTTAGGCACCACACCACCAGAGCTCCTAAAATTCATATAAGGAGTCATTTTTTAAATCTTCAAAATAATTTTGTTAATGACCTATAGACACAGAGAAACCATAATATTTTCCAGAGCCAAATTAATAATAAATAAGCAAACAATATGACTCATTAATATGATGGAATATTAGCAAACCATTAGAGACGATAAATGATGGATTATATCAATAAATGAAAATTTATGTATCACATCATAAATGAGAAAAATAGCCATCTAAATCCTTTCTGGAACAAGTACACATTAAAGTATATACAATTTTACAAGAACAAAAACAAATATGGATATGATGATTACAACTATTGAAAAAATATATATAGAAACAAATGAGACATAAAGTGATATAGCTGGATATTTTAAATACATGAAGATCTTTTACCCTGAAAAACTTTACTGAAAACAAACTAATCAATTTCCCCACTCTACTCCTCCTCCTATATATTTTCAAACAACATCTTTATCACCTTTACCACCACCAAGGATACATATCCAGCCTAAACTATTCAAAAGAAAAAGAACTCCTCTGCATAACTGTGTGTCAATAATTCCGTCCACTGCCTGTGCAGGCAAGGGTAATGTGAAACAGTTGAGGACTCTAATCTCAGCATCTCTTTCAGGAAATAGAATGTGCAGGACAACACATTTATTGATGAACAATAATGATGTGTTATTGTGATATGACAGAATTCGCAAAGATGATGAAGAACTACCTGTGAAACAAAAGGATATTATGTCAAACTCGGTCACAATTTTGTAACTGGTAAATGTGATTTTGTGAACATAACACAAACAGGAAAAAGAAAAAAAGAAACATCACTAAGTCCAACTCTAGGCAATTCACACTCACCTAATCAAGGTATATTGGGAGGGGGGATAAGGATGAATAAAGACAGTCTATAATATCTCTGTTCCTTCCATTTGTGCCCAGAATCTGATAGCATATCAGAATGAAAAAAAGAAGTATGCTTATCCATGGGGCTCCACAAGAGCCATCAAGAGGTTTTGTTTTTGTTTTTTGTTTTTCCCAAAAAAGGAAAAGAAGGAACCCTACAGATCAAGAGAGGTTGAATTTGCTACTGCTTTAAAATTAGAAGCCTGAGCGCACTGATTTCTGCTCCTTCAGTCATCAGGCTGAGACACAGTCAACAGTTCTGTAACCAGTCTGTATCAGGATTGCCCGACAGAAAATAATGTGAGCCACAAATGAAAGACATATATATATAACTTACAATTTTCTAGTAACTACAACAAAAAAAGTAAAAAGCAGCAGGTAAAATTAGTTTTAAAAATACATAATATTGAATCTAAGTATTATATAATATATAATATTGAATCTAAATACCAAAAATATGATCACTTCAATATATAATATGAAAAATTATTAATATATTTTTTATATACTAAGTGACATTTTATATATCAAATTATATCTTAATTTGTACTAACCACAGTTCAAGCGCTCTACAGTCCTATGAAACTAGTGGCTGTTGTACTGGACAATGTAAATCTAGATGAACCTTTCCCTGATTTTATCTCTATAAGAACTTTTCCTGCAACATATAAAATTACCTAGTAATGTTACAAATTTAAACATGATGAAATACCACCTGTAGAAACTTACTGATACTTTGATCTTCAATGAGATTTTGTAATGTCTCCCCATTACAGCTATACAAAATGGTTGCATCACATCTTCCATCTTCCAAATTAAATTCATAGATGAACAACTCATATGCTTCACTAAGTGTTAGCAATTTGGGCTTATCTGTTGGTGTACTGCTGTTAGAACTCTCCCATACAAATCTAAAGAAAAGACAAGTTTAGATTATTTATTTAAAAGGAAGATTGGGCAATCTACTTCTGTAAAGATACTGCCTCAGAAACCCAAGAAGGGGTCGCTATGAGTCAGATTCGACTCGACGGCAGTGAGTTTGGTTTTTGATATACCCAGTAAAGAGCTCTGATGGTGTAGTGCCTAACGCATTTGACTGCTAACCAGAAGGCTGGCAGTTGAAACCCACCAGCCACTCCGCAGAAGGAAGAATGAGCAATCTACTCCCATACAGATTTACCACCTCAAACCCAAAGGGGGTTGCTATGAGTTGGTATTGACTCAATGGCAGTGAGTTTGGTTTGGTTTTGGTTATATCCACAGTAACATTCACCCATAATAGCGAGGGTGAATAGAGAACAGCTCTTTAGTTCATCAGGTAGAATTCTACACTCCAGCTTAAGACGCTAGAAACTGCTCTTGGGAATTACTCCTTTTCCATCTTCCTCTTCCTCATTTCTTCCTCTCTAACTTATCCATTTCAAGGCAACATTATAGAGTAAGTGGTGAAGAGAAAGGGACCTCAGATCAAGAAAGGACAGCTCCTCTTTTTCATCCTCTTAAATCCTAACTGTAATGTTTAAAAGAATTGTCACAATCAAGGATAAGTGTCAGCAATCTATATGAGGTGGTGTTTACAATGAACAAAATAGGCTTTTGCAAACTTAAATGCTTTCAAAGACTTAAAAAAAAAGTGATTATTTATATTCAGAAAGTACATCTAAAATAGAACTTTCTATGATGATGGGTATGTTCCATACTTGCACTGCCTAATGAAAGTAGTCAATAGCCACATGCAGCTATTGACCATTTGAAATCTAGATAGCATTAGTGAGAAACTGAATTTTTCATTTTATTCAATTTGATCAGCCACCTGTAGCTAATGGCTATCATACTGGACAGTGCAGTAAGAGGATTTTTAAATTATAATATCAAAATACCAATACTGTTTAACAGGGATGGAAAGACTAATGATCCAACAGCATCTAATTAAATAATGAAATTAAATTTAAAAAATAAAAGGGCCTCAAATCTGAAAACACCACAATAGAATGAGATGGGCTAGCATGCTGATAAAGTTTCATCATCTTCAAAGCTTCTTTTTTCTACAGAAGGTACAGCTAAGTATTAAGTTTTATACCAGGCTCAAAAAAAATTGGACTTGGTGTGACTGAGTTCTTACTAGAAAAAAAGACTGACACATTTTACATGCCTGTCTATATCTGATGAATTTTTGTGAACACTCAATTCCTGACTGCTTACGCTGAAAATGTGGAAAATAACCTAAATGTCAAATATGGAAAAGGTATACAAGTTAAAACATATTTAAAAGACAGAATATTGTGATATCATTAAAATCATTAGAGCATGGACTATTTTGCCACATGGAAAGAGAGGAAATTTTCAATGAAAAGAACATAATATAAAATGTACAGTGATTTCAACATTAAAAAAAAGTTTATACTTTGAGAAAAGTAGCAAATAAATCCTGAATACTAAGAATTTGTCCTCTAAGAAATATTTTAATTGAATTAAAATTCAATTCAAATAAAAAATCCCCTGTGATCCTTTCCCCTCCACTAATTTCATGTATGAATGCTCCATTATTTCAAGTGTGTGTGTTAGGTTCTCAAACACCTAAAAGAGCTCTTCTTTTCTCTCTCTGCCCATTCCTTTCTTTACAGGCTGTGTTCAGACATACTTAATGCTGCTGAATACACTAACTTCCCCCATGGGGAAATTCCTTTTCCTGGCAACTAGAGATCAGGAATAAGCAAGACACACAACAGGTGAAATCATTCACTGATTATGACGTAAACTCTAAGTCCTCAACAAGAGTTACAGAAGAGGAAAGTAATGCATTATGTTGTAATTATTATCACTGGTCTTCTCAACTCATGTGAGCCCCTCGTGGGTAAGAACTGTCTTATTATTCAGCCTTTTAGACAGTGCTCTACTGCTAACCAGAAGGCTGGCGGTTCAAACCCACCAGCCACTCCTCGGAAGGAAGGTTGGGCAATTCTACTTACGTAGTGATACTGCCTCGGAAACCCAAGGAGGGGTCGCTATGAGTCAGGGCCGACTCCACGGCACATAACAACAACAACTTAGCTAACAGTAGGTGCATGATAAATAATTTTGAATAAACAGGTAAGTGGATAAACAAATTAGACTTGGTCACTGAGAGAAAACAAAAGTCCATATGTGAAACGTGACAAAAAGAGGGTATGAGAATGACTCAAGTAAGAGACGATCCCCAGCTGGCATTTTTGAGTTAGTTGAAAGAATATGCGCATGGCGCACGGCAATTAATCAACGTGTGTTCAATGAATGAAAAACTGCACGCCGAAGCAGATGCCCATTCTGCCTTCGTCTTCGCCTATTCAAAACAGGGAAGTGGGGATGCAACAAGACCAGCCTGGCACCGAGGCCCCGGAAAAAGTTCTGAGAGAGAAGTGGGTCGCGTCTGAAGCGTTTCCAACTGCTGTCGCTCTCTCCCGCCACCCCTGTGCCAGGAGTGACTCATCAGGGGATACCAGCCAAACTAAGATTCCAGACTCCCCCACACTGTCATGCCCTCCTATGGCACTTACTGCTGAAACGGGCCCCCCAGGCAGCAGCCGCCCCCGCCCCGGGCACCCGGCGCCAAGGAAAGCACTTGGAGGCTGCCCGCAGCCGTTAGGCTCCCCAGAACCTCCTGATCTCCATGCAGCTGTGCCCGGGATCCCAGCTGCCCCGTTGCTTCAGCGGGGATCGGCACAAGCAACATGGGCAGGACCCGCTCCATGGCCTCTGAGCTGCAGCTACCGCCAGCGGTGCGAGCACTTCCAGAGACCTCTGCTGCAGCCATCTTGGTCCTGCAGTTCCTTCCGGTCACCTGCGCCGGATCCGCCTGGATCCTGAGCGTAAGCACCAGGGCGCGACCCTAGGCATGCGCGTTAGTCTGTCGGCTCACGCGGCGTCTCGTGGCTCATGAGGAGTCTCGTGACTCTCGCTGGGACGTCTGAGTTCTCTCTGGCTACTTACCTTTTCCTGCCTATGGGGGGCGGTAGCAGCCCCAGAAGCGTTCTACGGGAGTAGGTCAGAAAGCTTCACAGTCCACAGTATAACCCAGGCAATCCCGGGTTAGAAGTAGATCTGCTCTGAAGTGTCTTTAGGTCCAATTTGTAGGTCAGTGGAAACAGGTGTTTGTGGCTATTTAGTCTCTAGTGCAAGAAAGGAGCTCTGGTGGCTCTGTGATTTAAGCATTTGGCTGCTAACTCAAAAGCTTGGCGATTCAAACCCACCAGCCACTCCACGGGAAAAAGGATGAGGCAGTCTGTGTCTTAAAGATTTACAGCTTGAAAATCCTATTGGGCAGTTCTACTCTGTCTTATATGGTCACTATGAGTTGGAATTGGCTCAATGGCAGTAAGTTTATTTTTCAGTGCAAGAAAAGTCCTGAAGCCTTCTCCATGATTTAAAAGCTGTAAGTGCAGCAAGCGAAGGTGATTATTAAGAATTTGCAAGTAGAGGTTGGTTCAGTTCTTTCAAAGTGAGGGCCAATTCACATAACATTAAAGAGCAAGTATGAATTGTCTGACCTGGTAACCCAGGTACTTACAGTATGTTTTCCTTGGTGCCCTCACTGCCACTCCTTTAACTTGGGTCTTCCAACTGTTCTTTGAGTGGTTGCAGTAGTCTTCTAACTGGCCCAATACCACATCTGCTTTCACCAGGCCCATTCTTGTTGTTGTTGTTGTTGTTAAGTGCCATCGAGTCGTTTCCGACTCATAGCCACCCCATGCACAGCAGAACGAAACACTGCCCGAGCCCGCGCCAGCCCCACAATCCCTGCTATACTTGAGCCCATCATCGCAGCCACGGTATCAATCCATCTCCTTGAAGGTCTCCCCCTCTTTGGTCGACCCTCCACCCTACCAAGCATGACATCCTTCTCCAGGGAATGGTCCCTTCTTAAAACAGTTGTAAGAAGGGACCATTCTTAGCTATCCTGAAATTCTTGAAGGTCTGCAGTTCTCTGCAACTGTCTGTGGCATTATCCTTGGCCTTCATCTAGCTGCCTTCTATTTCTGTCATACATTTTGGGAAAACCCAAAAAGAGGTTTCCAGCTTCTTACTGTCCTATTAGGATTTCTGGTAGCGTAGTGCCAAAGGCACTTAACTGCTAACCAGAAGGTTGGCGGTTCAAACCCACCAGCCACTCCTCGGAAAAAAGGTTGTTTACAGGCTCTGGGGTAGCGGTAATTCCCTTGGTAGCATGGACCAGGTCTTACTGTCCTGATCTATCAGGAGGATATTGACCTGAATGCAGTCAAAGGACATCCATTGCAACAGGAAGAGAGAAGAGGTGGAGGAGCTCATTTCATTACTTCTGTTTTCTCAGGGAAGGATGATCCAAGATCAGCAAAGACGTGTGGAAAAGTCATTTTGGAAAAGGTCTAAGAGACAGTAGTTCCTTTCCAACCAACACATTCTTTTCCAGTTAGATAGGAGCACAAGTCTGTGAAAAGCCAACTTCTACATTTGTGTTTTGGTTGCTATCCTCCTCAGTTTCTGGGGCTTTGTTTCTGTCAAATAATCTCCCCCCACAAGCCGCCGTACATTGCTTTCTCCCTCTTTAGTGGAGTGCTTTCATTAACAGACATGCTGTAAGCTTGTCCATCTTAAGTGAAAATCATTCCTAAATCTATATTGACCACTACTCTATTACCAAGTTTCTTTGCTTCCATTTTAGCAAAATTCTAAGTTGAATCTTCCTGTACTCCCTCTTCCTTTACCTCCATTCTCACCTAAAACCCTCTAAAATCAGGCTACCATCTCTACTAACCCACCAAAACTGCCCCCTGAAGTTTCCAATGATCGTATTGTTACAAGGAGTCACCAGTTTTCACAGTTAATCACTCCTATCACAAAGTACTTTCATTTCAACTTCAGTAACACCATGTGCCTGTTCTTCCAATCTCACTGATAACTCCTCAGTCTCCTATGTTAGCTTTTCTTCCTACATAACTTCTTGCATTCCCCTGGCTTAAAATACTGTTTACATGCTGATAACACTTTTGTGTCTTTATCCCTGGACCTTTTCCTTCATCTCCAGGCTTGTGTTTAACTACCTATATATTTGAGGCCTAATTCTCCACAAACCCATTTTTCTCCTAATCTTTCCCACCTCAAAAATCTGGAGTCATCTTTGATTCTTAACCACCATCATCCACTTCCAGCTCATCAGCAATCTCAAGTCAACTTGTCTTCCAAGATATATTCCAAATTTCTTCTCCACTTTTTATTACCACTGCCCCCCATTTCTTGCCTGGACTGTTGAATTGCTTCCAAACATTTTTCCCCTCTCTGCTTCCTCTCTTGTTCCCCTAACAATTCAGCAAGACAATTTTAAAACTCACATCTTGACATTTTCCTGTTTAAAATCTTCTGGTGACTTCTAATCACAGTTAAAAATCCAGATTTTTTTTAATGGCTTATGGATCTAGTCCCTGCCTCCCTCTCTCACCTCACCAACCTTCTTCCTTAATCTGTGTACCTCAACCACACCTCTTTTTTGAAAGATACCAGAGTTCATTCTCACTTTGTGACTTTGAAATACTCACCACCCTATCCCACCCCATCTTAGGCTTGGCTTATTGTTCATCTCAGCTTAAATATAACCTCCATTAATAGGCCTTCCTCAACCACTCAACGTAAAGTCTTCTCTCTCGTCATTCTTATCACATAGTTTTGTTTTCACCACAGTATGTTATCACTATGATATTCTATATCAGTCTATACACATTCACTCTGGTGGTGTAGTGCCTAAGGCATTTGGCTGCTAACCAGAAGGCTGGCAGTTCAAACCCAACAGCCACTCCTCAGAAGGAAGATTGGGCAATCTACTTCCGTAGTGATACCACCTCAGAAACCCAAGGAGGGGTCGCTATGAGTTGGCTCTGACTCCATGGCAATGAGTTTGGTTTGGTTTGGCTTATATGCATTCAGAATACAAACTTCAAAAGAGCAGAGACTTGGTTGTTGTTAACTGCTGTTACTGTAGGACCTAACATTGTGTGATTTGTAAAAGACATTCCAGTGTTTGTTGATAAATGCATGAACTCATTTGTCAAAATGAAACCAAACATTTTCTATCCCAAGGAAATTATTTATATCCAACCTTAGCTCAGCTACTTTCTCTTATAGAAAGAATGATAATATTGAAACAATTTCCAAGATCATGCTTTTGTTACATGTAACAAGACCTTATCCCTTATGTACAAAATGCTTGGAGCATTCACAGGTAAGAAAACAGATGACCCCCATTATAGCTTCTTACAAACAAGTTTCAACACATTATTATTTCTTTAATTATACTTTATTTTGCCATGTCTGGTTTTAAGGCATATCATACAGGTTTTTGCAGAAACATGTAAATATTTTAGGCAGTGTCCTCCAATACATCAAGTCATAAGAAATGTCTTGAGATTCTTTTTCTGGATCCCCATAGATATAGCTCATACAGATAGTGTTTGATAAACTTCCCACATAGGCATATTCCAGAAAACCATATCAGTAGGTCCTGGCAAGTCTACAAAGAGAACAAAGGTGTTAAACGCAAAAACAGTTCCATTTTTAAAACAACCTTCTTTCACCCGAATCACAAAAAGTAAAAAACAAAAACACTTCCATGTTGTTCATATTTATATCCTGGGATAGTCAGTGCTCAAGTATCTGAGTGAATGAATAATTCAGTTTCTCCAATTCTTGCCTTCAAATAGATTAACATGAAAAATAACCAAAGTGCCTGAAAATAAAAGGCTTGGCCACAAGACCCTAATTTAGGCCAAACTGGTTACTCTGAGTAAATAGGGGTTCTAGGACTATTTCTAAAAGCAATTTATTCTCCATCCTAATAGTTCAAAAGAAAGTAGCAGACAGGGGAATGATAGACCTAGATTAGACTTGAACAAGGGGCTGTAATCTTGTTTCTGCCATCACTTACTCCATCCTGACTTCCAGCTATTGTACCAATTGTTTGTCTACATGGTGACAGAACAGGGGAAGGAGGTTGCTGGGGAAGGCTATGGGTTCTGCCAGAGAGGCTGTAGGCATTTGAGCTATTTCCCAGGCAATCAAAACCACCATGTTTGTCCTGGAGAACAGAGAAGAAATATCAGAGGTAAGTAATATAAATTGTCATTCCCTAAGTAGTCTTTGTAGTTAAGTAGATATTCGAGGCTCAAGGCAAAGGTTCCTTATTATCAGGTGAACTCAAAAACAACAACAACAACAAAACTATAGACACAGCAATTAAGAGGAAACATTTTACGTGTTTGGTGTGTGCCAGGCGCATAGTGCTTCACACGTTTTCCTTATTTAAATCTTACATACCGTCTATATTAAGAACTCTAAAGGATTGGTATAATCATCTCTAGGGTATAAATGAGGGAACAGGCTAAGAAAAGTGAAATAACTTCTCAAAAGTTATATTGCTAGGAACAGATCAGAATTCAAACCTAAGTTTGACTCTAAAGATTGTCCCCTTTATTACTATGTTATACTACCTCTTACGAGAAACCAATAGTCTAAGGCACTATAAACAAGCAAAAAAACCCCACCAAACCCACTACCATTGAATCAATTTTGGCTCATAGTAACCTCCATTGGGTTTATAAGGTGATAAATCTTTACAGAAGTAGATTGCCCCATCTTCCTTCCACGGAGTGGTCGGAGGGTTTGAACTGCCAACCTTCTGGTTAACAATCAAATGCTTAGGCACTGCACCACCAGAAGTCCTTTTAGGGCACTACGGGGAGGGGGGAACACAACAAAAACAAGAAAGCTACAGCTGTGCCATTTCTACCTTCAAGGCCTTTATGATCTTACCAAGCTGTACGGTTACTCTTTGGCTCCTCTAGGGAAGAATCCAGAGATACCAGCTGTTCCCCATGACTCAGCAGGGCATAGAGCAAAGATATTCCAAACTGCAAGGGATACATAGTCCAGGATAAAATTAGTTCACCCTAAGCATTCGGTTGTCTTAAAAGGAATACTGAATCAAAGATGTTTGGATCCTTCTGCTCTAGAGCAGTCCTAATCAAAGTGTGGTCTACACACCAGTATCATCAGGGAGCTTGCTAGAAAGGCAAATGCATGACCCCCACCTCAGACCTACTGAATAAGAATCTCTAGGGATGGGGCCAAAGAACTTGTGTATAATAAGTTATCCAGGTGATCCTGGTGCTCGTTGGAAGAAGCACTGCAGAGCATTAAGAATTGTGCAGAGAGGAGAGAACATTCCCTCAGTTATTACTTACCAGTGATATCACCTGGAAGCTATCTAGGAGACAAAGTCCCTCAGGTGTATTACCTGATTCTGAAGCACCACAGTGACTGGCCTCTCTGAGGAGGCTGGTGGTAGCCGCATTAGTCCTTGAAGCCCTTGCAAGAGTTCACGGAAGGTCAAGTGACTAATACATTTGCCCAGAGGTTTGAATAACATGTGTAGGGCCTGCAAGAAGGTAGTAAGAACCTCTCAAATTGCACTACAACTTCACCTCATCCTACTTTAGCTTCAATCTCTTCCCTTGCTAACCTCCCTTACTTACCAAGCCAACCACTATTCATGTGTCTCCATCCCTAACACTGGGTCCCCTTCAACACCCACTTGTTCAGGATGCCTTCCCTAAGAAAGATATGAGGCTCAACACTTACTTGTTGTTGTTATGTGCCATCGAGTCAGACCTGACCCGACTCATAGCGACCCCTCCTTGGGTTTCCGAGGCAGTATCACTACGAAAGTAGATTGCCCCATCTTCCTTCCGAGGAGTGGCTGGTGGGTTTGAACCGCCAGCCTTCTGTTTAGCAGTCAAGTGCCTTAGCCACTATGCTACCAGAGCTCCTAACACTTACTAGGGAGCCCTTATTTTCTCAAACCTGCACAACAGACCCGTTTTCTTTTGCTCATCATGCCTGGGGAAATATTAAAAACAAACAAACAAACAATTCCTATAGGAGGCTGTTCTGCAGCTCCCCCTCACCATCTTGCACCTTCTCTGGCATCTCAGAGTAGTAGAGAGGAAAGATCCCTAAAACCCATCCTCTTTCTCCACACAATTCCATAGTACCTGATCAGCCCCATCCCTCCGGACCAGGAAGGGTAGATGGTGGGTGATAGCCAGAAGAAGGCTAACAGCCCGATCATGGGGCAGGAGGGGGAGCAGCCGGGCCACCAGAGCTTTTCCTTTCCTCACAGAGAGCACCTGCAGGAAGCCATCTGTTGCCTCCCTACAAAAGAGACAAGATGGCATTTTTCAAAAGATTTCTGTATAGAGGAAGAGTGTTACATGCCAGAGAAGAGAGCAGAAGCAAAGCTTCTTTGCTTATCCTTCCCTTCCTGTGTCAAGGTGAGGCCCTCCCATACTCACTCCAGGTTATTCTGCTCCTGGGTCACCAAGGTTTGGAAGAGCTTCTCAGCCTGTTTCTTGGAGGACCAGGGCTGTGGTGATCCATCTTTCTGGCCCTTCTCTATCTCTAGTAACTGAAGGAACATCTGGGAATTTAAGAGTGGGGAAAGAAGAAAAAGATAAATTTGAATATCCTATTGTCAAAGCTAAGTTAGGAACTTATCCCTAAGGATCTGATATCTCACCTTCTCAATCCGATATAATACCCGAAGCCTCTGACTGTTTGCAGCCCCTGTATCCTAGAAGAAAAGTAACAGCCCGGGGCATTAGGCAAGGGCCAATTTAGTTGGAAAGGCTAGACCCAAAGTCTGATCAGACTTCTTCACATTCTTAGGTCACAATCTGAACTCAAAACAGGAAAGTGCTGCAGACCATCCCCCAAAATAAGAGAAAAGTAGTTCATAGGATTTAATGCTCCTACCTGCTCTTGAGTTCCATGAGGCACAGCATCTATAGCTCGGCGAGGGCTAAAACACGTTGATATGGCTACCTGGCCCAAGGAACCCTCAATTCGAACCACTACAAGAAAGAAGTCCAACTAGGCATATTCTCTTCCCCTTCTCATTCTCCATCCACCCTGGATGTTCAGTCCAGCAGGTGAACCCTGGTCCTACCTGACTCGTAAGCCTCTGCTTTCTGAATATAAGGAGTTTCCAGTTTGAGGGATTCGACCCTACTCCTCTGTCCAAGTAGCTCTTCATCTGCCTGCTTCTCTAGTTTCTGATAATATTCCTGAGGATCCATAGATAGAGTAGAAAAAGATATACTCATCTTCTGAACATAGAGTTATCAAATGCAACCTCTTAACAATGCTTTTTTTCCTACAGCATTCATTCTAGAAATAATCCTGGAATCTCGGGCACTTCCAGCAATCATTCTAAAGTATTTTAAGCAACATAGCTCCCGTGTCACCTGTCTTGGGTTTCCCAAGGGCTGATAAGAGCTAGATACCACCACCAGATCTGTTGACAGGTCAAGGGAGCAAAGTAGAGGACCAGGAAAGCAAACCTGTTGCAGAATTTGTAAGCTTCTTGCAATTTCTCATTTCCAAGTATACACCTGTCCCACACACCACTTATGCCCCCCAGCTCCATTTTTTTGTAATCCTTTTTTTTTTTTTTTGTAATCTTTTGCTTTTCAAAATTGGAATTATGGCATGAAGAACACCAGCAGCTTGAGATACAGAACTAGCACTAGGGATGTATTTGTCAATTAGCCTCTAGGACAGTTTTATATTTCTGTGGATTTTTTCACCAGCTCTAATGTCTTAAATAGAGCTGAAACATCTCAAGCTAAAATGAAGCAGCTAAATGTGAATCAAACAAGGACTTGCATAAATCTGCATTTAAGAGCAATGCCAGGAGAGGCAAGAGGACAAAATGAACCATTTCACTATCCTGGCAGATAGAGGAAAGCATTATTTGAAGCTTGGTGGAAAAGAAATATAAATAGAAATCAAGGTGGGGACCCTCAAAGAAGGGGCTCATGGAAGTTGAAGTAAAGTGAAACAGCCTAGACAACCCAAAAAGTGATGAGTGACTTTTGTCTCATAAACAAAGGGGAAGTAGGAAGCAGGTAAATATGAGTCAAAATGTTTGCTGGTCTTATTTGTCCAATTTAACAAACTGAGTCCACTATTTATGTTTTAGATATAAAAAGATGAGCTGAATATTTATAACAAGTCATTTCTAAGACCAACAAAAGTGTACAAAGGAGGCAACGTCTATATTTCCACACTAAGTAGGAGTAAATCTTGGCAAAAGGAGGAGAGGAAACCTTAGGGTGTTAGGGGAAAAATAAATAATCCCATTTGGCTGACATGCAGGAGAAGAGGAGGAATGAGACTGGGATGTCAATTTAAGGAATACGGCCCCTACCCTATGTGATTGTCTCTCCTAGAGAAGAGGAGAACAGAGAAGGCCCACAGAATTTAAGCCCATTTGACCCCAAGGTCAGAGGCTGGGGCAAGCACCCTGGGGCTCACCTGATAGTAATAGTCGTCCAAGTGAGGGGTCTCACTCTGCAGCTGGACCATTTGCACTTTTATGACCCACTCCTTCTCTTTTCCAGTCATGAGGTTAGCATAGGGGTCTGGCTGCTGAGACCAAGGCTTCTTGGTTGGGGGACTTCAAACCAAGAGAAGCATAACATTTAGAACTAACGCTGCCCTCTCCCCTCCCCCTAGCACAACAATTAACTTCCCAAGAGTGACGAGCAGGGAATGGAGTTCTCGGGGGAGTGGGGATGGGACAGAACACAGAGGTGGGCAAGAATATGAGTCTTAATTATACAGGGCCTTTGGGGTCTAGATGTCTGGCCACAAGGGAATACCCAGCTTGGAGACAGGGCCCCTCAACCCTGCTCTTTGTCTAGGCTTTACCTCAGCATTTGATCACTCTGCTGCTGCTGCAAGATCCGTTGGTGCCAAGGATGGAGCTGTGTTAGATGACTGGGGAGACTTTTTAAAAACAAAAACAAAAAACCTTGATGGGTGGAAGAAAACTCAATTACTCTGAATTCATTTAGCCTCTAGTACCTTCAGCTGGCCATCTAAGGGATGTCCTATCTGCTTATGTGCCCCTCCAAAGTCAGCAAGTCAGCTCCATGAACCAAAATCCTAGCTCAGCAGGGCTCATGTTCCCCTCCAAAATATATTTCTCTGAAATTTGTCTACAGGAAATCTCCTTGGCACAGTGCAGAACCTTCTGGACTAAGTGTTTGGAGTTCTAAGTTGCAGTCTTGGTTCTACTATGCAAGCTGTCCTTGAATGAATTATTTTAAATCTCCCTGGACCTCCATTTTCCTCATCTGTGAGGGGAGAGATTGGACTATTAGATTCCTGTTACTAAAATTCTATAAAACATTTTTTTGTAGCACCCACCCACCCCTTAATTGCTACCACATGGGACCTTCAGAGAGAACTCAGCCTATCCTGGATGCTAGAGGCCTTGGTACCCTGAACCCCTACCTGAACCTAAGGGAACATGAGGCCGAGGCTGGTGGGCTGTAGAAGAGAGACGGGTCCGGCGACAGCAGTCGAGGTCCAAAATGCTGTGCTGGAGAGCTGGCATTGAGAAGCGTAGACCGGAAAAGTATTGGTGATTGGTAGTCCAGGGTCTGAGAGAGGAGTTAAGAAGTCTGGGGGAATGCTATCTCCAACAACAGAAGTTTGCTCTTGCTGCTAAGACACATTCCTTTCCTACCTTGATATTGTCACCTGCCTTTTTCCCTCAAGAACCTCACTCAACATTTTGCCTTCTTGGGGTCCCTCATATCGGCTGTGAGGGCACCAGACTGGTTTCTGCCACTTTTCAACAGGGTTTGTGACCTCCTAGGAATTATCTGTGCAGTACCTGACAAGTGTGGTGGCATATACCTTTCCTGTGCTCCATCCCTTCTCTGTAATGGTCTTCTCTCAGGTTCTTTAACTCAGGTTGCTTTAGCCACTGGGGCAGTGCCCATCTGTCATTTTTCTGATGACTTTGAAGACCACAGAGCTCTTATTCTGTTCTAGTTCTCTCTGTTGCATTTCCTGGTTCTCAAATTCCTCCTACCCCAGGCTACATTCCCATTATGCAGTTAATAGAAGGGTAGGTGTTTTTTCTTAGCCCAAAGCTCAGTGCTGATCATCTGCTGGGATCTTTTGTAAGGTGGGAGCAAGAAAATCTAATTTTTTCTTTTTTCATTCAAATGGCCAATTGTCCTAGTACCATTTACTAAGGAGTCCATCGCTTCTGAGTGGACACATCACATCTGTCAGTTACTAAGTTCCCCTACACAATGGTACTTGCTCCCACTCCCATACCTCACTGTGGGTGCTTTATCTGCAAAGCAAGCTTAAGAGCAGACTGAGAATAGAGATAAGGGATGTTCTAGCAGGGATGGAATCTCTGGCACATAGTCACCATCTTACAGAATGGAGAACAGAGGATGGGGAATGGAGCAGACTCACCTGCCACAGAAAATTCAACGAAGCAGATGATGTCCCCAGCACATCAAGGGCCTTGATTCTAGAGGAGCCAAGAAGTCCTCTCTGAAATCAGAGGAAGGGAAACCCAGTCTGGAATGGGCCCCAGTGGTATCTTCTACATACACCTGTGTCTGTGGAGGAGTGGAGAGGCGGCTAGGCCAGCCATTTCCAATATCCAGGACAGCTGCAACCTAACCCTCTCTCATATTCAAAATCAACTGGGCCAAGGCCCCTTTCCTTCCTCTGAGAGGAAGAAAGGCCAGTATATTTCAGAAATAGTTTGAAGGAGGGTCTGAGTCACCTCATTAACTACAAGTCCTTGGTTCTTTCCACTAGCTGTAGAAATCCAAAGGAGCAAATACCAAGAATGGAATCTTGAGATACAGGGTGACCAGGGTCAGGCAGGAATGTCCTACTTTCAGCACCAAGTAGCAGGGTCACCACATGTGGTCCATGCAGATCCCTGCTAGGGCCTAGTTTTAAGGGAAAGACAGCATCAGAAACTAAGTGAGAGACAGGAGGAATGAGGGAAGGCAGGCGATAGTCACTACTCAAATTCAAACTTGAAAGTTATTCATCCAGAACCTGTCTTGAGAAAGTGGTAGAGAAGAAAGGGAACATTAGCAACAGTCAGTGAACAACAGGCAGTTCAGAACTCCCCCACCCACCACTGCCCTCCCTACCAACATGGTGCACCTGGATGTTGTGGACAGCATTGAGCACAGCTGGATCCCTGAGATCATTCTCTTCCTCCTCCAGGTCAGGGGACTGATCTGGATCCAAATCAATCTCCTCCTCCTCTTCTCCTTCCTCCTCATTCTCTTCCTCCTCCTCCTCCTTCTCCAATCGGGAGGTAAGTACAAGCTCCTCCTCAGGACTCAGGAGGCCACAGGGCTTGCCTGGTTCTTGGTTTTTTAAGTGTGGGCCTGTGAAGAAGATGGGGGTTCATGTGTGAGGAATTGCAGAGAGAAGCTGGCTTCTCAGTAGCACTTTGGTTCATAAGCCAGCTCCAGCACCATCTTCAAACAACACCTCCTGTTCTATGGGTTTGACTCAGCTTCTCTTCCTTAGGATGCCTGAACTATCTCCCACTAGAGCACACAAAATGTGGCAGGACCAAACACCTTTCTACATCCCCTCATCAGATGCCTCATCACCTCGCCTAGTCCTTTATTAGTGTTGGGTGCTGTCAAGTTGGTTCTGACTTGTAACAACCCTACATATAATAGAACAAAACATTGCCTGGTCCTGAGCCATCCTCACAATCACTGCTATGTTTGAGCTAATTGTTGCAGGCATAGTGTCAATCTTGTTGAGTCTTTCTCTTTTTCCACAGACCCTCCACTTTAACAAGCATGAGGTTCTTTTCCAGGGACTGGTCCTTCCTGATTACGTGTCCAAAGTACATGAGACAAAGTCTCACTATACTTGCTTCTAAGGAGTATTCTGGCTGTACTTCTTCCAAGATAGATTTGTTTGTTCTTCTGGCAGTCCATGGTATATTTAATATTTTTTGCCAACACTATAATTCAAAGACATCAACTCTTCTTCACTCTTCCTTATTATCCAGCTTTTGCATGCATGTGAGACTGGAACTTGAACAATCCTTTCAATTGCCTTTTTAATTGACCAAGTTCCACTTGTACTGACTTACTACAATTTACCCTACTGTGTGCCAGAATCTTTACATGTTTTACTTCATTTAACTCTCACAACAACCTTACGAAGCTGTACCAATAACTTCGGTATATAGATAAGGAAAATAAAGCCCGGAAAACTGATGTAGCTAGCAAGTCGAAGAATTTGGAATCATTCTCAGCTGTCTACACACGAACATCCAATTCCATGTCCATTCATTGAACCAGGCCAGCAAGTCCCCAGCTCACAAATTTGGTGATACCTTCAAGGCATTTCATCTTGGCAGGCTGTTGGACATCCTCCATGACTGTTTCTTCCAGTGTGAGAGCACTGTCAGCCTCTGGAAGGTAAACCTGGGGCAAGGAAGATACTCACAGAAACCCCCCTACTCAGCAAAATGTTAGCCCAGGGTCTCAAAGAGTGAGACCCCATGCTCTCATATTGCCATAAAGCCCCATCCTCCAACCTCGCTAGCCCAATTCCAGGGAAAGGTGCTGCAAAGGGCAGAAATGAGGGACAAGACTAGGAGCTGGAGGAGAAGGATCTCTCACATATGTATTTCCAGCCACCATCTGTGCACAGTGACAGAATTTCATAAACCACCTTGTCGCGGATACCCACCGCTTTACTGCTGCTGTCCTTGAGGCTTAGTTTAGCCATGGCAGACCAGGGTTAGAGCCTGTTTGCTGCCTTTGCCTTTAAAAGTCCCAGCCCCTCCCCTGCTCCCCTATTAAAGGGCCAGCACCCTTCAATCACTGAGTCTTGGTAGAAGCACAAGAACATTATCTGTTGACATAGAAAATTCTTGAAAGAGAAAGTGAAAGAAGCTGCATATCTAACCATGCAAGTCTGTGAGTACAATTTATTTCAAAGGGATGCCAGGACAGGACTGTAAATTAGGGTGGCAATGCTTAATTTGAAGGTAGGTATTTAAAAAGAGGATCCTTATTTTCCTCACCCTTCAAAGGAACTTTGTGAAATTGTATAAAATTTAGTCCCCAAGCTTTGCTCCAACAAAATTGGATAAGAAAGCCCCAGGTGGACCCTAGCAACCAAGTTATTTGGTGCTTCAGGGCAGTGCAGTTGTGAATCCCTATGTGTCACCTGGTAATGCTTGGCCTTGACTGGGTCCTGTGAGCTTAAGTTGGCTACCCTGGTCTAATTGATGAATGACTCCATATGAATGTACAAGCCAGATCTTCAAAGTAAAAGTACTTTTGTACAAGTTACACAATCTTCTATCTTCTTGGCTGCTCTAATGGAAAACTGGTCCAGAAGTGCAGGAAACAAAAACCAACGTAAACAAGCTGCTGGGAGTCAAAACCTAAGACCCATCTGAGCCTCATCTAACCCCTAAGTGATCCGATTTCTGTACCTCCATGCTGTGTTCAGCTGAAACCCATCTAAATAAAAATGAAAACTAAGCTGATTTCTCCATATCAAAATGCAAGTCAAGGCTTTATTTTTATGGTTACAGGACTGTAATTCTTGGTATCTCTAAAAGAAAGTATTTGTTTCAAAAGATTTTCAATAGGACAGAACCCTACGAGTATTGGGGGGAGGGGAAGTTAAGTAGCTTGAAAATTACTAAATAACTTCAAGGATCTGAATTAGCTGCCAGCCTTTTTGGTAACGTTATTCAGTTGTTTCTCTCAAGAAGTTCTTGATAAGTTTCTTTGGCATTTTAACGAAAGGACCAAATGGTGAATTGTCATATTTCAGAAGTTATTTATTTATTCAGTCGCTGTAAGACCAAGTCTTAGGAAAAGCCATTGGCTACATGAAGATTTTCATTCTTAAGGGACTTTCTGTACCAAATAATACCAAAGCAGGTATACTAGGGATAGGTCTTCAAGACTACAGCCCTACTGCGGCCGTTTAAAATTTCACTGGGGACCTTGTGGCTTTTGTGAATGTTACCTACCCTTGTCTGAAGTCTCACATGTTCCCTAGACTTTCTAGCTTGTTGCTATAGTTTAACCAGGCCTTGTGATAGACTTTGAAGTACAGCAGTGAATATGGCAGATACCATTCATGGCCTCTTAAGAGTTTACTGTAGAGTAAGAAGTACAGACAGGTAAACAGGATTGTTGAATTGGATTTTTTAAAATGCATTTAAAATGTTTATATTTGCTGAATAAAACATCTAAGGACTGTCCCCCTTTTATGGGTAGATTTTTAAACCATTGGTTCAGTTTCTTAATGGTTGATCTATTCCAAACTTCAATTTCTTCTTGAGGCTTTTTTTTACGTTCTATGTCTTATAGGAATTTGTCCATTTCTTGTAAGGTTTCAAATTTAGTGGCATAAAGTTGTTCATTATGAGTATTTTTAAAAATGCATGTTATATCTGTATTCTTTCTCCTTTTCATTCCTAATATTGTTTATTATTTCTTCTGTCCAGAGTTTATCGTATTAGTCGTTTCAAGGAACCATACATTAGTCAGGCCTTATCCATAAGTCTTGCAGGAAATAGACAGTATACTCTAATTGGATAATTTGGGTAGAATTTAATAAAGGAGCTATTTATAAAAATGTGGACAAATATAGTGAAATCACAAGGGATAGTACATTGCCATAGAGCTGGTAATAGGTAGTGGTTACCATCTTTAGGACAAGAGGAGAGAGCAGTTAGCAAAAACTGGGGACAGAAAAGGTTGCTTGGCTGGCAGGTGATTTTAACAACTGTGTCATATCAATATTGGCATTTGTTGATTGATAGTCTTTTCTCATGCAAGTTGAGATTTTCCTGGTGTGATGAGTGATCTTTTATGGATTCTGGATGTTTTGAACATTATGTTCTGAGACTCTTGACCTTGTATAAATCCTCTGCTTTAGCAGGCCTCCTCTGACCCTGAAATAGTTGGGGGGAAAAGAAGGAACCACCTCATTATTACTAGGTGGTATGGAAATTCAGGATCTCCACTCAGCCTCCAAAGACACTACCTGGAGAGGAGGGAGGGGTACCTCATTACCACCTGGCAGGAGTAAAAGTTCAGGCTCCCTATTTGTCCTTTGCTGAGTTGAGGGATTGCACCGTTCTTTGACTGCAGTAGGAATGAGATAGTCAAAAGTTTTCTGTCTTGTTAGGCTGCCCCTTTCCCAGTTATTTGACTTGGCTTATCTCGGGGGCTCTTCTCTTCTCTGTTCCCACTGCTATTTCTAGTCTACAGAAATAGCAGCCTTCTCTAATATCCAATACTGCCCCGGAAATCCAAGGAGGGGTTGCTATGAGTCAGATCTGACTTGACTGCAATAAGGTTTTTGTCCCCCCCCCCCCCCAGTATCTACACGAC
Source organism: Orycteropus afer afer (assembly GCF_000298275.1). Lineage (NCBI taxonomy): Eukaryota > Metazoa > Chordata > Mammalia > Tubulidentata > Orycteropodidae > Orycteropus > Orycteropus afer. Next base: position 15,901,031 of record NW_006921613.1, on the reverse strand, counting down.
ATATAGGAGAACAAATGAGAACCCAAGAAGGTCACTGAGTCACTAAGGTTTTTCTGTTGTTTTTCAGTCATTTAGTCCTTTTTCTTTTTTTTTTTTATTAGGATTTGGGTGAAGATTTACAGAGTAAATTCACTTTTCATACAGCAGTTCACATATACT
>NW_006921613.1:15874341-15900282 GCF_000298275.1 Orycteropus afer afer | reverse complement strand
TTATTCTTTAGCGTTGCATAGTATTCCATTGTGTGAATGTACCAAAGTTTGGTTATCCATTCCTCAGTTGTTGGTTAGTCCTTTTTCTTAGCTTACTTTAAAATTTTTGGTTGGATACTAGAAATTATGTATTGTATATGTCCTTGGTAGGTAAATATAAGAAAATCACCTTAATTTTGTTAAGGGTTAGTTTTAGCCTTTGTTAGGTTGGTCTATTTCAATTTTGCACTTATTCCTAGGACACTGTGGCCAATCTAGAGTCCCAACTGAAAGTCTTTGTTTGTTTTATTAGTTCGGTTTGGTTTTTTAAACCAGGGCCACTCCACCTTGTAGGACTTTGAACTTCAACCTCTATCTCCCACCACCAATGGCTGCTGAAATCTCTGCTCAGCTCCTTAGCTTCACAACTGATGCTTTCTGCTGGATTTCTTGGACTCTTTCCTTTGGCATGCACCAAAACAAAACAAACATACTCACTGTCATCGAGTTGATTCTGACTCTTAGTGACCCCCATAGGGTTTCCAAGGCTGTAAATCTTTACAGAAACAGACTGCCTCATCTTTCTTTTGCCAACTGCTTTGTGGATTCGAACCACCAAACTTTTGCTTAGCAGCCAAAGGCCTTAACCACTGCACCACCAGAACATCATTTGGTATGCACAGATTAGGAGAAACAATGAGGTTTGGGGATTAATTTTCCTGAAGTTCCCTTTTCTTTGTGATTTTTGTTCCTCTGGCCCAGCTGGTAGGCTAAAATTTCAGTTTTTGTCTCCTCAATGCTTTCTTCTAGGACTGTATTCTTCCATGCGTCAAGCAGTAAATATCCACAGGAAAAAAAAATCTGTGGTGCATGTGGAGCTCACTTTGCCATGCTTCGTTCTCTTTGTCCTGCTTGCATTAAACCAATGCCAAAGCCACTGCCACTGAGTCAATTCCAATTCACAGCGATCCTATAGGGTAGAACTGCCCTGTAGGGTTTCCAAAGCTGTAGATCTTTATGGAAGCAGACTGCTTCATCTTTCTCCTTTGGAGTGGTTAGTGGGTTTAAACTGCCAGCCTTTTGGTTAACAGCTGAATGTCTTAATCACTGTGCCACCAGAGCTCTCTGCTTGTATTAGTTGCCATGAAACACCTTAAATAGTTGTTTTATGGATGTTTTCTTTGCTTTTATAATTTTTTGTGTATGTGGGAGGACTAATTTAATACACATTATTCCAACATGGCTGAGGCAGAAAATTCCATTTCATGATGTTTAATTGTAATTATTTGCATGAGTGTTTATTTTTCTCACTAGAATCGAGGGGGGTAAAATATTTGTTCCTTTTTACATCATTATCAGGTTTACTCTGTGTTCAGCTGTATGCAATAAAAAGCAGGTGTCATGGCTTAACCAAGTAGAGAGTAATTTTTTTTTTCCCCCCACATAAGAAGCTATCTAGAGCTTGGCAGTCTAGGACTAGTGCAGTTAATTCTATATAATCATCAATATCCCAGGCTACTTCTATCTTTCTGTTCCACCAACCTTAATATGTGATTTTTAATCTTCACATCAGAGTTACAAGAGGGTTGTTCTATCTCCATCCTCTCATCTAGACTCTAAGTAGGAATAAAAAGGAAGTAAGAAGAAGGAAGTGATTCCTAGATCATAAAAACAAGAATTTCCCAAAAGTATTCTAAAGACTTTTGCCTACATTTCATTGGCCAGAACTGAGTCCTATGGTGTCCTTTGGTTGTAGAAGAAGCTTCTTCTATACACACACACACACACACACACATATGTATGTATGTGTATATATGTATGTGTGTGTGTGTATATATATATCAGGGTATAGGACCTCTGGTAGCATAGTGCCTAAGGTACTTGACTGCTAACCAAGTACCTAGTGATATCACTTTGGAAACCCAAGGAGGGGTCACTATGAGTCCTGTCTGACTCGACAACACATAACAACAATATATCAGGGTGTATTACTAACCAAATAAAATTTGATCCCTGGTAAAAGGAAAAAGGGAGGATGGCTCTTGGCTAGTCAACTGGCAGTGGCAGTATCACTAAGGAAGTAGATTGCCCCATCTTTCTTCCGAGGAGTGGCTGGTGGGATTGGGTAGGACTATGAAGGAAGGTTGGGCAATCTACTTCCATAGTGATACTGCCTCCGCAACCCAAGGAGGGGTCGCTATGAGTCGGATCCGACTCGATGGCACATAACAACAATGCAAATGTGAGGTGCTTGTGGCCCATCAAGGGGATTGACTAGCTTGCTAATAAAGTAAATAAGGTACATGGTACTTGTGTGCGTGGGACCATGGAAATAAGATGTCTGAAAGCCTAATGTGAGGAGTGGTCTGTTTTGCCTTCCACTAGGCTTAAAATGAGCCATCTTCCAGAAGTGGAGAGGGAGGGGAATCTCACTACAATCAGGAAAGAAGAAGCAGGAGTGGAGTGCATCATTGGACCTGAGGTCCCTGCACTAGACCTCCTCGACCGAGAAGACAGAGACAGGAGGAGAGAGAGAGTGAGGGCGAGGGTGTGAGCAAGAGCTGGCTGTAACATTTTGCTGCGATGGAAGAGAGATGGCAGCAGCAGAGGTAGCGGAACCAAGACACCAGCATGACACAGAGTGGTGGGCTTCCTGGCCCATGGAGGGAGAAAGCCGAATGTCTTCAGGCAGGAGGCTTGCTGGCAGAGTGGAATGCCTCTCTGGGCACCTATCAGCAAACTTAAAAGATCTTTGTAACATTTTCCTGAGCAGGGCAGAGGCGGAAGCCAGAGGTAAGCATGCATTCAGCACGGCTGAGGGGAGGCTGCCCTGATCGGTGAACTGTGTCCTGAGCATTCCTGATCCTGTATTGTAACGTGCTACTTCCCTAATAAACCCCATAATCATGAGTATTGTCTATGAGTTCTGTGTGGCCATTGCAACAAATTATTGAACCTAGCAGAGAAGTATTGAGTACCATGGGAGGTATGGTTGGTGTATAATTTGCTAAAGGGTTAGAGGGTGGGGATATATATAGAGAGAGGGAGGCTAGGGGCCATAGTCTCAAGGGGTCCACCAGGCTCTATAAGACCAGCAAACCTGGTCCCCTTTTTTTTTTTTTAATGATTTTGAGTTTTGTTCCATGTTGTTCTCCCACTCTATCCTGGATCTCCCCTCTGAGTGGTTAACTATGGTAGCTGGGCACTATCTAGTTCTTCTGGTCTCATAGTCATAGAGGCCGAGGATCACATGGTGTACCAGTCACTTGCACTAATTGTTTCCATGCATCTTTGATTTTCTTCATTCTTCTCTGCTGTGGATGAGGAGAATCTAGATGGCCACTTGCAAGCTTTTAATATTCCAGTTGCTACTCACCAAAGTAGGATGAGGAACAATGTTTTTGTGTAGTATGCTATGCCAATTGAGCTTGATGTCCCCTGGACATATTTATGACCATGGTCTTAAGCCCATAGGTCCAACTACTCGCTCCCTCTGGGTTTCTGGCTGTGGCCAAGAAGTGACTACAACTCAAGGCTGTAAATCTTTACAAATACAGATTGCCTCGTCTTTCTCCCGAGGAGCAGCTGGTAGGTTGTAACCACGGACTTTTGGTTAGCATCTGCATGCTTTACCCACTACACCACTAGAGGCCTTGCCTAGGTTGGACGGCACTCAAAACCAACAATGTACTCAAACATGCCAACGATGGGAGAATGGCACAGGACCATGTTTCATTCTGTTATATACAAAGGTCACCATGAGTCAGAGCTAACTCCATGCAAACTAACAACAACCATATTCTAATTATTCAAACCACAGAAACAAACTCTGCTCAGCCAAGATTTCTTAATTCCCTTCTCTCTTCTGGGTTGGATGAGGTGCCCTTTTGATGTACTCTCATCTACCCTCACACCCTTTTTTCACTGCATCTACCACACTGAGTTGTAATTCTGTTTCTGTATTTTTACCTCTACTCCAGGGCAGGGATGTGTTTGTTTACTTTTGCCCCCTCAGCATTTAACACAGTCTCTGGTACACAGCACGTTCTCAATAAATGTTGGTTGAACTGAAGAAAAATGAAAATAATGGTGCTTTTTCCTCTCAGAGATTTCTTCAGATCTGGTTCTCATGAGCTCTTGCCTGCCACAGAGGTGGTCCTACTCCAGTCAGCTCTCCACATTGATTCCAAGAAATACGAGTCTAAGAAAATAAATCTCATGATACCAAGCCAGAAATCATAAAGGATATATAAATTTGACTTTAAAACTTCTGTATTTATGATATATTTATGCCAAAGTAAATTCTAGATAGAGCAAAGATTCATATGTTAAAAAGAAGGAAATCTCAAAAATTCTAAAATGTATAATTTTTTTTTAACTTGGAATAAAGATGGCCTTTTAAACCATGACCCCAAATCTACAAGCCATGAAGGAAGACATAAACTTATCTACATAAAAATGTAAAACTTCTGAATGGCAAAAGTAATAATACCATAAACAAAATCAAAAGAATTTTATTTTGATCTTTACACTTACCTTTAAAAAATGATTAAAAGAATATTAAGGTGAAATTCCTTTGATTCCTGAAGATTTTGAGAACTCAGAAAAGGAGGTATTTATGTTAGGCCCAGGTCCTTTTAGCAATATATCCTTCACAATTACTGGTCATCACATATGGAGACTAGTAAATCTTTGACTATATTCTTCACTGCTTTGAAGATAAAATTCATCCAATTTTAATAAGAAAGTTATGAACTTGCATTTTCAAAATGTGAGCTTTTGCAAATAGAAGCTAATATTTAAAACATTTTTTACTAATATTTTACATGGAAATATAATTAGTTTAAGAAATCTAAAAATAAGTTGTTTCTCAAAACTATGCTTCCATAGGAGAGATGTATATGTAGATTAAGTTGGAGTTTTGTTTTCCAAGCCCATGTGTATTATTACAATCAGGTAATTCTCAGATGCTTTGTAACTGATTATATCAAAACTTTCAGCAACAATCTGTAGTTCTTACATCTACAAAGTAACTTCTGAGTAAGAGAAACTTTTAAAAACAGATTGTTTGGTGTTGTATTTAAATGCAGTGTTCATTTAATTCACCTATTTCAAAGATTTTTGCAAACTTAGGAAATTGCAGTTAATGATATGGTTTCATTCAATTATACCTAAAACCAAAAAACCAAATTCACTGTCATCGAGTCCCCAACCTTCCTTCTGAGGAGTGGCTGGTGGGTTTGAACTGTCAGCCTCTGGTTAGCAATCAAATGCCTTAGGCACTACACCACCAGAGCTCCCCTTATACCTAAACTCTGCAAAATAGTACCATGACACACTTAAGTACAATCAAATTGATAAGTTTAGCTAGTTGCACAGGCAGGAGCTCTGGTAGCGTAGTGCCCAAGGCACCTGACTGCTAACCAGAAGGCTGGCAGTTCAAACCCACCAGCCACTCCTCGGAAGGAAGATGAGATAATCTACTTCTGTAGTGATACTGCTCAGAGGCACATAACAATACAACAACAGTTGCACAGGCAAAAGTGATGGCTTTTCTTTCACATTTAAATTATATTTGTTTCACACTTAAAATAATGCTTACAAATCAGTAGTAGGACCTTGACTGTAACAGTTTGTTGCCTTTTCAGCCTCTGTTTTTGCAGTGTTAGTTTGGAATTTTAAGTTCTATTTTCCCACTTATCTTCAAATAGACTTTTTAGTATATAACTTGAGTGGCTGACACCACCACCATGACCACTAAATTGACCCATCGACCAGAAATTGACTTTATCAAAGTTGCTTCCTTGTATGTGATCATACATCATAAGCTTCAAATGTTCTAAGCCGAATATGGCTATGACCAAGTTTGCTTAACCAGGACTTGATGTTTTTGTGCATTGCAGGATGTTTTCTGGTTTCATATTCAACACAACTGTGCCTGTATATCTATTCCTTCCTATTTTTGCTTCTGTTTCACTATATTCCTCACTGCCATCGAGTCGATTCCGACTCACAGCGACCTGTTATCCAGGACAAATTTAAAGAAAGTCACTTTCTTGGAAGTGGTCAAAGCAGAGCAAGTAGTCAGACTTCATTCTCCGTTCAACTGAGGTTTCGCTTTCGGAAAGGCAAGATTGAAATCATTATCCAACCCTGCTCCTTCTAAGACCTGGTAGCTGTTTCCAGCGAGGCCGTCAGGAGCGCGATCCCGGAGGGCGAGAGGTCTGCCAGGATTCCAACTCTCTCCCCGACTGGCTGCCGGCTCTAGTAGTCCCTCCGGCCGGACCGCCTCTCGGACTGAAAGGGGTGTGTTAATCCGTGTGGCTTCCCCGCCTGAGTTCAGGAAGGTTGACAGAGAGTCCCAGAGGGCGGCAGCAAAGCTCTCTTAGAAGGTGGATGGGGCCCTTCCTCAAAAGGGAGGGATCAAGGGTGGGGTCGCAGCCATTTTCTACACCCTCCTCCTTCTCTGCCCCTTTATAGCCTTCTTCCTCCTTTTTATTTTGGAAAATTTTAGTACTACAGAAACTAGGAGCTCTGGTAGCATAATGACTGCTAACCAGAAGGCTGGCGGTTCAAACCCACCAGCCACTCCTCGGAAGGAAGGTTGGGCAATCCTACTTCCGTAGTGATACTGCCTCGGAAACCCAAGGAGGGGTCGCTTTGAGTCGGGGCCGACTCGACGGCACATAACAACAACAGCAACATTGAAAGCATGATAAAATTAATCCCCGTGTATTCTTCACCCACGAGCCCCGATGGCACAGTGGTTAAGCGCTAGGCTGCTAACCGAAAGGTCGCCATTTCAAATCCTACCAGCTGTTGCACGCGAGAAAGATGGGGCAGTCAGCTGCAGTCAGCTTCCTGGAGATAAAAACCTTGGAAACCTTACGACGCAGTTATGTTCTGTCCTATAAGATCACTAAGGAGCTCTGTGGCGTAAAGGATAAGTTATTTGGTTGCTAACCAGAAAGCATAGTGGCTAAGACACTTGCCTGCTAACCAGACGGCTGGCGGTTCAAACCCACCAGCCACTCCTCGGAAGGAAGGTTGGGCAATCCTACTTCCGTAGTGATACTGCCTCGGAAACCCAAGGAGGGGTCGCTTTGAGTCGGGGCCGACTCGACGGCACATAACAACAACAACAACAACAACCAGAAAGCGGTTCAAACGCATCAACTGCTCCACGGAAGGAAGATGAGGTGATCTACTTCCATAGAGATTTATAGCCTCAGAAACCCAATGGGAGGCGCTGTGAGTCAGAATCTACTCCATGGCAGTGAGTTTGGTTTGGTTTGGTATAGGATCACTACGATTAGGGCAGTGGGTTTGGTTTTTTGGTTTTTGATTTTTTACCTGGCCATTGATAACATTTGCCTAACAAAATTATTTAAATAAACTGTTTTCCTGCTTGATCAGGCAGTATTTGTTTCTAGTGACTGAGAACTTTGGCTGATAAATTCACAGAAAAACCCCACAAATAACAAGTAAACATGTGAAAAACTGTACAACCTAATTCCTCCTAAAAATACAAAGTAAAGCATGAGATACAATTTTTAATGGTAATAACCAGCTTGAGGTGGGGCTGAGGAAATAAATGAACACTCTTATTCTGTTGGTGGGCGTGTAACTTGGTACAAAGTCTCTAGGGGACAGTTCCACAATGTATGGATACGCATTGCAGCATGGGTATAGTAATGAAAAACTCGAAATGTCCCCAAAACAGGATTGGATATTAAAAATACTGTGGTGGCATAAAATCTATATTGAAAAACAAAACACCAAACCAGTGGCTGAGTTGATTCCTGGTCCTGAAGATCTTGTGTGTGTCTGAATAGAACCGCTCCACAGGGTTTTTAAGGGCTGTGACAGGCCTTTTTTTCTGATACATCTGAGTGGGTTTGAACTGCAAACTTTTCAGTTAGTAGCCAAGTGCTTACCCATTTGTGCCACCCAGAGATTCTAGTATTACAGAAATAGATATATTGCCCATGAGAGATTGTTAAATTTAAAAAGCAGTTTGAAGAGAAATATATGCAGAATGATTACATATTTGAAAACATATCTCAATATATATGTATATATACGAATAGACAAAGTCTGGAATAAACATCAATACACTAAAAGTGGTTGTCTTTACGTAATATAACAACAGATTTTCATCTTTATTTTTACTTATATTGTCTGAACTTTTCATGTTTGTGAATTTTATAATTAGAAAAAAAATCACAGCTACTAGAAAAGTTGGATTTTGTTTGCTTATTTGTTTTAATCAAACAAAGAACATCCAGAAGACAGACATAATTGCAAAGGGAGAAAACTCTACCCCCAATAGCACCTGCATCACAGTCCAAAGGATAAAGTCCATGTTCTGTTGGCTCCTTGCCACCCAAGGTCCTCTATATATAGTATCCTCCACTCCTCAGTTCACTCCAAATACTCCATGCTCCACCCACACTGAACTTCTCATCTTTCGCCAAGTACTTTTATGACTCATCTGCCTTGCATGTCCTTCCAGCCCGTCTCCAGCTGGTAAACTCTACTCAGCCACTAAAACCATCCTAATTGTCCTGTCCTATTGAAGGCTTCCTTAACCCCTCCAGTGGAGTCAGTTGCTTTCCTGGCATCACAATCTATTTACAGGTGTAAAGGAAGAGTAAACCAGAGAATATGAGCTTCTGGCAGGAGGAACTTTCCCCAGTCCCCCTCCCCTACCAGTGCCCAGCACTTGACAGGAAATCAGTAAATGTTTGCTGAGTGACTGAATGATTGAGGTGAACACTGAGACTAGATGGATAGGCTAGGGCAAGATTGTGGAATACCTTTAAGGCCAGGTTAAGAAAGAGGAAGCCAAAGCTTTGGTGACCTTTGTCCTGAGGGCTAGATAGCACCTCTTATTACAATCATTCCCTTTTTAACACTAGCAACAGTGCATAGAGCAGGAGTGGCTTAAGCAAGAGTTCAAAGTGAGGTGGCTTTTGGACCACTAGCAAGCATATCTATAAAATAGTGCGGAAATGGCAAGGCCAGTAGGGCAGTGGCCTGTCATTCTCACATGGTGATCTGGGCCCACATCTCTGGGGCTGACCTGACTCAGTGAGGGAAGTGATAGGAAGGGGAGGACAGAGGCTCCTGACCAAGCAGACTTAAGCAAAACTACTACCTCAACAGCTGAGGATACCCTTCACTCAAACACAGCATCTAAAATGCTCTGTGTGGCCAAAGTCTGCTTAATCAAAAGATAAACTGGACTTTGAAAAGCAAATATTTATATAGAATTAGAATGACAGAGCTCCTGCTAACCAAGGCCCAAATGTGCACACTTCTGGAAAATGGGCTGAATTGGTTTTCTACTGTTGCCATAACAAATTACTACAACCTTGATGGCAAAACACAATTTATTACCTTAAGTTCTGAGTGTTAGAACCTGGGTCTCACAGGGCTACAGTCAAGGTATTAATAGGACTGCATTTCTCTCTGAAGATTCTAGAAGAGAATCCATTTCCTTGCCTTTTCCAGCTGCTAGAGGCCACCCACAGTCTTTGGCTCATGGCCTTCTTCCTCCATCTTAAAAGCTGGGAATGTTGCATCTCGCTGACCGTTCTTCCATGGTCGCATCTTCTCCTGACCACAGCCAGAAAGGCAGTCCACTTTTGAGGACTCATGTGATTGGAGTGGGCCATCTCAGATAATCTAGGACAATTTCACCATTTCAAGGTCCTTAACCTTAATCACATCTGCCAAATCCCTTCTGCCACGTAAGGTAACAAATTCCTTGCCTTCCGAACTCTATACAACATATATACAGGGATGGCTAAGCACCGAATCTTAATGTTGGCTTCTGAGGGGAGGAGAAGGACAGGGAGGAGACAGATGAGGGGAACTTTACACTTTTGCTCAGTGTATCTCTAATTGTTCACAATTTTGTAATGGGTATAATTCATGTATTAGTTTTGTAATTACAAGCATTTGGCTGCTAACCAAAAGGTCAGTGGTTTGAATGCACCAGCCACTCTGCAGGAGAAAGATGAAGCAGTCTGCTTTCGTAAAGATTATAGCCTTAGAACCCTGTGGGGAAATTCCACTCCACCCTGTAGGGTCACTATGATTGGAATTACCTTGATGGCAGTAGATTTTGTTTTTATAGTTTGGTTAAGCTATACTTAAAGTTACAATTTAATAAGCTCTGTCATATGTATACACCTGAAACCATGATCAAACTCAAGATAATGAACATATATAATATACCCAAAGTTTCCTCATGCTCCTCATCCCCCTCCCCTAAGGAACCACTCATTTGCTTTCTGTCACTATAATTTGAATTTTCTTGAATCTTACATAAACAGAATCATACAGTATATACTCTTTTTGATCTGGCTTTTTTCATTCAGCATAATTATTTCATCCATGTTGTTGTGTGTATCAATAGTTTATTATTTATTTATTGTGGATAATACTCCATTATTATGGATATAATGCAATTTGTTTAACCATTTACCTGTTGATGTTTAGATTTTTCCAGTTTTGGGACATTACAAACAAAGCTGCTGAAAATAATTTAAAAATGATTGCAGCAGTATATTGACAAGGAACTACCAGAAATTCAAGCTGGACACAGAAGAGGATGTGGAACAAGGGATATCATTGCTATGTCAGCTGGATCTTGGCTGAAAGCAGATAATACCAGAAAGATGTTTACCTGTGTTTCATTAACTATGCAAAGGTATTTGTGTAGATCATAACAAATTATGGATAACATGGCAAAGAATAGGAATTCCAGAACTCTTAATTGTGTTCATGAAGAACCTGTACATAGACTAAGAGGTTCCAACAGAACAAGGGGATAGTGCATGGTTTAAAATTGGGAAAGGTGTGCATCAGGGTTGTATCCTTTCATCATACATATTCAATCTGTATGCTGAGCAAATAATCCAAGAAGCTGGACTATATGAAGAATGCAGCATTAGGATTCGTCAGCACAGATTCATTAACAGCCTGTGATATGCAGATGATACAACCTTACTTGCTCAAAGTGAGAAAGACTTGAAGCACTTGCTGAAGAGGGTCAAAGACTACAGCCTTCAGTGTGGATTTACACCTCAACAAAAAGAAAACAAAAATTCTCACAACTGGACCAATTAGCAACATTATGATAAATGGAAAAAAGACTGAAGTTGTCAAGGATTTCATTTTACTTAGATCCATGATCAGTGCCAATAGAAGCAGTAGTCAAGAAATCAAACGCTGTATTGCACTGGCCAAATCTGCTGCATAAGACCTCTCTTTAAAGTATTAAAGAGCTAAAACGTCACTTTGAAGACTAAGGTGCACTTGACCCAAGCTGCTGTCTTTTTAAATGGCCTCATTTGTATGTGAAAGGTGGACCAGGTATCAGGAAGACTGCCAAAGAACTGATGGCATTTGAATTGTGGTGTTGGCAAAGAATATTGCATGTACCATGGGCTTCGAGAAGAATGAAACAATCTGTTCTGGAAGAAGTACAAGTGGAATGCGCATTAAGAGCAAGAATGGCTGGACTTCGTCTCCATACTTTGGTCATGTCCCCAGAGAAGGATACCATGCTTGGTGAAATAGAGGGTTAGCTTAAAAGGAGAAGACTTTCAATGGGATAGAGTGACACAGTGGCTGCAACGACGGGCTCAACATAGCAAGGATTGTGAGGATGGCACAGCACTGGGCAATGTTTCGTTCTGTTGTACGCGGGGTTGCTGAGTTGGAACTGATTCCATGGCACTTAACAACAACAATATATATTCCTGTATAAGTCTTTGTACGGACACAATGTTTTTATTTTCCTTTGGGTAAATGGAGGAGTGGAATGGCTGAATCATATGGTAGGTGTATATTTAACTTTTAAAAAAACTGCCTGTTTTCCAAAGTGGCTGTACCATTCTACATTCCTAAAAAGAGTATCTGAGGGTTCTAGTTCTTCCACACACACCAACATTTGTTATTTTAAATAAATGTTTACTGTTAAAATAAATTTTTAGGAAAATCATATGGGCAAAGAGTCATCTGTTAATCCCACTTCTAGGAGATTAAATTAAATTAAATTGCCATGCTTGTACATTTCCAGAGTTTGCCTTCTTAGGCAAACAGTGCTCTTATTCTTTAAAAAATAAGTTTTATATCTCATTTTCATGTCACTATTCAAAACACATGCTAAACAGAAATCCAGGAATTCTGCAAACATAGAACATGGAAAAAAGCCTTTTGCCTTCACTGCATCCATTATTGGTTTTTAATTTGCTATGCAAATAGGTGAAAATCTATACCATTTCCCTGTGATGTAGTAAACAAGGAACTTAGTGGGGGGAAAATAGCCGTTTCTCCCAGGGAGTGAGAAAACAATTCAACACTGATATTTCAGGCCTTAAGAGCCTTAATTGTGTTTAAAAGGGGGATAGGGATGGAGACCAGAGTATTAACTGATAATCTTATGAATAATAATCTTTCTTATACTTCCAAAGAGTTATAGAAATGGCTGGTAGAAAACTAGGAAAACAACATTAATGTTGTTGTTGTTATGTGCCGTCGAGTTGGACCCGATTCATAGCAACCCCTCCTTGGGTTTCAGAGGCAGTATCACTACAGAAGTAGATTGCCCGGCCGGCCTTCCAAGGAGTGGCTGGTGGGTTTGAACCGCCAGCCTTCTGGTTAGCAGTCAAATGCCTTAGGCACTACACTACCAGAGGTCCTAAACAACATTAACAGTTACTAAAAAAAAAAAAAAATTTTTTTTTGTATAACTATTAATTACTATTAATAAACAATATTTATAGTTATACAAAAAAAAATCACTTCCATCAAGTCAGATCCGACTTACAGTGACTCCTCCTTGGGAGGAGTTATGGTATACTTATTAATCATTTTAGAGCACTTACTATGTACTAGGTACTGTGTGGGGGCTTTGGTGGTATAGTGGGTAAGGCATTTGGCTGTTAACCAAAAACTTGGTAGTTCAAACCCACCAGCTGCTCCATGAAAGAGAGATTAGCTGGTGTGCTTCTGTAATGACTCAGTGGAGGTGAGTTTGGTTTGATTTTGGTTTAGGCGCTGTGTGAGGGTCTCTATACATTAAACCATTTCTTTAGGTTTGCGGAGAATTTCACATTCTTTGGCTGAGATGAGGTCTCCACCATACGAATCATTAAAAGATCTAAAAACATGTAAAAGAAACCAAGAAGATAATGGCATCACTCGGGGTGGGAGGTGACACTGTCACAGGGAGTGACACTGTCATAGGGGGTGACACCAAAATGACTCCAAGGTCCATGGACTGGCACTGCTGGGGGGGCAGTGGCATCACTAAGGTTGGTGCCTGCCCCCAGGCTAGTCAGGGTGCAGGCATCAGGGCAGCTCCATCTACCAGTTGGTTTGGGGGTGGTTCTAGCCAGGCCGTCCACCCCTGCTAGGGGGGTAATGACACCATGAGTTACCAAACTGGGTAACACCAACCTTAGTGACGCCACTGTGGGAAGATATTTGTTGTGCACAATCCAACCCCCTTCGACTGAAAACCCTGGTGATTTCCATGATCGCTGGCCCTCTTTGCCTGCATAGTCTACTTCCTTTTTCCACTAAAAAAAATCTGTGACGGTCACAGCTTGCCATGTAATTATGACACTTTATGGTACCTCTAGAGTGCAGGTTCTGTCCTGGAAGAAGCACAGCTGGAATGTCTCTTAGAAGTAAGAATGGCCAGACCTCATCTCACAGGCTTTGGTCATGTTGTCAGAAGGGACCCAGCCTTTGAGAAGAATATCTTGCTTGGTAGAGTAGAGGGTCAGGGGGAAGACCTTCAATAAGATGGATTGACACAGTGGATGCAACAATGCATAGCAGTGGATGCTCAAGCATAGCAAGAGTTGTGAGGATGGCATAGGACTGGGCAGGATTTCATTCTTTGTGCATAGGGTTTCTATGAATTGGAGATGACTCGCTGGCACCTAACAACAGTGTGCATGTTTTCTTAGTGAGTCTGCTTTTCATTGTTGTGCTTTTATAGTCAGTGGATCTAACTTCCTCAGCTGGGCCTGCAGACAATGCAATCCAAAACCAAAACCAAAACCAAAACCAAACAAAACAATCTGAATTTCCATGCTCTTTATCTCCCAAAGGAGTTCTGGTGGCACTGTGGTTAAAGCATTCAAAAGCTCAGGGTTCAAACCCACCAGGTGTTCCAGGGGAGAAAGATGAAGCAGTCTTATTCTGTAAAGATTTACAGCCTTGGAAACACTATGGGGCTTTTCTACTCTGTCCTATAGGGTAGCTATGAGTTGGAATAGATTCCATGGCAGTAGGTTTGGTTTTTGGCTTTTGTCTTCCAAGTGTCCAAAGCATAAGTGCCAATAGAATCAGGCTAGGGTTTTAATACTAGCCTTTTAAACTTTGTTTTCCCTATCCATAAAATGAGTGGTGCAATTCTGATCTTAACAGAGTTTACTCAGTATTAGGTCATTCATTCTGTTTACCCAGTGCCTACTGCCCTCTAGGCACCATTCTAGTGTGGTTAAGGAGAACAGAATGTTGTTGAAGAGCTCTGTAAACTCTCAAACTCTAAGCAGTTACTGCTATTAGTACCAGTAGTGTTTTTTCCCCCAGAAATCAACAGAATGAAAAAAAAAAAAAAAAATCACCTCAACAATAGAAGGAAGACACTGGGAAGAACTTGCCCTAGAGCTTTACAAAAAAATTTTTCCATGAAGAGATTCAGGAAGCAAGAAGTTCTTCGTTCATTCTGGATGCTTCTCTGGGCTGTCCTCTAGAAGCTTGTAACTTTTGGAGGCTATTTTCTTGCCCAGAGATTCTGAAAACCCTACTGTACCTTCCAGGTTGTAGTTCTAAACCAGCATTCTAGTTCTGCCCATCCTTTTTATCCTTTAATCTTTCTGGGCTTCAGTGTTCTTAAATACAACGACAGGTTTTAGGGCATGCCACTTGACTGCTAACCAGAAGGCTGGCGGTTCAAACCCACCAGCCACTCCTCGGATGGTTGGGCAATCTACTTCCGTAGTGACACCGCCTCGGAAACCCAAGGAGGGGTCGCTATGAGTCGGGTCCCATTCGAGGGCACATAACAACAACAAGCATGTAACTTAGCACTTCTAGGGCTCGTTGGCAAAGTGAGGGCTCTGAACGAAGATGCTTCCGGCTTGTAGGTAGGATGGGCGTCCCATGCCCTAACCTCGAGAGCGCAGTCCCGGTGCAGGGGCGCGAACCCACGCAGTCCAGCCAGTGTCCTCTTCAGTATCACGAGACTTCATAGAAAAATGAAACTGAATACAGGAAAGTCCCTTCTCTAACCCGGGCCTGCGCCGCGCGCCTAGAGACCGGTGACGGTCCCCGCGGTCCGGGCCCGGATTGGCTGGCGTGAATCATCTATAAGTGGGAGCAAGGCGTAGTGAGCGCATTCCAGTGACAAGCGCCGCTAGACTCGCTTCACGATGTCTCGCTTCGTGGCGTTGGCCCTTGTCGCGCTGCTCTGTCTGTCCGGCCTGGACGCCGTGGAGCGTGAGTGCCCCCTCCTAATATTCCCTTCTCTGCAGCCTCCTTCTCCGCCTTCTCTAACTCTGTAAGGCGGCCAAGATCTCCTTCCCACTCCGGGGTTTCGCCCGCGGCTCTGTCTCGAGATAGGGAAGCAGCGAGTAGCGAGGGAGTGTGAAGGGGGCGCACATTCGGGACTCAGCTGCTTGCCCCCTTCTCCAAGACTGGGGGCATGGTCTGACCTTCCGGGACTGGGCGAGTCGGGACAAAGTTTCGGGGTGTTGATAAGCTTCAGAGCAGCGAGGAGGGTTTCTCTTTCGCTTTTCCGAGGGGCCCTAGTTCCTGGTGTGGGTGGAGGGTTGGGGGTGGGATTAGAGCCGTCCCCAAAGCGCGGTGTCGGGGGTTGTCAGCGGGCGGAGACAGGTGTTTGGCGGTGTGAGGCAGCACCGCCCGGGTAAGTCGTTAAGTCGTAAGTCGGCAACTCTTCCCCTCTTCCCCTCTTCCCTCCCACTCCACTCCTTTCCCGGAGACCTGCGGGCTTCCTCTGGGCGCCACCCAAGCTCGGCTTCCCCACCTCAGTCCCCGATCCGTACCGGCTCAAATTTTGGCGAGGAAGTACATTTGTAGAATGCTTTGCGCTATTCCAAAGCACTTTCAATTCACATCAGGAACGCACTTGTTCTCATTTTATCTCTTTTAGCAATAGTCATAACAGCTACTGGTCGTTAAGAGTTCACTGTGTGCTGGGGACGTTAAGTGCTTTATGTCATTTAATTCTGAAAATGCTCCTAGGATGCAATACTGATTATCATCTTTACTTCACAGATGAGGAAACTGAGGGGTGGGGATTTTAAGTAACTTAAATCATAAACTGGAACGAAGCAAGACTGGGCAATCTACTTCCATAAAGATTTACTGCCTCAGAAACCCAGTGGGGGTCGCTATGAGTTGGAATCAATTCGATGGCAGTGGGTAATCATGAACTCACTGCCATGGAGTTGATTCTGACTCATAGCGACCTCCATTGGGTTTCTGAGGCTGTAAATCTTTACAGAAGTAGATTGCCCCATCTCATTCCGTGGCGCCAAATGCCCTGTCCACTGTGCCACCAGAGCACCTAACTTAATCATACAGGGGATGAATGGCAGAGACTTGGGACTGAAACCGAGCCTGGCCAGGGGATTTTGCAGAGGCTCCCCAGTTCTCCTCTTGGCTGTAATTCCTGAGCTGCTCAGAAACACACTTCCCCACCTTTCCCTTGTGAGATTCTAGAGAGCAGGCCAGGCAGCACTGGACCCGTTTCCTTTTCTTCACAGAGGGTTCCCAGTTTGGCCCCTTGCCTGGTTCTTTCCAACATGAACTGATGCCTCTACCTTGTTTTGAAAAGTGAAGGTTTATCAAAGACAAAAAACAAAAAACCAAATGCACTGCTGTAGAGTTGGATCCGACTCATAGTCGGACTCCTTGGATATCTCTACGGAAACCTTCCTTCCGAGGAGTGGCTGGTGGGTTTGAACCACCAGCCTTCTGGTTAGCAATTAAATGCTTAGGTACTATTCCACCAGAGCTCCCTGTCAGAGACAGGGAGGTTGTATAAGCAGTGATCAGGGTAATCCAAGATGGTGACCAATGCTGTCAAGGATGCCATAAATCTTAAGTACTTTCCAAGCGCTGGGCAGTGTGCTGGGCCCTCTCATTTCACAGGGTTTGAGAAAAAGATGATTAATTTAAAATATAACTTATTTACAAAATAAAGCATACTGTATGTATCATCACCATTATTGATACTTGCTTGTGACTAGATGACATCTAAGGAGCTCTGGTAGGACAGTAGCTAAGGCATTTGGCTGCTAACCAAAAGGCCAGTGGTTCAAACCCACTAGTCGCTCCCTAAGAGGAAAATGAGGCAGTCTGCTTCTGTAAAGATTTATAGCCTTAGAAACCCTGTGGGGCAGTTCTACCCTACAGGGTCATTATGAGTCAGAATCGACTTGATGACAGTGGGTTTGGTTTGGCTTTAGATGTCATTAAAATAATAATCCAAAAATTTAAAATAATTTAATTTAAAAAATGTCCAAAGTAATATATGCCATGCATAGACCATTTCTGATAGACACACAAGAAACTATAATGGCAATTATACTTATCTCTGGGGGTCTCTTTTCCCTTATGACTTTTTGTGTGGGTTTTGTTTTCTTTTATCACAGGCATAAATTAATTTTTCAGTGGAGCTTCAGGGGGATGATCAAATTTAAAGTCTTGGTGCCTTGATCTAGTTTTAAACCAAGTTAGACCCAAGTGATCTATTCTGGCAATTTTCATTTTTGTTTCTCTGTTGTTCATCAGGTGCTCCGAAGGTTCAGGTTTATTCTCGTCATCCAGCAGAGAATGGAAAGCCAAATTTCTTGAATTGCTATGTGTCTGGGTTTCATCCACCCCAGATTACAATCGATCTGTACAAGAATGGTGAGAAGATCACAGAGAAAGTAGAACGCTCAGATTTGTCTTTCAGCAAGGATTGGTCTTTCTATCTCCTGGTCCATACTGAATTCACCCCCAATGGCAAAGATGAATACACCTGCCATGTGGAGCATGTTACCCTCAAGGAACCCAAGATAGTTAAGTGGGGTGAGTTTTCAAGTTCTTTCCTTAACTGCTGAGAATTGTATCTGAGTAGTGTTGTGGCACAAAGCTATTTTGATATCTATATTAAAAAACCCCTGCATGCCAGGATTGTCAGGGAGTGTTATTAAAGTTCTGTTTAGGAACCAGTGACATTGTGTGAAACCTGTTGGGGGCATCTGCTGAGAGTCTTCCACAGAGAGACCTCAGCTGAGCAACCTCTTAAGGTCCCTAACACAGTACTTTCCTACAGCAAGAGCAGGGAGCAGCAGCGCCATTTGCACGAAGGCAAATACCTCCAGCGTTTGTTACTGGCTCCCTCTGGCTTTCCTCACAGACTCATTGATATTTAGGACTAATGACAGCCTGAGAGAGCATTTGTCTTTAAGCACTGCTATTGTAGTGCCCTATGAGTCGGGTTTGACTCAACGGCACATAACAACAACAACAATAACAACAACATAGTCCTGGACTTGTCCAGTACTCTGTGGCTAGGGTGGGTCCTATTGGGCATCCTGCCAGTTTAGAACAGTTTTAGACATCTATCAATACACAGTATTTTAAAAGTAAAACTGACTTTTTTTTCCACCTCCATTTTTTTCACAGATCGAGACAATTAATCAGCATCATGGAGGTGGGTTCCTGACCTTGAGAAAACTTTTTTTGTTTCACTCTTCTGGGAACTATTTACAGAGAGCTATGGAGCTCTGGTAGTGTAGTGCCTAAGGCACTTGACTGCTAACCAGAAGGCTGGCAGTTCAAACCCACCAGCCTCAGAAAGAAGGTTGGGCAATCTACTTCCATAGTGATAGGAGGGGTCACTGTGAGTCAGGTCCGACTCGACAGCACATAACAACATGGCATAACCCTTACTCTATTGAGGACCTTAATTAGGGCAGCATTTCAGCAAGACAGAAGAATCTTATGGGGCACATTTCCTTCTCCTGTGGGGTGGCATGAACAAGGCATGTGTCCCCAGATGTGGCTCTGCCAGCATCACTGACCTCTAATGGAGGGCTGGAGGAGCTGCTAGTGTGATATGGGAAGGTCTGAGGCACCCAATTATCCTGCAAGGGTTTGATCTTTCTTCTGCCATTTCCACACTGGACATCTCTGCTGAGAAGAGAGCTTTTAGAAAATGAACTGTTCTCTTCCTTTGCATAGCAGTTTTTTTTTTTAAATTATTATTATGAGTAAGAAGAGAAAAGTGACATGATTGGCTCTTCAGATTTCCCATTCTTTCAAACACTTGTTCACCCTCAGTGTGGGCACTGTGCTGAGTTCTAGAGGCTCCTAGTCCAGGGGAGGAGAGAAATGAAAACATTCTTAGAACTCATTGTGAAGGGTAGTATAATAGCTATATGTGCAAGGAGCTCTTGAAACATGAAAAGAATAACTTGGATTCTGTATTTCAGTTGGAGCTCAAGGTAGAAAATCCAGCTTTTCAGTGAAATTTTGCTCTATAGGGTACCTTGATGCTGAAAACCCATTCAAATCTCCTATTATATTCTAGGACAGAGAAATTGATTTGGGTTGGGGTGACCTGCTCAGAGTTACACACAGTTACTAAATGGTAGAGCAAAGACTTGAACTCTAAAACCAGTATTCTTTCCTCTAAGGTGGTGGGAGTACCCATGGGATGAACTAAAGGGATATGCTGTTGCTAATGGGTCTGGGCAATTGTCTGCAGCTATTTCCTTTACAAATGATGATTTAAAGTTAAGTTAGACAAGTTTGGTAGTGACATCTGTAATCCAAATAGAATAAATGTATTTGTTAGTGAAATTTTTTTTTCTTTTTTTTTTTTAGGATTTGAAGAGGCTTCATTTTGATTGGATGATTTTCAAATTCTTTTTCTTTATTTTTATGATATGCTTTATACTCAGCCATCATCTTTTATAAAATTTCTACTCTGGGAGCTCTATCCCCAGGTTTAGGGTGTCTGGTAAGGTTGTGCTAGGAGGACTGGAAGCTTAGAGGTAGGAAGGAGAAAATTCTCAGTGCAGCATCAATCTTTTAGTCAAATAGAAAATACTCCATTCTGCCCACAAAGCTGACTGATGAAACATTTATGTCTCATTCAGAATTATGTCTTATTTTATGTCAGAATTTATGTCTTATTCAGAATTAAACTAAAATTTTCATGCTCTGCTTAGAAATTTAGAAAAATTGTCAGGAATATGAGAAATGTGTCATAGTGGATGAAGCATTTGTCACATAAAATTCATTTTTTCCACAAGTAAAATCTGGCTAAGCATGATTTGGTTTTGATCTTGTTTTACTAATTAAAAATTAGGTAAAACTTGATGTGTTCAGTTTCTTAACTTTCATCCCCCCTCTTACCCCTTTGTTTTCAAACAGGGAAATGGTCTTCAACATCACTTGAACCCCTTGTATGTAGGGTTTGTCTCATAGTGGAAGGGACCTCAGCTATCTGCATTTTATAGATTTACATTTACCTGATAAGCGAGAGGCTATATGACTTAGGGTGACACAGCTGTCTGCTGGGAGACCAGGATTCTGTCTTTTGGCCAGAGTTCTGTTTTCCTGGGCCAAGACATGAGTGTGCAGACTTCAAGAAGGACCAAAAGTATGTGGAAGATTAACTATTTTAGCAAGGGTAGACATACAATAAAACAGTTTTAAAATATCCTGATAAGATTATAGCATAGGAATGCCCAAAGAACTAAGGTGATAGGAAAATGTGTTCAGAGAACACAAAGATATTTTAAAGGGTGTTAGGGAAGCTGAGACTTGGTAGGTAGCTAGTTTTCTTGATTAGGGGATAGGGGTGGGGGATTTTCAGGTAAGGGGCAAAATATGGGAAGTAAAAGGGTATGACAGGTTTGGGAAATTCCAAACAGTGGAGCCAAGGCTACCTGAGAATGATTTGTAGGAACTATGACTGAACAGACTATGGGGACAACATATTTAGATCAGCAGCTTTCCACTCTGGCTGTACATTAGACTCACCTATGGAAACTGAAAAACATGAGCTTCCCAGACTCTAGCCTAGATGAACTTAATCTCTGGGTATGGAGCCCAGATATCAGTAAATACATGTTACGGTAGAAATATATTCTATATTAATATAAATATGTTCTATATATTAACATAGATAATAATAATATATATATGTATGTATGTATGTATTATAGATATATAATCCCTAGATCTAATGTGCAGCCAAGATTGAGAATTGTTGAGCTAGATCATAAGAAACTTTCTTTGTCATTCAGCAGAGCTATTTTATGAAAAGCTGCTCTGCTGGGTGATAGTTCAAGGTAATGCTTCTTTGGAGCATGATTTAGGCTCCCTTTCAGAAGAAAAGACAAAGAGAAGGAATACAGAAGCTTAATTAAGCTTATTAAATACAACTGCATGATCCAAACAGGAAGGAGCTCTGGTGATGTAATGGTTAAGGCATTTGGCCGCCAACCACAAAGGTCAGCAGTTCAAACCCACCAGCCACTCCATGGAAGGAAGATGGGGCAATCTGCTTCTATAAGGATTTACAGCCTCAGAAACCCATGAGGGTCGCTATGGGTTAGAACCAACTCAACGGCAGTGAGGTTTTTTTTTTCCTCACTCCAAGCAGAAAAATCTCAATGCCTGTAATAAAAAGCTGTATCTTATATACTAACATGGAAGAACACTGCGGAAACAAAAGCAACTTCTAGAAAACACACACCATAAGCCATTAAAAAAAATCCAGACCATCAGCATGTGCATCATATATTTGTACCATGGACAAAAGCCAGCCTGGAAGGCTTTACCATGCATTGTTACTAGTTACCCAAGGTGGGGAGGGGGTGGTAAATAAAGAAGAAAAAGCTGACCAGTATGTAGCAGATCAATTTCCTGAAAGTCATTTTCCTGAGTATTGGTGTGTGTAGGAGTGTGTGTGTGGGGGGGTGGGGACGCTGTTTTGGAGTGCGGTAACAATGGATGAATAGACAGGGCAATGAGGTTGGCTTGGATCCTGAGCAGTGATGCTTCCCCTCCTGCAGCTGACTATGGCCCTCTGTGGGGCCTGTGTCCTGCATTTTGAACAATGGGGAATATGGAATGTGAGCCAATGACAACCTACCATGACATGGCAATTCCTTATAATAAACCTCTCTACATGTATCTAGAGAGCTCTGGTGGCATAGTGCCTAAGGCATTTGACTGCTAACCAGAAGGCTGGTGGTTCAAACCCACCATCCACTCCTTGGAAGGAAGGTTGGGCAATCTACTTCTAGTGATACTGCCTGAGAAACCCAAGAAGGTGTCGTTATGAGTCAGATCTGACTCAATGGCAGTGGGTTTGGTTTTTGGTTTTGGTAAGAAACCAGAGGAAGCTGGTATGATTGGATGCAGGCTGTAGAACTACAGACAATGTGAGAGGACTGCATACATTAACTGATAGAAGCAAGTGACAGAAAATCTGAAAGGTGGCAACCATGGCTTAAAGGAGTTCACCAAGGCAAAGGGGAAAAAATGCATCTGGAGGGAAGAGTCCAAAGAAATACAGAAATGCAAGTTAGAATTCAGCAGTTTTAACTTGGAATTGCTCTGTTGACCTAAGGACCTACAAGGAAAAATGAGATGAAACTGTGTCTCTAATTTAGTGGTTTGGGTGTAACATTCCTCGAGGGTGGTGCTCAAATCTTGGCAACTGTGGCAGTCATCCCATTTACTCTCCACCTCCACCCCTGGGCTTTTAGAGCATCAGCACTTATGTATTTCAGGCACTCCAGGTGCTATTAACAGGTGCTACCTCTGATCCCACATATATGTGTGTGTGTATTAAACTATATTAATCTTTTTACTTAAAAAAAAAAAAAAACCCTCAACTTTTCCATCCAGACACACCACCAAGAAAAGGATCAGAAATACAGACAACCCACTGGCGTGGAGTCGGATCTGACTCATAGCGACTCCTCCTTGGGTTTCTGAGGCAGTACCACTATGGAAGTAGATTGCTCAATCTTCCTTCCGAGGAGTGGCTGGTGGGTTTGAATCGCTAGCCTTCTGGTTAGCAGTCAAATGCCTTAGGCACTAGGCCACCAGATATCCAGTGGGGGTTGCTATGAGTTGGAATTGACTCGACAGCAGTGGGTTTGGTTTGGTTTTTGGTATATGAATTGAATCTTAATGATGGACATATATTCATTAATATTAATATAATACATTTTATATTAGCTCTCTATTGCTACTATAACAAATTACTACAAGTTTAGTGGCTTAAAACAAGACAAATTTATTATCTTATGGCTCTGTAGTTTAGAAGTCTGACTTAAGTCTTCTGGGCTAACATCAAGGTTGTGTTCCTTTCCAGAGTCTCTGGGGGAGAATCTATTTTCCCGCCTTTTCCAGCTTCTTGAGGCTGTGGGCGTTCCTTGGCTACTGGCCCTCTTCCTCATCAAAGTCAGTAACTGCAGGTTGTGTCCTTATTACATTGCATCACTGTGCCTCTTCTGCCTCAGTCTTTCCCATTTAAGGACACTTGTGACACCACTGGAGTCCCTGGGTGGTGCTAATGGTTAGCCCAGATGCTAATCCAAAAGCTGGAGGTTTGAATCTACCCAGAGGTGTCTCAGAAGGAAGGCCTGGCGATACTTCGGAAAAATCAGCCACTGGAAACTCTATGGAGCACAATTTCTACTTTGCAAACGTGGTGTTGTTATGAGTTGGAACTGATAATACTGCACCTGGTTGGCTGTTGACTACATTGGTCCTACTTAGATAATTCAGGATAATCTCCCTATTTGAAAATCAGCTGATTAACAACCTAAATTCCCGTTTACCATGTAAAGCAACATATTCACAGATTACAGAGATTAAGACATTTTTGGTAGACATCTTTGGTGGCAGGTGGCAGGGCATTATCTGGCTTAACATCCTCTTTAGTTGAAAAAAACAGTAGAACTTCTGGAAGAGGGTTTAAGGAAAATGTGGCAGTGTCTGGGTCTTCCTTACACTGAACCCATTTTCTGTTACTCTTTTTTGTTCTTTCGAAATGTTTTATTATAAGCAAATACTAGAGACCAATACTAAATGTCAGTGCAAAATTAATACCACACATCTTGGTGTGGTTCTTGTTTATCTACTTTAACTTACATTTTCCTACACTTCCAATCCTTTCTCTATTCTCTAAGCCACTCAATTACTCTTTTCACCAACTCCACAGAAAGTGCTCCAAAGTGGTTTTCTAGTAAAAACAATGATGCCTTTAGAATCAGATGGACCAATGTTTGAATCTCAACTCGAATTAATTTGGGCAAGTATCTTACCTCTCTGAGTCTCAATCTCCTTATCTGTAAAATGAGAATAACACTTACTTTCTGGGTGGTTCTGTGGATTGGATCTCAAATTTTACTATGTATATAAATCAGCTGGAATGTTGTTAAAATGCAGATCTGTTTCCAAATCCAGAGAGGGGCCTGAGATTCCACTGCTGGTTCAGGACTGCACTTTAAACAGCAACAGGTCAGATATACAATGTTTGAAGGACCTAGGCACAAATGTCCTATTCAGTGTTAGCTCCTTTCTTCTCCAGAGGGCCCAGCTTTTCTGACTATTTGAATGAGCCCATCTCAGAAACCTGCAGACTGACGTTCACCGGAGTGCATCCAGACTCATTTGAACTTTGTTTCATACCTACCTGTTTTCTCTTCAATTTCCCTCTTTGTGTTTAAATCCTTTTTATTTTCTCTACTTTTTTTTTTTTTTTAGTATAATGGCAATGCCAAGCCTCTGCACTCTTAACGTTTTGAAATTTTGTTATTTTGAGTACATGTTCATTTATTTTAAAACAAGAAATTTATATAGGCAAAAAAAAAATAAAACCAAAAACACTTGTTAATCCCACCACCAAGAGAGGAACATTTCAGTGCTCATTTCATGGTGGGTAGCTTTTCAGATTTTTGTGGTAAACAGACGTAAATTTTATCTTTCTAAAAGTGGTTATTGTTCATTTAACTCATTCCTGTGGCTTCCAGCCAACCAAAAGACAGGCAGATGAGCTGAACATTTACGTTAGGTGGATACACTCCTTGGAGAGACCAATCATGGGAGAATAGAAGGGCTATGTATGCACAGGGAGACAGCTCAGGGGGCAGGAGTGCATGGGAGGAAAGGAGACAGGAAAGAGGTGGCTTTGGAGAGGAAGTGGGAGGGGAGCTGTTGCATTGTGGGAGATTATAGTCAATGTCATGAGACAAAATGTATGTGAACTGCTGTGTGGAAGATGAATTTGCTCTGTAAACTTTCACCCAAATCACAATTAAAAAAAAAAGTTAACTTTGCAAAATGAAAAAAGTGGTTATTGTTCATTTAAAACAAACTTTTAAAATAATTATATCTCTTTTTTTTTTTCACTATCTCTAATGAAAACATGACATAAACAATTCAGTGAACTGGCAAGTGTTGCCTTTTTTAGTTTTTGTCAACAACTAGTTTCACAGTATCTTTGGGCTTTTGTTTTTTAGTTGTCTTTCTTACATTGTAAACCCTTGAAGCAAAATTCAAAGTTTTTCTTTAATAAAATAATTATTTATTTGTCTGTGATGTCATCATTTCCAGGATTCCAGGATTTTAGAAAAAAAATGAAGATTAAAATTTTGGGTCCTAAATATCTTAAAAGACATAACAAAGTATCTGTGAATCCCTTGATCTGAAACCTTAAACATAAAAACTATTCTGATGCTTTGGAGAGCTACAAGAAGGGCTGATAGGAAAATAAATAAATAACTAGTAGATTTGGGAGCTCTGGTAGCATAGTGGCTAAGACACTTGCCTGCTAACCAGACGGCTGGCGGTTCAAACCCACCAGCCACTCCTCGGAAGGAA
>NW_006921613.1:15858603-15872526 GCF_000298275.1 Orycteropus afer afer | reverse complement strand
GGGTTTGAACCGCCAGCTGTCTGGTTAGCAGGCAAGTGTCTTAGCCACTATGCTACCAGAGATAGTGGGCAGGAAATGGTTGGGGGCTTTCGTGAGTAAGAGTCAGGTGCTGGGGTCTTTCGTAAGTAAGGGTTACGTGCTGGGGTTTGGTATGGACTCTGGTCAGGCGCCTCCTTGCTTGACCAGTTCTTATAATTCCCTCCAGCTTAATCATTCACCTGCCTGGCCAGCCATGTTTCTGCCTAACACTTTCCCGCCTGGGAAAGGTTGGTGGGACTGTCAAATGATACAACCACTGTGGAAAGCACTATGGGGATTCCTTAAAAAGATGGATGGAATTAGAAAAACATTTGACCCAGCAACCCCATTACTAGGTATATATCCTAAAGAAGTGAGAGCCAGGACAAGAACAGATACATGCACATTCATGTTCATCACAGCACTATTTACAGCAAAAAGATGGAAACGATCTATGTGCCTATCAACAGAAGAATGATAACCAAACTATGGTACATGCACACAATGGCGTACAATGCAACACTAAAGAATAATGTAGAATCTGCAAAACACTGCATAACATGGATAAACTTGGAAGACATTATGCTTGCTGAGTGAAATAAGTCAATCACAGAAGGACAAATATAGTATTAGTTCATTATTGTAAAAAGTCAAGGAAAGGTTTATACATGAAGGAAAATTTCTTTGTTGGTTACCAGGGGTGGGAGGGGAAGGGAGGGAACTCTGAAAAAAAAAAAAAGCATCGACCCATGTCACTTTAGTTTTATGTATTTCACAGTACAGAAATTATATTTCAATAAAAAGTACTTTTTAAAAAATTAACAGTTGATCATCTGTGATAGTTGGAGCTGTGTGTCAACTTGGCTGGACTCCAGTTCTGTGTGGTTGTTCCCATGATGGGATCGGATGACTGTGTTCTGAGTGGCCAATCTGCCCAAGGGGAGTTTCCCTAGGGGTGTGGCCTGCTTCCAGGATATCCAGGGACATCCTGGGAAGAGAGACATTCCTTGAGGAATTGGGACCCTGGTGTGCTGACTACAACCTTCCGTGAGTGAGCAGCCCACCGCTCGGCCTGGAGAGCTTGGATTCATCTTTTGTTGGAGTAAACAACCAGTGTACTGCCTGCCAGCCTTGAACTGCTCGGCCCCCTGCGCTTACGGAAGCTAAGGCTGCCGCCAGCCCGACATTTCCTTCCGGGACGTTGGACTTGCTGGCTTCTATACATTTGTGAGCCATTTTCCTAAGATAAATTTCTCTCTCTCTCTCTCTCTCTCTCTCTCTATACGCTTTGCTGATTTTTGTGTTTCTCTAGAGAACCCAATCTAACACATCATCTAAGAAGCATTTTCTATACACTGATCCGTATACATGCATTATCTCCTCTTATTGGGTGCAGAATTATTTGTCTTCTTGGATTTCAAAACATAGATGATTAAAAGTCTAAAATGTTGTTAGATATGATCCAGTCAGCTCCAACTCTAGCGACCCTATGTACAATAGAAGCAAACACTGTGACATCCTCACAATCCTTGTTTTACGTGAGCCCATCGTTTACCTGAGCCACTGTGTCAATCCATCTCATTAAGGGTTTTCCCCTTTTTCACTGATCCTTTACTAAGCATATATCCTTCTGACAACATGATCAAAGTAGGTGAGACAAAGTCTGGCCATTGTCACTTCCAAGGAACATTCTGGCTCCACTTCTTCCAGGACAGATTGGTTCCTTCTTCTGGCAGTCTATGGTACTTTCAGATTCTTTGCCAACACCATAATTAATCTTCTTTGGTATTATTCATTCTCCAGCTTTCACATGCATATGAAGCAATTAAAAATACCATGGCTTGTGTTAAGTGTACCTTAGTCTTCAAAATGACATCTTTGAATTAAATCCCTGACAACTCCAATCTTTTCTGCATTTATCATGATATTGCTTATTGGTCCAGTTGTGAGGATTTTTGTTTTCTTTATCTTGAGGGATACTCCATACTGAGAACTGTGGTCTTTGATCTTCATCAGTAAGTGCTTCAAGTCTTCTTTACTGTCAGCCAACAAGATTGTGTCACCTGCATATCACAGGTTGTTAATGATTCCTCCTCCAATCCTGATGCCATGTTCTTCTTCATATAGGCCAGCTTCTTGGATTATCTGCTCACCATACAGATTGAATAAATATGGTGAAAGGATACAACGCTGACTCACACCCTTCCTGATTTTAAACCATGCAGGTATCCCCTTGTTCTGTTCAAATGATTCCCTCTTGGTCTATGTACAAGTTCCAAATGAGCAAATTAAGTGTTTATTAATTCCCATTCTTTGCAATGTTGTACATAATTTGTTAGGATTCACACAGTCAAATGTCTTAGTATAGTCAATAAAAACACAGGTAAACATCTTTCTGTTATTCTTTGCTTTCAGCCAAGATCCATCTGACATCAGCAATGATATCCCTTGTTCCACATCCTCTTCTGAATCCAGCTTGAATTTCTGGAAGTTCCTTGTCACTATACTGCTGCAACCATTTTTGATTTATCTTCAGCAACATTCACTTGCTTGTGATATTAATGATACTGTTTGATAATTTCCACAATTGGTCGAATCACCTTCCTTTGGAATGGGCACAAATATAGATCTTTTCCAGTTTGTTGGCCAGGTAGTTGTCTTCCAAATTTCTTGGCATAAACAAGTGAGCACATCCAGTGCTGCATCCATTTGTTGAAACATTTCAATGGGTATTCTGTCAATTCCGGGAGCCTTGTCTTTCACCAGTGCCTTCAGTGCAGCTTGGATTTCTTCCTCCAATACCATCAGTTCTTGATCATATGCTCCCTGCTGAAATGGATGAGCACTGACCAATTCTTTTTGGTACAGTGACTCTGTATATTCCTTCCATCTTCTTTCAATGCTTCCTGCATCATTCCATACTTTGCCCACAGAATCCCTCAACATTGCAACTAGAGAATTAAATTTTTTTCTTCAATTCTTTCAGTTTGAGAAATGCGACGGGTGTTCTTCCCTTTTGGGTTTCTAACTCCAGATCTTTGGACATTTCATTATAATACTTCACTTTGTCTTCTCAAGCTGCCATTTGAAATCTGTTTAGCTCCTTTATCTTGCCATTCCTTCTGTTCATTTTAGCTATTCTCCATTCAAAAGCAAGTTTCAGAATTTTTTCTGACATCCATTTTGGTCTTTCCTTCTTTTCCTGTCTTTTTAATGACCATTTGCTTTCTTCATGTATGATGTTCTTAATGTCATCCCACAACTTGTCTGGTTTTCAGTCATTGTTGTTCAAAGTGTCAAATCTATTCTTCAGATGGTCTCTAAATTCAGCTGGGATATAATCAAGGTCATATTTTGGCTCTCATGGACTTGTTTTGATTTTCTTCAGCTTCACCTTGAACTTGCATATGAGCAATTGATGGTCTATTCCACAGTCTGCTCCTGCCCTTATTTTGACTGAAGATACTGAGCTTCTCCTTCTCCTCTTTCCACAGATGTAATCCATCTGATTTCTGTGTTTTCCATCTGTCAAGGTCCATGTGTATAGCTGCCATTTATGCTGTTGAAAAAAGGTATTTGCAATGAATAAGTTGTTGGTCTTGCAAAATCCTATCATGTAATCTCTGGTGTCATTTCCATCACTCACACCATATTTTCCAACTACCAATGATTCTTCTTTGTTCCCAACTTTTGTATTCCAATCACCAGTAATAATCAATACATCTTGATTGCATGTTTGGTCACTTTCAGATAGCAGAAGTTGGTAAAAATCTTCAATTTCTTCATCTTTAGCTTTAGTGGTTGATGCGTACATTTGAATAATAATCATTGGAAGGAAGGTTGGGCAATCTACCTCCATAGTGATACTGCCTCGGAAACCCAAGGAGGGGTTGCTACAAGTTGGGTCCAACTTGACGGCACATAACAACAACAACAACAACAGTATTAACTGGTCTTCCTTGCAGGTGTATGGATATTATTCTATCACTGACAGCATTGTACTTCAAGATGGATCTTGAAAAATTCTTTTTGACAATGAAAAAAAAGGGGGGCTGGGAGGATGGGGCCATCTGCTTCTTCAAAAATTGGCTAGTGAAAACCTTATGACTAGTAATGAAACACTGTCTGATATATGACTGAAAAAGTCTAAAATAGAACCTATTAAATCTTTTCAAGGAACTGAGGAGCTGTTTCTCATTGGTGAGCACAGAGGCCCAAATGGAACCCATAGTGATGTTCAGGATCTCTATTTTCTACTCTCCCACAAGCCATCCCCACTTTAAAAGGAAAAAAAAGAAATTGTGATTTGCATTAAAGTTTACAGAACAAATTGATTTGTCCATTCAACAATTCATATACATTTTGTTTTGTGACATTTATTGCGATTCCCACATTATAACAGCACTCTTCCTACCTCCTCCTTGTGTTTACCATTTCCCTTTGTCCTTTTCTCCTATCTCTTCCTGCCTTCCGAACAGCATTTATCCTTGACAAATGCTGTTCTTTCAATCTCCTATGATTGATTGTTCTAACGAATGTATACCTTCCTTGTGTTACTGTTCACCTTATAGACCTGTTTATCATTTGGCTTAAAATAAGCCACAGGGGTAAGTTCAGTTCCAGGTTTGCAGGGTGTCTAAGGGCCATAGTCTTGATGGTTCCATCAGTTTCAGACCAGTAAGCCTCATTTTTTTTTAAATGATTTTGAGTTTTGTTTCACATTTTTCTCCCATTCTATCCAGGACCTCCTATTGTGAACTCTTTCAGAGAGGTCAGCATTGGTAGCTGGGCACCATCTATTTCTTCTGATCTCAAGGTCATGCAGGCTGGGGTTCATGTGGCCCATTAGTCCTTTGGACTAATTGTTTCCTGTGTCTTTGATTTTCTTCTCTCTTCTTGCTCCAGATGGGCAGTGACCAATAGTTGCACCTTAGATGGCTGCTCACAAACTTTTAAGACCTAGTTGCTACTTAACAAAGTAGGATATAGAACATTGTCTTTGTGGATTATGTTATGCCACTTGACCTCAGTGTCTCCCAAGACTACGGTCATGAGCCCCTTGACTTCAGTGACTCATTCCCTGAAAATATTTGGTTAAGGCTAAGAAGCTTTCATACCTTTGCTCCCTGTATGCTTTACTATATTCATGGATATACTTACAGCACATATAAAAACATATATATAAATATCCTCTGTCAAACCTATATATTCATGGGTGTAGTCCCATTCAGGGAGCTCTGGTAGCATAGTGCCTAAGGCACTTGACTGCTAACCTGGAGGCTGGCGGTTCAAACCCACCAGCCACTTCTAGTTACTTCCGTAGTGATGTTGTTGTTGTTATGTGCCATCAAGTCGAACCCAACTCATAGGGACCCCTCTTTGGATTTCCAAGGCAGTATCACTACAGAAGTAGACTGCCCCATCTTGCTTCCGAGGAGTGGCTGGTGGTCCGCAGTGATACTGCCTCGGAAACCCAAGGAAGGGTCGCTATGAGTCAGGCCTGACTCGACAGCACATAACAACAACAACAACAGTCCCATTCACCTTCCCACTCCTATTCAGCTTGAGTGTCTATCTATGTATTCACTTGTAGATTATTATTACTGTTACGCTGGATTGTGTTGTGTATAGTATTTACTTTGTTGCCTTTCACTCTTGTGCTTCTCCCAGTGTCTTCCTTTGATCATTTTGTGCTGACCCCCCCCCTTACTGTACACTACCTTTTCCTTCACCCAAACCAATACGTGTCTACCCTCTAGTTAGTGATTTATGCTACCTTCCCCTCCCACCTCTGGTAATCTTCAAATAATGATTCTGTGTGTAAATGTTTTCTTGACTTTTTACAGTCACGGTCTCATACAATATTGTCGTTTTATGATTGACTAACTTAACTCAGTATTATGCCCTCTACATTTATCCATGTCATGAGGTATTTTGCAGATTCATCATTATTCTTTAATGTTGCATAGTATTCCATTGTGAGTATGTGCCATAGTTTAAACATTCATCTGTTGATGGGCACTTAAGTTGTTTCCATCTTTTTGCTATTGTGAATAATGCTGCAATGAATGTGGGTGTGCATAGATCTGTGTATATCCCATCTCTTATTTCTCTAGATTTGAACCTAATAGTGGGATTGCTAGATCATATGGTGTTTCTATTTCCAACTGTTTAAGGAAGTGCCATTCTGCTTTCCACAGTGGTTGCATATTTTACAGTCCCATTAGTTTACGAGTCAGGTCTGACTCGAGGGCACATAACAACAACAACAACAACAACATTAGTTTATGAGGGTTCCAGTCTCTCCACACCCCCACCAGTATTTGTTTTTTTCTCTCTTTTTTTTTTAACTTTGCCATTAATGCTGGGGTCACTTCCTCTTCTTTCTCAGAAAAAAAGAGAGAATTATTTCTGCCGCACAGTGACATACGTTATTTGAAGTGGCTTTCTAGGTACCTTTAGCTGTCTGTAAGTGTGCGCCACTTTCACCATCTGAGAGAGTCAGTGAGTATCTTAGGTCAGGTTCTTACTGAAGAGGGTCCTGAGACAAAGATTTGGGTGCAAGTGACTTATTAAGAAAGGGCTTCAGGGGAAACCAATAAGGTGGGTGGGGGAGCAGGACATGGAATGGGAAGGCCCACACTCAGCCAGCTCCCGAGGGAAGTTCTAGAACAAAGAACATACCTCCAAGTTTGTTCTACCTCAAAGTAAAGTAGGTTTTGGTACTCCAAATCAGCCTGTCTTTGGCTATAAGCTGCCTAAGTGTGGAGGGTGGGGTGAAACATAAAACTCCCAAGGTACTTCCAACTTTCTCTCAGTGTTTGAGGGTAATCTGCAAGTCCTAGTAGCAAAATACACAAAAACTGAGGATGAGTGAACTGAGCTGAGATCTGGGTGGGGCGTCAGTCAACTACTGTGTTTCCTGTTAACTTCTGGTGCTGGGCCGACAACAAATGCAACCCCAAACGCCCATAAAATTCTAAGGTTCCAAGGAGCTAGTATTAAAATATGACTGCCAGTGGACTCCCAATTATACAAAAGGAATTGGAAAAGTCATATTACTACCTTGACCCTTTGTCACTATACCAATATGATGGGGTAATTATTCCTATATCATAAAGTTTACTCATTTATTTACTCTATCACTCATTCAATAAATATGGAATGTCTACTCTGTGCCAGGTGCTGTTTCAGGGCTGTTCTGAGAAGGATATGGCAATGAGAAGGGCTCTGTAAACTGTAAAGTTCGAGGCAACTATTTCTTTATATTCACAGATCGGTTGAACAAAGAAAATTACCTGAAACCACAGTAGGAAGATACAGTAAAACCTGCAAAAGCCAGAACCTGTGTAAGGCAGAAACCTGTCAGAGAAGGAAAATGAAACTAAAACGAGTGATGTAAAAGTGGCTTTTGCACCCTGTTAAAGGGGAAAATTTGCGAGACCTGGAAAAACAAGGTTGTCCTGTCCAGTTCTGGCTCTCATAGTTTTCACTAACTCACTGCCATGGAGTCTCAGTTTTGAGGAGTGGCTGATGGGCTTGAACCGCCAGCCTTCTGGTTAGCAGTCAAATGCCTTAAGCACTACACCACCAGAGCTCCTATAGTTTTCCCTATATAAGGGAAAACTTCTTGAAATGAGCTGATGGAAAAAGAAACTGTAGAATTCCTTTCCCTAAAGGGCTTTAGGAAATAAGACTCACTCTGAACAGTTCTCTAAGGGAAAGTCTGGAGGCAGAGCTCTCTTTGGGCAGCCTTGGCATTTCTGGGAATGATCTTCTTGCTTAGGGAATTTAATAAAGCATAATTGTATTCTCAGGACCTTCCAGTCCTCTCTCAGTCACAGTTCATCCTCTTTCATCTCTCTCAACTTTTCCCCACCTCAGTTCTTTACCTGTAAAATGAAGGGTTCTCAGCCGTTAATTAGTGTTAGCAAAGTAAGCAAGTCACTTGTGTATTGGGCTTTAGCTGATAGATTCTAGGATGGGAAATGAGTACTCAAGCTTGGGCTTGGCAGATTGAGGTAAGCCCAGTTACCAGGACTGCAGAGTAGGTTAGAGGTTTCAACTCCAATCAGGTCCAACACCCTCCTTTTTATAACAATGTGTAGTAAGTAACCCTTTTACTAATCAACTGAGCCAGGGCTTCTGTATACCTGTAGCAAAGCTGAAAAGTGTGCTATATTGATGGCTTATTTAGATATGGCTGGCTTTGATGTGATTCTCTGAAATGGTAAAAATCTTGAGGTAAAATTCCAAAAACAAATAAACAAAAAGCCAAAATACGTCTTCCTTTGATTTTCTGGTAGCTGTTTTCCTGGAAAATTCAGTGTATGTAGACCTGGCACATAGTACCCAGGTCCCTCTAAGCAATTCCAACTAATAGCTACCAGACAGGAGGAAGGAGAACTGCCCACTAGGGTTTCTAAGGCTGTGATCTTTAGAGCAGCTGACTGCCACATCTTTCTCCCGTGGAGTGGCTTGTAGGTTCAAACTGTCAACTTTTCGGTTAGCAGCTGAGAGCTTTAACCACTGCACCAACAGGGCTCACTGTAGACGGCCAATAAACAAGGAATTAAAATAATTGAAAAGTAAACCTTGTTTTTACATGTGATTGTAAGCTCAGATTATAAGCAGTTTTTTCATACATTAAGTCTCACCCTCTTTTTACACAAAGGCGCTTTGATGGCGCAGTGGTTAAAGTGCTCAATTGCCAACCACTAGTTCAGAAGTTTGAATCCACCAGCTACTTAGCAGAAGAAAGATGAAGCAGTGTGCTTCCATAAAGATTTATAGCCTTGGAAAGCCTATGGGGCAGTTCTACTCTGTCCTAGAGGGTCGCTGTGAGTCGGAATCCACTCAGTGGCCGTTGGTTTGGTTTTGGTTTTCTTTGCGCGCGGGCGCGGCGTCTGTGTCTAGGGAAAGGATTCCAAAGTTTTGGGACTCCTGGCTCTCAGCTATAAGTCGGAATCGACTGGATGGCAGTTGGTGTTCTTGGCCCTAAACAGTCCTAGAATGTCTTTGGAACGACCAAAAATAGCCCATACATTTCCAAAATGCCCCCTAGGTAGACGTACTGCCTCCTTTGAGAACCACTGGTCTAGAGTAGGAGTTGCTGACAATGACCAGGGATTCAAACAAAGCCTGCCCCACCCCTTTCTCGGAAATCATCAGGCTTCGGAGAAAGACGAAACCTAGAACCGGAAAGTCCCTTTTTCTAACTGTACAACGCTGTCGCCCAGAGACTGGTGACGATCCGTGAGCTCAGGTTTTGATTGGGCAGTTGGGAAACTGTAAAAAAGGATTAAACGGGAGAAAACCCCAGCACTCGCCCTCCTATTAGTGGGTGTTTGCGCCGCGACGCCCCGCTCTGTTGCTCTGGCTCTGTTCACCGGGCTGCCGCCGCCGGCCTGGGCTCGTGTGTCCTCCCCTTTGCTTTTCCCTTTCTATCCACCGGTTCTTCCTGGACTAGTTCCAGTCCTTCTTCCAGGCTCCGGTCCCCTGTAATCCGTCACTCGGGGCTCCGTCCGGGACGTGGAAGCCGCGGAGAAGCCGGGAAGTGACGAGCCGCTGTGGCGCACCTTCTTGCTCCCCTCTCGCCTCATGGCTGCCAGGGTAGGACAAGGCCGAACAGGGTAAAATATCTACGTCATTGGTGAGCTGGTAGGTGGGTGGATGGGGTCGGGGAGCGTTGCTTCCCGGCCTGCACGCCTAATCCCGGAGGCTCTTTCCTTCGGAGCGGCAGGAGGGAATAGAAGCAAGCTGATCCCGAAAGGCAAATAGTTGAAGGCTGTGATCTGCTAGTGACAGGTGTCTGCGGAGTCGGAGGGGACCACCACCTGGGTAAGTAGGTCGTGACAACTGGTGGAGGGCTGAGCACTGCGAACAGGCTCCACCCACTTCGCTCGGTGAGCGGGTTGAATCCTTCCTGACCAGGTTCTAAGGCTTGTGTCTAAGTTCAAAGGGTATCTTAAGGTTTCATATAATATTTCTTTGGCAGCTTACGTGTTCATTTTGGTAAAAGACTTGTTGACCTTTTTACATAAAGTACAGTTTACCCATTTAAATTTAGTATACAATTCATCAGTGTCTACCATGCTCAGAGTTGTGCAAGGAACACCGTACTCAATTTAGGAACATTTCCATCACTTCAGAATGTAACCATGGCAGCACTCAGTGGAAAACTTATAGCAATAAATTACTTGAAAAAAGAAAGGTCTCAAATTAACAGCCTTACTGGACAACTCCAAAATTAGAAAGAGAAGGCAAACTAAGTCTAAACCCAGTGGAAGAAAGGAAATAAAGATCAAAGCATAAATAAATGAAATAGAAAACAAAAACAATAGAATCAATAAAGCCAGAAATTGGTTCTTTGAAAAGATCAATAAAATTAACAAACTTTCAGTTAGACTGAAAAAGAGAAGATGTAAATAACCAAAATAAAAAATCGAAGAGGTTTTACAACTGACTAAATAGAAATAAAGAGAATTATGATAGAATATTATGAACAATTGTATGTCAACAAACTGGATAACCTAGATCAAATGGACAAATTCCTAGAAGCACACAACCTACCCAAACAGACTTAAGAAAAAAGAAAGTCTCAAAACACCCAAAACAAGTGAAGAGATTGAATCAGTGATCAAAAGCTCCCAATAACAACAACATCTGGACCAGATGGCTTCACTGGGGAGTTCTACAAAATACTTAGGGAAGAATTGACACCAACACTGTTTATTTAAACTCTTCCAAAAGATAAAGAAGGAACACTCCCTAATTCATTCTATGAAGGAAAAGGTCATTAAAAAGACAGGAAAGGAAGAGAATACCAAAATGAATGTTCGAAGAGTCTCTGAAACTTGCTCTTGAAAGGAGAGCAGCTAAAGTGAATGGAAGAAATGATGAATAAAAGATCTGAACAGTAAATTACGAAGGGCAGCTTGAGAGGACAAAATAAAGTATTATCATGAAATGTGCAAAAACCTGGAGATGGAAAATTGAAGGGGACAATTATACTTGGTATTTCCCAAGCTGAAGAAACTGCAGAAAAAATTCAAACCTCAAGTTGCAATACTGAAGGATTCTAATGGCAAGATATTGAATGATGGAGGAAGCATCAAAAGAAGATGGAAGGAATGCACAGAACCAAAAGAATACACAGTACCAAAAGGAATTGGTCAACGTTTAGCCGTTTCAGCAGGGATCATATGATCAAGAACTGATGGTATTAAAGGAAGCCATCCAAGTTGCACTGAAGGCTTTGACAAAAACACCAGGCTCCAGGAATTGATAGAATGGCCACTGAAGTGTCTGAACAAATGGATGCAGTGCTGGATGCACTAACTTGTTAATGCCAAGAAATTTGGAAGACAGCTACCTGGCCAACAAACTGGAAAAGATCCATATTTGTGCCCATTCCAAAGAAAAGTGATCCAACAGAATGTGGCAATTACTGAACAGTATCATTAATATCACAAGCAAGTGAAATTTTGCTGAATATAATTAAAAAATGGTTGCAGCAGTATACTGACAAGAAACTTCCAGAAATTCAAGCTGGATTCAGAAGAGGACATGGAATTAGGGGTATTGTTGCTGATGTCAGATGGATTTTGGTGGAAAGCAAAGAATACCAGAAAGATGTTTACCAGTGTTTTATTGACTATGCAAAGACATTTGACTGTGTGGATCATAACAAATTATGGATAACATTGTGAAGATTGGGAATTCCCAAACACTTACTTGTGCTCATGTGGAACTTGTACATAGACCAAGTGGCAGTGGTTTGACAAAAAAAAAGAGGATA
Organism: Orycteropus afer afer; assembly: GCF_000298275.1. Taxonomy (NCBI): domain Eukaryota; kingdom Metazoa; phylum Chordata; class Mammalia; order Tubulidentata; family Orycteropodidae; genus Orycteropus; species Orycteropus afer. The sequence goes on along the minus strand of NW_006921613.1, from coordinate 15,860,708 downwards.
CTGTGTAGTTTAAAAGGAAAGGTATGCATCAGGGTCGTATCCTTTTACCATAGTAATTCAATCTGTAGGCAGAGCAAATAACCCAAGAAGCTAGACTATATGAAGAACATGGCATCAGGACTGGAGAATGGCTCATTAACAACCTCGGGTACACAGATGACATATTTTTTTCCCCTGCTTGGCTGTAATTTTTTTTAAAATTGTGAATTGGGTTAAGGTTTACAGAGCAAATTGGTTTTCCATTCAACAATTCATATATACTTTGTTTTGTGACATTTATTGCAATCCCCACAATGTAACAGCACTGTCCCCACTTCCTCCCTGTTTACCATTTTCCTTTGTCCTTCTTTCTTATCCCTTCTGGCTGTCTTAGCTTTATTCCTGAGCAGATGCTGCCCTTTGGGTCTCATATGGTTAATTAGTCTAATGAGTGCATACCTCCGTGGTATTATTGTTCACATTATAAGCCTGTCTATCGTTTGGCTGAAAGTTGAGTCACAAGGGTGAGTTCAGTTCCAGGCTTGTAGGGTGTCTAAGGGCTATATATAGTCTTAGGGTTTACACCAATCTCTATCAGACCAATGAGCATTATCTTCTTAATGACTTTGAGTTTATTTCCATATTTTTTCTCCCATTCTATCCAGAACCTCCTACTGTGAACCCTTTCAGAGTGGTCAGCTGTGGTAGCCAGGCACCATCTAGTTCTTTTGGTCTCAGGTTCATGGAAGCTGAGGTTCACATGGTCCATTAGTTCTTTGGACTATTTCTTGTGTCTTTGATTTTCTTCACTCTTCCTTGCTCTGAATAGGCAGAGACCAATAGTTGCATCTTAGATGGCTGCTCACAAGCTTTTAAGAACCCAAATGTTACTCACCAAAGTAGGATGCAGAACATTGTCTTCATGGAGTATGTCAGTTAACCTTAGTGTCTCCCAGGACACGAAAGACAGCTAACATAAGCTTGCTGAAAGTGAAGAAGACTTGAAGCACTTACTGATGAAAATGAAAGACTACATCTTTCAGTATGGATTACACCTCAACATAAAGAAAACAAAAATCTTCACAACTGGACCAATAAGCAACATCATGATAAATGGAGAAAAGATTGAAGTTTGAAGGATTACATTTTACTTGGTTCCACAGTCAACAGCCATGGAAGCAGCAGTCAAGAAATCAAAGGGCATATTATATTGAACAAATCTGCTGCCAAAGGCTTATTTAAAGTGTTAAAAAGCAAAGATGTCACTTTGAGGACTAAGGTGTGCCTGACCCAAGTCATGGTATTTTCAATAGCTTCATATACATGTGAAAAACTGGACAATGAATAAGGAAGACTGAAGAAGAATTGATGCCTTTGAATTATGGAGTTTGAGAAGAATACTGAATAAACCATGGACTGCTAGAAGAAAGAACAAATCTGTCTTGGAAGGAGTACTGCTAGAATGCTCCTTAGAAGTGAGGATGGCAAGACTTCATCTCACATACTTTGGACATGTTATCAGGAGAGATCAGTCCCTGGAGGAACACATCATGCTTTGTTAAGTAGAGGGTCAGTGAAAAAGAAGAAGATTCTCAATGAGAGATTGACACAGTGGCTACCACAATGGGCTCATACATAGCAACAATTGTGAGGATGGTCCAAGACCAAGCCATATTTCATTCTGTTGAACATAGGGTCTCTATGAGTTGTAACTGACTTGACGGCACCTAACAACACAACAGCAACAGGATGGCTAAAATAAACCAACAAACAGATAATAAATGTTGGCAAGGAAGTAGGGAAATTTGAAACCTTATTCACCATTGCTGGTGGGAATAGAAAATAGTATAGCCATTATGGAAAATAGTGTGGTGGCTCCTCAAAAAACTAAAAATAAAACTACCATATGACCCAGCTCTAGGTGTATACATGGAAGACTATACACAAAAGACTAGAAAGCAGTGTGTGATAGTTGGAGCTGTGTGTCAACTTGGCTGGACCCCAGTTCTGTGTGGTTGTTCCCATGATGGGATTAGATGACTGTGTTCTGAGTGGCCAATCTGCCCAAGGGGAGTTTCCCTAGGGGTGTGGCCTGCTTCCAGGATATCCAGAGACATCCTGGGAAG
>NW_006921613.1:15855363-15858264 GCF_000298275.1 Orycteropus afer afer | reverse complement strand
TTTTTTTTTCTCTAGGGAACCCAGTCTAACACACAGTGACTCAGAGACTTTTATACCATTGTTCATTCCAGCACTTTTCACAATAGCCAAAAGGTGGAAACAACCTAAATACTCATGAACAGATGACTGGATAAACAAAATGTGGTATATACATATAATAGAATACTATTCATCCAGTAGGTGAAATGAAATCTTGATATATGCTACAATATGGATAGAGCTTAAAGTCATTATATGGAGAGAAACAAGTCAATCACAAAAGGACAAATAGTGTGTGATCTCCATTATATGAAAAGATAATAAAAGGCAAATGTATAGAAATCAATGTTTATTAGTGGTTAGCAGGGGTGGAGGGCAAGTGGATAGTTAACAGTGATGGAAAAATCACATTAAGTGTAGAGTTGCGCAGCCAATTATTGTAATTGCTGTCAATAAGTTGTACACCTGTAAAAAGCTGAATTGGCAAAAGTTGTGTGATAGATATATTTACAATGACAAAAAAGAAAAAAAAGGAGTAGCTGCTTTGGTTGTTTATATACAACCAAACATCTCATGGGATTTGGTTCCTTGGTTTAGACATTTAGGATCATGGTTTCATGGGACCTCAGTTAACTGGCCTAATAATATGCTAGTGCTTTTGTTTCACCTCCTGGTTAATTTCATAGTGTCTGGGGTCTTAAAAGTAGCCATCCAAGGCTATACCTGATCCGTTTATCACATCAGATCACATCACAGGGTATCATTACATATCTGTCACATTACATCATGACATAACTTCTAAACTACTGAGAATCATGGCCCAGCGAAGTTGACACAAATTTTGGGGGGACACAGTTCAATCCATGACAATTGGTAAAAAAAAAAAAAGAAGGGTCTTCCTTGTGTATTATGCTCTTTTAAGAACTATCTACATAGGATCAAATTATGACTAGTTTTTGTCACTTAACATGTTTTCAAAGGTCATCCATGTTGTATAATATGTCAGCACTTAAATTCCTTTTTATTGATGAATAATACTCATTGTATGATATACCACATTTTGTTTATCCAGTCATCAATTAATGGGCATTTGGGTTGTTTCTACTTTTTGGCTATTATAATGCTGCTGTGAACATTTAAATATGACTTTCTGTGTGAACATATACTTTCATTTTTCTTGGGTATATATCTAGGAGTTTAATTGCCATATTGTATGGTAACTCTATGTTTAACCTTTGGTGGAAATGCCAGACTGTTTTCCAAATCTGCTGCACCATTTTACATTCCATTGGTAGTATATGAGGGTTCAAATTTCTCTATATTCTTGCTACCACTTATTATCTGTCTTTTTGAACATAGGACATCTTTCTGAACTCACCATGCACTCCGCAGGAGAAAGATGAAATGGTCTGCTTCCATAAAGATTTACAGCCTTAGAAACTCTATTGGGATCGATGTGAGTTGGAATCGACTTGATGACAGTTTGGTTTTACTCTCTTTCAGCAATATTTTATAGTTTTCATTGTATAAGTCCTTCACATCTCTGATTAGATATATTCCTAAGTAATTTATTCTCTTAGGTGTTATTGTAAATGGAATTGTTTTCCTAATTTATCTTTCAGATTTCTCATTGCTGCTGGAAAACCAACTGATTTTTGTTTGTTGACCTTGTACTCTGCAATTTTGCTAAATTCTTTGATTAGCTCTGAAAGTTTTCTTGTGGGTTCTTTGAAATTTTCTTACGCATGCTTTCTAATATAACCATGCTCATGGGTGTGAAATGGTATCTAATTATAGTTTTGATTTGCATTTCCCTAATGGCTACAATGAGTTCTGCTGGCATAGTGCCTAAGGCATTTGACTGCTAAAAAGAAGGTTGGTGATTCAAACCCACCAGCCACTCCTTGGAAGGAAGGTTGGGCAATCTACTTGTGTAGTGATATCGACTTGGAAACCCAAGGAAGGGTTGCTATGAGTCGAATCCGACTCGATGGCAGTGAGTTTGGTTATTTGGTTTATGCTGGGAATGACAACTTGAAGATGATGGTGTTGCATTCATCATCACAAAGAATGTTTCAAGATCTATCCTGAAGGACAATGTTGTCAGTGATAGGATAATATCCATATGCCTACAAGGAAGACCAGTTAATACTACTATTATTTAAATTAACACATCCATCACCAAAGCCAAAGATGAGGAAGTTGAAGATTTACCAACTTCTGCAGTCTGAAATGGACCAAACATGCAATAAAGATGTGTTAATTATCACTGGTGATTGGAATCCAAAAGTTGGAAACAAGGAAGAATCACTGGTAGTTGGAAAATACGGCCTTGATGATAGAAATAATGCTAGAGATCTCATGATAGAATTTCGCAAGACCAATGACTTATTCATTGCAAATAACTTTTTTCAACAACACAAACAGTGGCTATACACATGGACTTCTCCAGATAGAGTACACAGGAATCAGACTGACTACATCTGTGGCAAGAGGAGATGGAGAAGCTCAATATCTTTAGCCAAAACAAGGCCAGGAGCTGATTGTGGAACAGACCATCAACTGCTCATATGCAAGCTGAAGTTGAAAACAATTAAAACAAGTCCATGAGAGCCTAAACATGACCTTGATTATATCCCTTCTGAATTTAGAGACCATTTAAATAGATTTGATGAATTGAACACCAGTGACCAAAAACCAGAGGAATTGTGGGATGACATCAAGAACATCATCCATGAAGAAAGCAAAAGGTCATAAAAAGATAGGAAAGGACCAAAATGGATGTCAGAAGAGACTCTGAAACTTGCCCTTGAACAGAGAGTAGCTAAAGCAAATGGAAGAAATGTCAAGATAAAAGAGCTGAACAGAAGATTTCAAAGAGCAGCTCGAGCAGACAAAGTCAATTATTATAATTAAATGTGC
>NW_006921613.1:15846072-15854988 GCF_000298275.1 Orycteropus afer afer | reverse complement strand
CCTTATTTGTACTCATTCCAAAGAAAGGTGATCCCACAGAATGTGGAAATTATTGAACAATATCATTAATATCACATGCAAGTAAAATCTAACTGAAGATAAATTTTAAAAAAGGTTGCAGCAGTATATTGACAGAGAACTTCCAGAAATGCAAGCATGATTCAGAAGAGGATGTGGAATGAGGGATATCATAGCTGATGTCAGATGGATCTTGGCTGAAAGCAAAGAATACCAGAAAGGTGTTTACTTGTGTTTTGTTGACTATGCAAAAGCATTCGATTGTGTAGATCATAACAAATTATGGATAACAATGAGAAGAATGGGAATTCCAGAATGCTTAATTGTACTCATGAGGAACCTGTACATAGACCAGGAGGCTGTCATTTGAACAGAACAAGGGGATACTGCATGGTTTAAAATCAGGATGGGAGTGCATCCGGATTGTATCCTTTCACCATACTTATTCAATCTGTATGCTGAAGAAATAATCCAAGAAGCTGGACTATATGAAGAACATGGCATCAGGATTGGAGGAAGGCTCATTAACAATCTGTAATACACAGATGACACAACTTTTCTTGCTGAAAATGAGGATGAAGATTGAAGACTATTACACCTCAATATAAAGAAAACAAAAATCCTCACAACTGGACCAATAAGCAGCATCATGATAAATGGAGAAAAGATTGAAGTTGTTAAAGACTTCACATAACTTGGTTCTACAATCAACACCAAGGGAAGCAGCTGTTAAGACATCAGAAGACATATTGCATTGGGCAAATCTGCTGCAAAAGACCTCTTTCAAGTACTGAAAAGCAAAGATGTCTCCTTGAAGACTAAGGTGTGCCTAACCCAAGCCATGGTATTTTCAGTTACCTCATATGCATGTGAGAGCTTCCTTATTCATTAATAAGGAAGACTGAAGAAGAGTCGATGCTTTTGAGTTGCGTGTTGGTGAAGAATGCTGAAAGTACCATGGACTGCTGAAAGAACTAACAAATCCGTCTTGGAAGAAGTGCAGCCAGAATGCTCCTTGGAAGCGAGAATGGCCAGACTTTGTTTGACCTACTTTGGTCATGTTGTCAGAAGGAACCATTCCATGGAGAAGGATATCATGTTTGGTAAAGTGGAGGGCCGACAAAGGGGAAGGCCCTCAACAAGATGGACTGACACAGTGGCTGCAATAATGGGCTCAGGTATAGCAAGGATTATGAGGCTACCACAGGACTGGACAGTGTTTCGTTCTGTTGTACATAGGGTTGCTATGAGTTGGAGATGACTCGACGGCACCTAATAACAACAATGGCTATTGAGCATCTTTTCATATGCTTATTGGCTGTTTGTATATCTTCTTTGGAGAAATATCTATTTAAATCCTTTTTTTATTTTTGGTTGGGTTATTTGTCTTTTAATTGTTGAGTTTATGAGTTTGTTTTTTTTTGTTAAATATATTCTAGATACCAGTACCAGTATCCATCCAATGATTCTGACTCATGTTGTTGTTGTTGTTGTTGTGTGCCATTGAGTTGGCCCCGACTCATACAACAACAACAACATGAGTCAGAATCATTGGATGGATACTGGTACTGGTATCTAGAATATATTTCTGACTCATAGCTACCCCATATAAGTGTCAGAGTAGAACTGTGCTCCATAGGGTTTTCAAGGGCTGATTTTTTCTGAAGTAGATCTCTGGGTGTTTCTGGTGAGGAATCTATGGGTAGACTCAAACCTCCAACCTTTCAATTTGCAGTTGAGTGTGTTAACCATTTGCACAAGCCAGGAACATATTCTAGATACAAGCTCCTTATCAGATATATGACTTGCAAATATTTTATCCCATTCTGTGGGCTGTCTTTTCACTTTCTTGATAGTATTGTTTATAACACAAAAATTTAATTTTAACTAAGTCTAATGTACCTATTTTTTTGGTCACTTGTACTTTCAGTGTTACATCTAAGAAAGTATTGTCTACTCCAAGGTCATGAAGATTTTTGCCTATTTTTTCCTCCTAAGAGTTTTAGTTTTAGCTCTTGAATTTAGGACTTTGATCTATTTGGAGTTAATTTTTGTATATGGTGTGAGGTAGGGGGAAGTTTACGGTTTACAAAGCACTTCCTCAATCCATTAGTTCATCTTTCATATTTCATATCCCCTGTAGTAGTTACAAAAAGTTTCCTTTGAGGGATCTCTTTGAGACATTACATGTTTTATGTTATTTAATTCTCACTAGCATTCTCTTCAGGGAGCTCTGGTTTTGTACTGGTTAAGGAATATGGCTACTAACCAAAAGGTCAGTGGTTTGAACCGCTTCGTGGAAAAAAAGATGAGGCAGTCTGCTTCCATAAAGATTTATAGCTTTGGAAAACCAATGGGGATCAGTATGAGTCAGAATCAACTTGATGGCAGTAGATTTGGTTTTGGTTTGAACATTATCATCATGCCTTCCAATAAGAACATTGAAGCCCAGAGACACTAAGTAAATTCAACTGGATGAAAAAGGGAATCAGAGCTATAGTTTTGATTCAAACTAAGCTTGATTCCAGAATCCAGACCATGGACAATGCATGTGGTTGTGCCCAGGATGTTAATGTAGCTGCCCTTGATGGTGCTTGTATTCCTGAGGTTTTTAATAAGTCCACCAACTTCATCTTTCCATGTAATATCCTTGAAGGCATATGGGTCTTTTGGGGGCAATTTCATGGAATAGATCTTGGTGTATGTGACTGTCAGTGACCTGGTTTCCTTAGTTGGAAATCTGTTTGGCTTCCCAAATAAAATAAATTTTTCTTTCAAATCTTAAAAGGTAAAATCTTACTGAGATGAAGGAAGTCATAAAAGCCAATGACTAGGGTGATCCATGACAACTACAGCTACCAAAGTTGGGGGGCAGATGACATTTTTTGGAGTGTCTACTTTGTATCTGCCCATGTGCTAAGGAACTCTCATTTGTTTCTCACAACTCCCTATGAGTTTGGGGTTTTTTATTTGTTTTGTTTTTAATATATGTGGAATACAGTGTTTTATTTATATAAAATATACTTATCTAAAAGGATGCAAAATATAGCATAATAATATTATTGATGCTGTCGATGACTGTGGGTACAGTTTCTGATAACAATTCTGAATTTTAAGCAGAGTTTATATTTTAAAAATATATCAAAGTAATACATGTTCTGTATTTCATATCTTTTGTAGATATACAATAAACTGCAAACAGTTGTGGCTTCTGGGAAGAATTAGGGGACTGGGCATCCAAGGTGGTAACCATACTTTCACTGTGATTTTTTTTGACCATGCATATGCATTATTCTTTTATTACAAAAAGAATTAATTTTTATAAAGGATTTACATGCTGAGATTTTGAGAACTTGAATAACTGTCTAAGTCACATGCCCTAAAGTAACAGAGTCCAAATTCAAACCAAGTCTCTCTCTGTGGCTTATGCTTGAGCTCCACCTCCTCTTTCCTAGAAAAGATTCTGGGATAAAATTCTTTAAAACTCCATTGTTGCCTTTGCTGGAATGCTGGGCAAGATGAACCTCTGTGCAGACTAAATGGTTCATTTCTTATTAGAAACTCAAATGTGCAAAAAGCTTTTGATTTTGCCATTTTCACTTTACAAAAAAAAGTGCTTCCTTGAGATCCCCATAAGGGCACCTAGATGAAGCAGTGACCCTTCCTTGGTGTTTAATAATGTGCTTCTTTTCATGTAAGTGCTCCTGAACCTTCTCCTTCTCCCCAATATCATCAGGACATAGAGTAGGGAGGGGCACTGAGGTGTCAAGAGCAGTGGTCTCAAAACTTTGTTAAAATGCATAAATATATATATATATATATATTAAAAATATGCATTATATAAACACAAAAATAACTGTTTTATCATCTATTACTATCAATCTTATTTAAAATATTACTAAAGATTGAATTTTCTTTCATTTTTTCAGATAAAAACTCAGATTTAGTTGTCTCTTCAGTGGCTCCAGAAGATTCACCCCCTGAGGGAGCATAGCAATTGTGCAGGTGAAGACAGATAACTAGAATCAGAGTCAGAGTTCAAAAATACAGAAAATTCTTCTGTAAGCCAGATTGACTAATAAACAGTTATGAAAAATTGAGGATTTTAACATTCACTATAACTTTGGCACAAATTACTTACTTCTCTGAAGGCTGGATCCAAAAAGCACAATGAATACAAGAACGTGCTGTGGTAGCATGGTCAATGCCAGACAAGCCCATAAGCCATCTGGGGAAGGAGGACCAACCCCTGAGATGGCCCCGGAGGTAGAACTGATAGAACTCATGGAAAGTGATGGGGATGAAGTAGTTGACCTCACCTGTGAATCTTCAGAGCCTACAGTGATTGACCTAACTCACAATGACTCTGTTGTGATTACTGAAAAAAGGAGGTCAAGGAGAAACACAAGGCCACTTGAAAGCCAAACAGACAGCTGTATGGTGAGTAGTGATGAAGAGGAGTCGATGAGGAACAGAGATGTATATGTGATCAACAGTGTCCACCACAATGCCCTACCTGGTTATATCTGGTGTCGAATTTGCATGGATGGATATTCAGAGATTGAACAGAGCAGAAGACGCATCTATTCTACAGAATGTGGCCACATCTTCTGTAGCCAGTGCCTTCGCAATTCCCTTAAATATACTAAAACCTGTCCGGTTTGTTTGAAAAAAATCTATGGCCATCAGTACCACCGTATTTATATATGATGCTCAGGACAGATAGACAGTCTGGCTGGAGTTTTCCATGTACTAATGCAGGAACTATGGATTGTTGGCATCTAATGCTCTAAGCTCAAAAAACCTGATTTTAAAATCTGCTATCTGGAAGTATGTAAAAAATTCTTGTGTTTCTACATCCTACGAGACACTCCTTTTTTGTTTTCCTTTGGTCTCATGTTGCAGGACTGAATTTTGGTAGTCTTAGTGTGCCACAGACTAGTGGCTGTCCTCAAAGTAATGTTCCCTTTCTTTCTCATAGTAATCCATTTTTAGTTGGCTGCATGTAGCCATTTTGGATCATATAAATGAGGGTACCATTTAGCGATGGTAGATTAAGTAGACAGAAGGAACCTAAGAAATTGACAAATTTATAGACCAGAGCTGTCAAACAAGTTTGGGCTTTTACGTGCAAGAAGTATAAATTTTATCTTTGCTTAAGCAATCAATGATTAGATTAATGGAAACTATATTCTGATTAATGGACTAGGCAGGGTGCTGCCTCTGGATTTCCTGATTCTGTTGGGACTGGAAGTCAATCAGTCCTTTCTGGCCATCTCTTCAAACAGCAGAGTGAAGCGAGGCTGGTTTTCAGGCATGTACCCTGCCCTGCTGAGTCCCCTAGTGGCCTGTGAAGCCAGCCTGGGAAGGTACCTTATATTCCAGGTGCAGAGGCACACTGGAATATAAAGGCATTGTTTTGTGCTCTCTGGGACCTGCCAGGTCAGAAAGGGGATGGCTTCACCCTGGATTTACAGATGTGCCTGCCTTCAATCACAGTGATCAACTAATCAACAAGTCTGAATGCTTCTCTGTGAACAAACAAATAATCACCTCATCACCATCTCAGCTACTGCAGCAGACTAGCTAGGCCAGAGGCTTTGGGAAAACCCTCCTCTATTTTTCTTTACAGAGGATCACATAGCATTCACAATTTAGCCTGCCCTCTCCCTTTCTCTAAGAATGAAATGTGCAATAAAGCTTGCTCTATATTTGGTTATCTATGGTTATAGCAGCGTTGTTCTTCCCCATGGAGGCTTAGTTGTGCCAATGGAGCAGCATCCATTCCTGGAATGTTGCCTACACCCTGGACCTCAGGTGTTCAACCTGGGACAGGATATGCAAGATTAATGTGATATGTCCTTTTGTAGTTCCCTTTTTATATTCTAAAATGAAATGAGAAAGAAAAAGAACATGCAAATGAAAAGAATTTAGAAAAATGTTTAAATGTTTTAGTTCCACATTTCACTAAACCATCTTATAAATCCCACTTGGAGACTATTAATTGCTCTGTGACATAGCACAATATGTCACAATTGAGTAATGTGTTTTGGTAAATAAACATTCACATGACTAACACCCCAATCAAAATACAGAACAATTTTATCATCCTAGAAACTTTCCTTGTGCCCCTTCCTAGTCAATCCCCACCCCCATAGGCAACCACTGTTTTAATTAATATCACTCTCTAGGGAACATTGACTTCTGGTACTTCATCGTCTATCCTAGCTGTTAGGGAAATAATTGGATAGGGATTTGGAGTGGATAGGGAGGGACAAAGGGTTTGTTTTAATGGCAACATGTCTTAAACATTGTCTCTCTGAGGAATTTAAGCAAGGAATTAGCAGTGACACCAGCTATTTTCCAGGCACAGACTAGGCACTTCATTCATCATAGGTGGTCAGAGTATATACCTAGGAATCTCAGTAAGATGGATGTACAAACAAAAGTTGAAGTAAGATGCCACAGGACACATCAATAGGAATAATTCAGTGTGATTATTACACATGACCGTGTGAGAAGAATTAAAGGTAGAAAACATGGTGAGGGCTACATCATGAATAGAGCACTGTGTGTTATATAGAGAGTTTTGATTTTATTCTATAGATGCTAAGGAACTATTAAAGGCTCTTTAGGAGAGCCTCCAGAGAAAGATTCTAAAAGATGCAGCATGATGCCAGTGACAACTTGAGATACTGTTTAACAGCTGGGATAAAAATGTGGAGGTGGAATTGGGAAGGAAAGACTCTGGTGTTGACTTTCCTTTCAAAATGCAAGTGAATTATATGATGTGGATGAGGAAAAAAAAATTAAGTAACTGGTCTGAGATATTTGGTGATGCACTGGTGCTCTTTTGCCCTCAGTATCTAATAGCTATATTATAGCATGGCCAGCAGAGCTTCTGTAGAAGCTGAAAGGCAGTTGTTGCAGCATTTGGCAATGGTTGGAGTCAGGGGCAGGTGTGGCAGTTCAGAGTTAGCTTTCCGGTAGCTTTTTGGGAAAGTAGAAGCTTATTTGGAAATGGAATTGGGAAGGTGGACAATCAAACTTAACCAGTTGACAAAATAAGCCCCACAGTGAAATAATCTGGCAATTTTCATTTGTCTTTTCTCAGTGTTCATTATCATTACACAGAGCATGGAAAGCCAAATTTCTTGAGCTGTAATATGCCTGGGTTACATCAACTGCTGACTGAAATTGAGCTATTTTAAGAACGAGGGGAAGATAGAAAAGGAAGTCAGACCTATCTATCACCAAGAACTGATCTTTCTATCCCCTGTCCACTTTAAATTTATCTCTATTGCAAATATTACCCACACCTGACAGGAGAAACATGTTACTCTCCAAGAACCTAAAATAGTTAAGAGGGGTAAGCTTTTAGGTCTCTTCCTTAGTACATCAGTTAGGTCCCATTGCTTTGATATTAAGAAGCAGCAGTTCAAATCCACTAGCCACTCCATGGGACAAAGATGAGGCAGTCTGCTCTGTAAAGATTTAAAGCCTTGGAAACCCTATGGGGCAGTTCTACTCTGCTCTATAGGGTAACTATGAGTCAGAATTGACTCAATGGTAGTGGGTGAGCTTTGATAGTAAAATCTGCATATTGGGATAGTCAAGGGAGTGCTACTAAAGTAAATTAGGTTACAATAACATCATCAGCCTAGTATCTGTCTCAGAATAGTACTTTCCCTGCAGTGAGAGCAGGGAACAGTAGCAGCATTTGCAGAAATGCACACACATACCCCCCAATGTTTCTTTACCTACTGCTGGGCTTTCCAAACAGACTCATGGATGCTTAGGACCAACGAATCTCAGGGAGGCATAGGCCTTTGTCTTTAAGCTCAGCTATTCTAGTGCCCTATAATCCTGGACTCCTCCACTGTTCTGTGGCTAGTGTGGGTCCTATTGGGTAGTTCTAACAAGGTGTTCAAGGAGCTCTGGTGCTGTAGTGGGTAAGGCCTTTGTTTGCTAACCAGAAAGTTGGTGGCTTAAACTCACCAGCTGCTCCACAGAAGGAAGATGAGGCAGTCTACTTCCATAAATATTTACAGCCTTGGGAACCCAATGGGGGTTGCTATCAGTCAGAATTGACTCAATGGCAGTGGGTTATTATTATTATTTTTTTAATCAAGGTATTCATGGTTAGGAATAGCAGGCTGTACTAACAGTCTTATTTATAACAGTTTTAAACATTTGTTAATATATATATTTTTAAAGTAAAACCTAAGTAGTTTTCTTCTTACTCCATGTTAAGTTTCATAGTTCAGTTCCATTGTATTTATAACTAGTTATTACTAGTTATAACTATGCAGGTAAGCTTCTCATTTTAAGAAAATGTTTTTTCACTGTCCCAGAGACTATTCACAGATAGCTCTAACATGATAACCCTCACTATATGGGGGACATTAATCAAGGTGGCATTTGATATGGGCTCTTTCTTGTCCCCTTAGCTTTCAGCAGGCAAAAGGATCGTAGGGCACATTCCCTCTTCTGTAGAGTGGTATGAAGGAGGCATGTGGCCCCAAGTTTGGCTTTGCCAGAATCACTCATATTCTAAAAGGAGAGTCTAGAAGCTCCAAGTATGTGGCAGGATTGAGGCAGCCAGTTACCCACAACACTTGACTTTCCTGCTAAGAAAAGGGCCTGTAACTACACTCTTCATTTCTTCTAAACAAACAGGAGCCACAGGAATGGCAGCTGCTTTATTCTGCAACCAGAAGAGGGAAGGTACGGTGCACTGCTGCCTATTCTTTAATTCATTCACTCATCCACTCACTTGTTGTTGTTGTTATGTGCTGTCGACGACTCATAGCAACCCCTCCTTGGGTTTCCAAGGCAGTATCACTACGGAAGTAGATTGCCCCATCTTCCTTCCGAGGAGTGGCTGGTGGGTTTGAA
>NW_006921613.1:15840574-15841267 GCF_000298275.1 Orycteropus afer afer | reverse complement strand
GTTGATTGCTAGTCTCATCATGGGGAATACTACCACCAGCTGCCCAGCCACTCAACCAGGCCCAGCCAAGTTGACACACAAACATAACCATCACAGTTGTTTTAATTGTCTTATAATTTTCTTCAGCTTCAACTTGAACGTGCATAGGGGCATTTGATGGTCTGTTCTGTAGTCAGCCCCGGTCTTGTTCTGACTGATGATATTGAACTTCTCCATTATCTCCTTCCACAGATGTAGTCTATTTGGGTTCTCTGCTGTGGTAGCTGGTTAGATCCATTAGTCACAGATTTAATCTCTTTAACAAAAGATTGTTAGCCACATCATTGGTGAACATTCTAGGACACATGTCCTTAGTTTGTACAACAAAATTTTCTAAATCTTTAAGTTTTGTTTTCATATTGCACAGTTCATTTTTAAGCCCATCTCTTTCCTCTCACATTTTACTATAAATGACAAGGAGAAACCATGTGGCCTCTTTAAGATCTTGCTTAGAAATCCCATCAGTCAGATATCCAAGTTCATCACTTACAAATTCTACCTTCCACCAAACATTGACTGCTCCATCTTCTCTGGTAGCGTAGTGCCTAAGGCACTTGACAGCTAACCAGAAGGCTGGCGGTTCAAACCCACCAGCCACTCCTCGGAAGGAAGATGGGGCAATCTACTTCCATAGTGATACTGCCTCGGAAACCC
>NW_006921613.1:15835289-15837395 GCF_000298275.1 Orycteropus afer afer | reverse complement strand
TGCCCCATCTTCCTTCCGAGGAGTGGCTGGTGGGTTTGAACCGCCAGCCTTCTGGTTAGCAGTCAAGTGCCTTAGGCACTACGCTACCAGAGCTCCCCATCCACTCACTTAGCTAGTATTTATTAAATATTGAGCGTGTGTTAAGTCCATGTAGCTAACAAGGTGATTAAGACAGTCCTTTTCTCCAAGAAACTCATGGCTAATGGAGAAGAGATAAGAAAACAACTAGTAATAAATACAATGAAATAAATAATGTAATAAGAAAAAGTATGATATAAATGTCTGCAAGGTGCTGCTTCTAAAGCATGTTGTTGTTATGTACCTTCGAGTTGGCCCAGACTCATAGTGGCCCCTCCTTGGGTTTCCAAGGCAGTATCACTATGGAAGTAGATTGCCCAACCTTCCTTCCGAGGAGTGGCTGGAAGGTTTGAACTGCCAGCCTTCTGGTTAGCAGTCAAGTGCCTTAGGCACTCACTATGCTACAAGAGCTCCTCTAGAAAAGGAAATAATTTTGACTTCTCAGTATCTCTGGTGTCTAGAAGATGGAAAATTGAGTTTTTCATTTATATTCAGCTTCCTTGGAGTCCTTGAAGTTTGTTGTCATCGTTAGGAGCTGTCAAACTGATTCTGACTCATGGCAACCCTATGTACAACAGAATGAAACTTTGCCTGGTCCTGTGCCATCCTCACAATCATTGCTATGTTTGAGCCCACTCTTACACCCACTGTGTCAATCCATCCTATGGAAGGACTTCCCCTTTTTCACTGACCCTCTACCAAGCATCATATCCTTCTCCAGGGTCTGGTCTGTTTTGATAACCTGTCCAAAGTAAGTAAGACGACGTCTCACCATCCTTGGTCCTAAGGAGCATTCTAGTTGTCCTTCCAAGATGGATTTCTTCATTCTTTGGCAGTCCATAGTATATTCAATATTCTTTGGCAACATCATAATTCAAATGCATCAATTTGTCTTCAGTCGTCCTTATTCATTATCAGCTTTTACAAGTATATGAGAGAGTTGAAAATACCGTGGCTTGAGTCAAGTGCACCTTAATGCTCAAAATGACATCTTTCACTTTTTAACACTTTTGCAGCAGATTTGCACAGTGCAATATGACATTTTATTTCTTGACTGCTGCTTCCATTACCATTGAATGTGGATCCAAGTAAAATGCAATCCTTCGCAACTTCAATCTTTTCTCCACTTATTAGGCTGTTGGTCCAATTTTGAGGAATTTTTTTTTTTAATGTTGAGATGTAATCCATACCGTAAGCTGTCGTCTTTGATCTTCATCAGTAAATGCTTCAAGTCCTCATTGCTTTCAGCAAGCAAGATTGTGTCATTTGCACATTGCAGGTTGTTAATAAGTCTTCCTCTGATTCTGATGCCATGTACTTCTTCATATAGTCCAGCTTCTCAAATTATTTTCTTAGCATATAGACTGAATTAATATGGTGAAAGGATCCAATCCTAATGCACACCATTCCTGATTTTAAACTATGCAGTGTCCCCTTGTTTTGTTTGAATGACTGTCTTTTTGTCTACGTATAGGTTCTGTATGAGCACAACTAAGTTTTCTGGAATTTCCATTCTTTGCAATGTTATCCATAATTTGTATGATTCACATAGGTGAATGACTTTACGTAGTCAATAAAGCCCAGGTGAACATCTTTCTAGTATTCTCTGCTTTTAGCCAACATCCATCTGACATTAGCAATGATATTCCTTGTTCTATGTCCTCTTCTGAATCTGGCTTGCATTTATGGTAGTTCCCTGTTGATGTGTTGCTGCAACTAATTTTGAATTATCTTCAGCAAAATTTTACTTGGGTGTGATATTGATGATATTGTTTAATGATTTCCACATTTTGTTGGGTCACTTTCCTTTGGAATAGGCACAAATATGAATCTCTTCCAGTCAGTTGGCCAAGTAGCTGTCTTCCAAATATCTTGATATAGACAAATGAGTGCTTCCATTGTTGTTGTTCTGGTTACCTAGTGCCGCTCTGATGAGAATATACCACAAATGGGATGGCCTTAACAAACAGGAGTTTATTCTTACAATTTGGAGGCTTTAAGTCCAAGTTCAAAGTGCCAGGCTCTAGG
>NW_006921613.1:15822309-15830984 GCF_000298275.1 Orycteropus afer afer | reverse complement strand
CCACCAGCCACTCCTCGGAAGGAAGGTTGGGCAATCCTACTTCCGTAGTGATACTGCCTCGGAAACCCAAGGAGGGGTTGCTATGAGTCGGGGGCCGACTCGGCAAATAACAACAACAACAACAACATCTGCAAATGAAAGTCCCAAAGCTTTACTCCATTTATGTGATCAAAGTAAACTCTACTTTGAGGGGGCAGCTCTTCTCCAATTGTATTGTGAGTGCCTTCCAACCTGGAGGGCTTATCTTCCAGCACTATATCAGGCCATGTTCTACTGCCATCCATAAGGTTTACACTGACTAGTTTTCGAAGAAGTAGATTGCCAGGTCCTTCTTCCTAGACTAGAAGCTTAGTCTGGAAGCTGTACTGAAACCTATCCACCATGGGTGACCCTGCTGGTATTGGAAATGCTGGTGGCATAGCTTCCAGCACCACAGCAACATGTAAGCCACCAGAGTACAACAAACTGACAGAGAAGAGGGCCTTGAAATTTAATACTCATTTTTATATCTTTTTATATTTCAAGACAAAGCTAATCTGAGGGAAAGGAAGTTTTATAAACAATTCATCATACTAATGCAAGTTGCAATAACAATAACAAAAATCACGGCTATTGCCATTTATTGGTTGCTCACTCTGTGCCAGGTCCTGTTAAGCATTTTACATACATCATCTCATTTAATCCTCATAACAACCCTATGATAGATCATATCAGCCTTATTTGATATGTGATAAAACTAAAGGTTGCAAAAGAAAAGTTTGGTTTATGACTGTTTTTGTTTTGATTTAATAAAAATGTGGTAAAATGAGATATGGTCAGTTTTTTAAACATCACTGTCCACACACCACTTTGTTTTTACATAGTACAAAAAAGATCTGAAATGCCACTGTGAAAATCAGGATCTCTTGCTACATTAATACTCCTTCTAGAGGTGGAAGGGGTTTGTGGTAGTTAAGGTTATGTGTCAACTTGGGTGGGCCTAGTTTTGAGCAGCTTGGCAGCTGGTTGTAGTTATTTCCTATAATGAGACTGGCAATCAGCTCCATGGAGGAATCTTTCACCAGTAGCTGAGTAGCTGCTTTAGGGATGTAGTCTGCTTTCAGTATATAAGGAGAAGCTTTGGGAATGGTCTGCAGTTTTTGGCACGCTTGGGCCCTGCCTGTAGTCAAGTCTTCATTTAGCAGCCTGCTGTGTTTCCTGCCATAGTGACACTGCCTTGGAAACCCAAAGAGGGGTCACTATGATCAGGTCTGGCTCGATGGCACATAACAACAACAACGTGTTTCCTGCCAACCTTGGGACTGTCTCTGGACCTAGCGGCCTATAATGTTGTTTGGTAATATTAGAACTGTGCCATTTTATTTGTAAACCTTGGGCTTCTCAGCCCCAGCAGCCAGCAGCTGCCTGAGTGAAGAGACACCTCTAGCTCCAGTGGGCTGGAGAGAAAGAGGCAGAGCTGAAGCCTACAGTCAAAGGGCTTTCACCTAGCCCCCAGAGCTTGGCATTTTGAACTCAGACTTCTAGCCTCCAAAACTGTAAGAGAATAAACTCCTGTTTGTTAAAGCCATCCATTTGTGGTATTTTTGTTAGGACAGCACGAAGTAACCAAAATAGGGTTCTTAGGATGTCAAATTTTACAGATGGAGGTGCTGATGCTTAGAGGAGTAAACATGTTAGCCAAGGTTACTAAGTGCTCTGGTGAAAGACATGACTTCTGTTTTTTAGGCCAGTATTCATACCTCCTGACTAAAGACCCAAGAATGTGTGCAGCCTCTAGGATTTAGTACAATCATCTATATGAAATACAAAATGTTTCAGTCAATAATAAGATCAAACAAAATTAATTTTCTGATTCAGGGACATATTTTCTAGGTCCAACATTTCATATTGATTTATTTGACAAGGAATTTAATCTGATGAATGCCATGTACTGTTAAGGTGAGCAAGACAGAGCACTACCCTGCAGCTCTTCACAACTTAGATGGGCAGATAAGCACTCAAACAATTAAAATATATTCTATTAAAACCAATAGTACAGGCATGTACAAAGATCAAGGGTGCAACAGAAATGTGCAGAGCAGTGGTTCTCAACAGGGGGAAATTTTGCATTCCAACAGACATTTGCCAATGGCTGAAGACATTTTGATTGTCACAATGGGTGTCACTGCTATTTAGTGGGTAGAGGCCAGGGATACCTACAGGGCACAGAACAACCTTCTACAAAAAAGAATTACCTGGTACAAAATGTCAATAGCAGTGAGTTAGAGTAACTCTGGTGCAGGCAGAACAAATCATTTCTACAGGGGCTAGAGGAGGGGTAAAGCTTCAGGGGTGGTTAGGAAGAGTTTACTGAAAAGACAATGATTATGGAATGGGAGGAAGGATTATGGAATGGGACAAAAAGACAGATATGTAAAGCCACAAAAGCATGGCATATCTGGGTAATACTAAACATTGGGGGAATAGTTATGAGAAGGCTGGACAGATAGACAGAAACTAGACATTCAAGAAAATATATTGATTTTAAAGGAATTGCTTTAGGAAAAGCTGTTTTGTTTGTTGTGGCTCTTTATAGGACACTCAGAAGCATAGTCCAGGTTCTTAACCTCTGTGAGCTACAACCAAAGAAAATTATGAAACGAGCAAGGCTCTTCTTCCTGATAGCCTGGAGTTTTCAAGGCCTTTGTTACTTTCTCAGAGACAGAGTCAGGAACTGTCTCCATGGAATGTGAGCTTTGTGAGGTGAAATAGCTCTGTATTAAAACAACTGATGTCTCAATGCTGTGACAGGATCGTGAGCAGGGGCAAAGTGGCTATTTCTCATGCATTAAGCTTAAAGGCAGATGATAATGTTTATTTCCTCTTTCATAGAGTAGCCTAGTCCAGAAGTGTAGATCTGTGAATCTTACGATCAGACTACCATCTCTAATCTAAAATGAGTTGTCTTCTCCTCAACCACAAACAAAAAGAGTAGGCAGGTTGGCCATTCCATTCAGGATTTATCTTTCTCTTAAGCAAGTGATGATCAAAGCAACTGACAAACTGTCACGGAATCTGTCAGACCTCACTCTGGCCTTGCCCTGTCTCGGTGCTCTGAGTCCATTCCTAGACAGGCCCCTTGACTCCTGGTCTGGGTTTGTTGAGCTCTGATCTAGGTGCCTACTTCCGCCCTCTGGTGGCCTGCTGATCAAGCTTCATGGAGGTGAGTTACCCTTTTCTAACTTGGCAGGCTTTCTAGGCATAGCGTGGAAAATGGGATTATAGAGGGTAGTCTAGACTTTGGACCGTGAAAAGAAATTCAGGGAAACAGGTAACCTGTGGCAGCTCATATAGATTCTATGGTCTCTCCAAGTCTAAGAATAATTGGGAGTTTAGACTAGAAAAGCAGGTAGGAAAGTAATGAAATCCACTACAAACTTTTGACAATAATGAAACTAAATGTTACACAAAAACTTACTTTCCTTATTAATGTATTCACCTTATACATTTTTTAGATTGAAAGTTTATTATGTGTAACTTTGTTTGCTCCTTATACTATATCACCTTTGATAAAGTATATTTAAAGCAGAGTTGATTCTCATAGGAGATTTAAATCAAATCCCTTCTTTTAAGATCTCTTCAGAGTTAAAGGACATTATATTCTTCTGAATTTAGTGTTTTCTATATAATCAGACAGACAAAATAGCACATTTATTTACTACAATAAAGATGAAAAAACTACTAAAATTCATCCACAAGAAATTTTGACACATGGGCCCTTATGTTCTGCGTTATCATCATTTCCGCTAGGTTCCACTTCTGATAAAGTTTACTTAAATTACAAATACAAAAAGTTAAAATCAGATTCTAATTTCCTCTATCACAGAACCTTTAGGTTTGCTCTTACTTTTATCTATTCTTAACTGTTGAAGCAAACAGGACTATAAACATTTTGTTTATAATTTCTAGAATTGGCAAAACCTCACCTGACAAGATCAGTTATAACCAAATAAGAATTAAATAATCAAATAATATCAAAAATCAACATTAAAAATATATTTTCATACCATAAAATGAACTCTTTTAAAAAAGTGTACAACTGAGTGGGTTTAAGCATATCCACAAAGTTGTGCAACCATCCCCACTATCTAATTCTGAAATATTTTTATCACTCCCCAAAGAAATCCTGTTCTGTTAGCAGTCACTCATTCCCCATTTCCCTGTCATCTCACCTCCTGCAAACCACTAATCTACTTTAAATATTCTTTTTAACCACACTGACTAAAATCCTAAATGGCATCCACTCCCAAAAGACCGGCTCTGGTAAAACAAAAACAAAACAAAACTCCTTCCAGGAAGTTGGATTTGACTCATAACGACCCCTCCTTGGGTATCCCAGGTGGTATCACTAAGGAAGTAGATTGCCCAACCTTTCCTCCCTTCCACCAGCCTTCTGGTTCGTAGTCAAATGCTTTAGGCACTACGCCTGGTAGCACTACGCCACCAAAGTTCGCAGCTCAGGTAAGGTAGCTCTTATTCTGAATCACCTTCAATTGGTCAGGTTCTCCTTCAAGTTTTTCTTACTCAGAATGCATCTATTTGTAAAGTTTTCAAGACAGCCCTTGTTGGCTTAAAAAGAATACATTTTGTCCTTACATATTCCCTAATGAGTGTGTTTTCCTGGGTTTGGTCTTCTAAGCACATAGAGAGTGAAGAGTAACAGATTTTTTCTCTTTACCTCCACAGAATTATCCACTTAACCTAGTACAGAAAATGGAGTAATCTTTTATTTTATTATTATCTTCTGTTATATTTTGGTTAATAGGACTTAAATGAACTATTCATATGTAAAAAGACGGTAAGTTTAAAAATAAGAGTATATATATTTAATGTCATTGATTGTTGATTTTATTTGACTGTTGCCAATTGCCAATCTTGTCAATTGAAGTTTTGCCAGTTAGTGCAAGAATACAGCCTATGTTATAAAATAAATGATTATTTTAATCACATTAGCTAGCATTTACTGAGGATTCACTTTGTAAAATATGGGTTTGCGACATGTTATTGAGAATTCTGGATTCTGGGGCCTTTTAAAAAACCCACAAAGCTTATTTTGGTAGGCTATAGAGAGCAACCTAAGGCATTGGCTGGCTAATAAGAAGGTTGGTGGTTCAAACCCACCAGCCACTCCATGGAAGGAAGGCAGGGAAATCTACTTCCGTAAAGATTTACTGCCTTGGAAACCCAATGGGGGTTGCTATGAGTCAGAATCAATTCGATGGCAGTGGGTTTTTTTTTTAGAGAGAGCAACAGATGTTGGAGGCACAGGAGGGTTTAATGATTGTTACTATTTCTATTATTATTAACTAGACTTTGCAACTGATTAAATGGTGAGGAAAGAAGCAAAGAAAATACTCAAAGATAATTCAGATTTTGAAACTGAGATTGGTGGTGCAATAAATAAACAGAAATAGGGAAGTCAAGAGAAGAACGTATTTCAGGGAGAAAGATGAGTCCTGTTTCAGTCATGTTGATTTTTTAAGTACCTAGTCTAGGGCTCAGAAATACAGATTTGGGAGCCACCTCCATAGAGGCTGTATGTGAAGTAATGGGAATGAATGGCTCACTTGGTAAGAAGAAAATCCATAGCTAGAAGAGAGCTGAAGAAAAACCATGGTGATTGTTTACATTTAAGAAAGTGAAAAGAGGAAGAGAAACTAGCTAAAGCAAAGGAGTAGTCAGAAGCAGGAAGTCTAGGACAATGTAGCATCACAAGGACCAAAGGAAACACTAAGTTGAGGAAGATGAAGATTGAGAGTAAGTTATTAAATGCATATTTAGCAAACTCAATGGTGAGCTGTAAGAAAACAGTTTCAATAGAGTGCTAGGGTAGAGGGTTGATTACAAGGGGTTAAAAATCCTGTTATAAGAAGTAGAGATTCAAACAAGTTACAAGCAAAGGGGTAAGATCACTTACTGTGAGGATAAACATCCATTTTTCCAACACATTTGTTGATTTCCAACTAGGGCAATGCATCATGTTAGGCATAGGAATCCAGGAAGCACAATGCTGTGGTTAGTATAACATGGCCACTCTCCATATTTGTCTCTACAATTCCTGTCAAAGATCTCTAGTGTTGCAATGGTTAAGAGCTTGGTCAAACCTACCAGCTGCCCCACAGAAGAAAGATGTGGCAGTGGAAACTACATAGGGCAGTTTTACTGTGGTAGCTTAGTGCCTAAGGCACTTGACAGCTAACCAGAAGGCTGGCGGTTCAAACCCACCAGCCCCTCCTTGGAAGGAAGATGGGGCAATCTACTTCTGTAGTGATACTGCCTTGGAAACCCAAGGAGGGGTCGCTATGAGTTGGGTCTGACTCGGTGGCACATAACAACACAACAACAATATAGGGTCATTAAGAGTCAGAATTGACTCGAAGGTAACAGGTTTACAATTCCTGTCATTAATTAACTGACTCTCTCTTTACCTTGAGTCTCTATCTCTTCTGTCATCTGTTCAACTTTTAACAGTTCTCAGATTCTGTTTCCTCATATTTCTCTTTGCCATGATTCTTCATATCCCAAACTCTACCTCATGGCAATCTTTAAACTTTTGCTCCTCCTGTCAATTTCCTGGTTCTGTCCTTGTTTCTAGATTCACATTCAGAAGAGGGTCTAATTTGTCCAGATAATCTTTTGCACTAGGTCACATCTTGGGTTGTTGGACACCCTATGGAATGGGTCAGATACCCATTAAAATACAGATCTATATTTTAATCAGTTGTAGTCTAGGGGAGAGGGTAGTGCTGGTTCAATGGTAGAATTCTTGCAGAAGACCCAAGTTCAACTCCTGGCCGTTGCAGCTCAGGCACAGCCACCACTTGTCTGTCAACGGAGACTTGTGCGTTGCTATAGCACTGAACAGGTTTTAGAGGAGCTTCCAGACTAGACCAGTAGGAAGAAAGACATGGCAATTTGCTTCCAAAAATCAGCCAACGAAAACCCTATGGTTCAATCCTGTCATGCATGGGGTTGCTATGAGTCAAAGCTGACTCAGCTAACAACAGTCTGGGGCAGGAGATGGAAGCCATAAAGTGTGTATAAGGACTCAGGGAATGGCAGGGACTGATTAGCATGTCTAGTAAGTATTGGAGACGAATTTTAGTCTAAAAATTCAGATGTACAAGGAATAGCACATACTATTTTCTATAACACTGCTTAATAATGACTGTAAGTCCCCATTCCTGCGTACTGGAGGAGCTCTGGTAGCATAATGTCTAAGCCATTTGACTGCTAACCAGAAGGCTGCTGGTTGAAACCCACCAGCCACTCCTCAGAAGGTTAGGCATCTATTTCTGTAGTGATAATGCCTTGGAAACCCAAGAGGGGGTCGCTATGAGTTGGGTCTGACTCGACAGCACATAACAACACCAACAACAAGAGAACTTCAATTTGTAATCTTTGGCAGAGGCATCCATGCTGATGCTGAGTGTCCATTACCCAATCTGGTCAATTTGGTAACATTGTATTGAGGAGATACTGAAATACCTCTTATCGCCTCCCCATACTCAAACAATACACACACACACACACACACACATTCTCTAAATACATACAAATTTTAGATAAAGTGTAAAGAATAATTTAAGCTTTGATTTTTAAATGGTAAAATAAAAATATCCTTCTTTAACTCAAAACTACAAAGAAAATGAAAAATAGACAAATTTTATTTTCAAAGAAATTAGAGACATCTATTAGCCTGGACTACAGTCTGTGAAGAAAGGCTACAAAATACAGTGAGAGTCAAACAAGAATATGAGAGAGGATGCCTAGGGCTACAGAGCTTATACAAAAGTAGAGTGACATAGTTCTCCAAAGAAAATGCCCCATCTTGAGGGCTAAGACAAACAAGTTTTTGAATAAATAATGAGAACAGGCAAGCAAGGTGAAGCAAGAGTTTCCTACACCCATTTATCACAAAGATTAGTGATATAGGAAATGTGAAGTTGAACATGGACAAATAAGTCATATTTGTGAAAGGAGACTGTTGGTGAGAGAGTGGAAGTGACAGACTCTGCATTGTAAGCAACCGATAGTGCTGATCGAGGGGAAAAGCAAGGGCTCTAAGAACTCACACATACACTATTTCAAAAAGAAAACAGCTTCAAGTATGGCCCTAGACATACTTGCACACCACCAAACCAAACCAAACCCATTGCCATTGAGTCATTTCTGACCCATAGTGACCCTAAAGGACAGAATAGATACTACCCTATGGAGCTTCCAAGGCTATACATCTTTATGAAAGCAGACTGCCAAAACCTTTTGGTTAGCAGCTGAGTGCTTACCCACTGTCCCACCAGGACTCCTTACACTCACACACTCACTGCTGTCAAGTTGGATCCGACTCATAGCGACTCCTCCTTGGATTTCTGAGGCAGTATTACTATGGAAGTAGATTGCCCAACCATCCTTCTGAGGAGTGGTTTGTGGGTTTGAACCGCCAGCCTTCTGGTTAGCAGTCAAATGCCTTAGGCACTATGCCAGCAGAGCTCCTGCACAAGCCTCTTGCATATGGATGATTCAGAAAGAATGCATCTCATTCAAAAAAAAAATTTTTTTTTTATTAGGATTTGGGTGAAGATTTACAGAGTAAATTCACTTTTCATACAGCAGTTCACATATACTTTGTCTCA
>NW_006921613.1:15820456-15821919 GCF_000298275.1 Orycteropus afer afer | reverse complement strand
GATCTCCTACATCCCTTCCAAGTGGATGGCAGTGGTAGCTGGGCACCATCTAGTTCTTCTGGTCTCATAGTTGTATAGGTTGCAGATCGGATTCAAAAATGTTTTAAGAAATAAACAAATAGCATCTATAAAACAAGGATGGGAGAAAATGTCCAGATAAAATAACAGAGTGCTATGGAGTTAGAGCACATGAGAAAGAATTAAGATAAATGGAGACTACAGTGAGAAGCTCTGACACTTTTCTGAGAAGAGTTTCAGCAAATGAGACTAGAAAGAATGGTGGAGAGGTAATGGCACAGTACTCAAAGAGAAAATGGCAACATTAGGTCCAGACAGGTAATACCTAGATTTAAGGAGATCAGATCTTAGGAATAAGGAACACAGGCTGGGTAGAAAACTATGAAGCAAGGGTCTAAGGGACTCAAGTCAAAGCATTCAGACAGAAAGAAGTCAGAATCTAGGTATGGGATGAGAGCAATAGAAGTAGTCATTTATGAGTATGGAATGTTATGATTAGACAAAGAATTTTTAGCCATGGCTGGAATACATCTGAATATTAGTGGACCCAAGCTGATAAGTAGGAGCTCTGGTAGCATAGTGGCTAAAGCATTTGACTGCTAACCAGAAGGCTGGCAGTTCAAACCCACCAGCCACTCCTCGGAAGGAAGGTTGGGCAATCCTACTTCCGTAGTGATACTGACTCGGAAACCCAAGAAGGGGTCACTATGAGTCGGGGCCGACTCGACAGCACATAACAACAACAACAAAATCATGTTGAAGGTGGTAGGGCTACTGTCACCCTGAATTCCTGAAAAATTTCATGGAGCAGAGCTGTTACTAACCCAAAACCCCTGCTCTGGACCAAAGAAACAAACTTCTTGTCCTTTAAGGAACTGAATTTTGAGATTCTATTTGATTCTGTGGAGTCCCTGGGTGGCACAAATACTTAAGTACTTAGCTACTAACTGAGAGGTTGGTAGTAGTTTGAATCCACGCAGAGGTGTCTTGGAAGAAAGACCTGGGAACCTATTTCCAAAAGGTCACCAAAAACCCAAAATAAACCCATAGCTAATGAGTCAATCAACACTTAGCAATTCTTTAGGACAGAGTAGAACTATCTCATAGTATTTCCAAAGCTGTAAATCTTTACAGAAACAGACTGCACCATCTTTCTCCCATGGAGGAGCTGGTGAATTCAAACTGCCAGCATTTTAGTTAGCATCTGAATGTTTTAACCACTGTACCACTAGAATTCTTCCAAAGGATCACAGCCAAAGATAACCCTGTGAAGCACAGTTCTACTAGGAAACACGTGGGGTCCTCATGGGTCAGAATCAACTCAACGACAAAAGATAGATTTGTTTATATAACTTGTTGTTGTTGTTGTTGTTATGTGCCGTCGAGTCAGCCCCGACTCATAGCGACCCCTCCTTGGGTTTCCGAGGCAGTATCACTACGGAAGT
>NW_006921613.1:15810522-15820356 GCF_000298275.1 Orycteropus afer afer | reverse complement strand
ACTTGACTGCTAACCAGAAGGCTGGCAGTTCAAACCCACCAGCCACTCCTCGGAAGGAAGGTTGGGCAATCCTACTTCCGTAGTGATACTGCCTCGAAAACCCAAGGGTCGCTACGAGTCGGGGCTGACTCGATGGCACATAACAACAACAACAACAACAAAGCTGATAAGTAGAGACAAATCCCAACTTCTAACTGGGAATAGGGGGTTAGGAATGAGAACTAGAGTAGTTCTAGATACAGGTAATCCCTAGCTTGGGATGGGGTTCCATTCCAACAACTCCGTTACAAGTTGGTTCTGACATAAGTCAAATACTACTTCTTTTATTTTCATTATTATTGTCTTTTATTATCTGTATCTTTGTAAGTCTGATCTTTGTCTGTCTTTGGGGCTTGGAATGAGAAAGATAATATCATCAAATTACACACTGCAATACTGTATGCAGTACATATTACTAACGGTATTAATCAAATAGACAGTCGTAAGTGTGCTTCATTGTCACTTGAACACATTGTAAATTGGGGACAATCTATACTAAATACTCAGAGAAGTGCAGTCATGAAGACAGCTATGGCCTTAGGGCTAGAATTCTTTGAATTCCCCTGGTTCTACTACTGACTGTAGTGTCAGAGGAAGTTCATAGACTTGAGTATTCCTCTCAAAAGCAGAATAGTAAACCCTGGTCCAGCTCTTAAAAATTCTGCTTGAATGACTCTTCTGTCTGTATTTGTTTTAAGTTTTTCAACTTTCAGAGGAAGGTGATATAGAAATTGTAAAACAGTATATCCACTCCTTACTTACTGACATGGTTAGGTTCCAAAGGTTGTTATGTGAAAATCCGTGAATATGTGAATATGCAAAAATGGAGGATGACCACAACAGATCACAAAATGGAGGATGACTGTATCATTAACAACTTCCAAATTACAACATAACTGTCAAATTGCATCATTATCTAATTGCCAAATTACATCATTACAGCACTGTAAATCACTGAGAATGATGGCCCAGCCAAGTTAACACATAATTTCAATGATCACAGCCAGCATTACTCTAACTTTGCACACTGGTGTTCATACTGCTCCACATGTTATTAATGTATAAAATAGTTTGTTCGATAGTAGATTTTTTACTATTTGTTGGAAATGTGAAATGTTGGATAACAAGGTAGTTGAGAAGTGTATATTTACATTTAGTATTTCTATTTTTCTCTCACAATAATTTTCCCTTTAGCTGCCTAAGTTGGATCTCTCAAGTCCCATCTTAGACCCTCCTCCTAGAAGTTTTTCCCCTGACCACAACCACTAGTCAAGGGCCAGGGGTTCATTTTTTATACCCCTCCAAAACATACTTATCTCCATCATAAAAATTATCCTCATATTGTGAGGCGCCTCATCTCAATTCCCATTTTTATTCTTCTGGATCACTGCTTATCAGCTTTAGAACCCAAGAGAGGGTCAGAATATATGGTGCATGCTGGCAGAAATGGATGATGTTATTATATTATGACACTGAGAAATCTGATTTATCTTCTGATTCTGAGTACATGATTTCTAGAAAACAAAAATAAGGGCAACAACTAGTAGAACAGAAGTTGAAAGAAAATCTTTCAACTGATACTGGGGATAGTGGGAGGAGGGAGGGACAAAATATATTCCTCTGAGTACTCGTTCTTCCCGTGCCATGGTTCTATATAAAAATGTAAATAGTATTGGGAATAGTAATAAACTATGATGCTAAAAATGGTACTTTTACTCCGGCTGCTTCAATTTGCAATTTTTTCGGGAATGGAGCCCATGATTCTGGAGCACTGAAATGGGCAGCAAAAAAGTGAAACTAATTTTAGCTGTTCTTTTCCAAAGGTATCCACCAACTCCTCCTCTATCATGGATACAGGCAACTATGTTGAAATGAATGATACAATAACCCACATATACTCTAAAGTGCAGATACAAGATATCACTAAGGAGCTCCACTGCCCACTGTGTAATGACTGGTTTCATGATCCACTGATGCTAAGCTGTGGCCACAACTTCTGCCAGGCCTGTATCCAAAACTTTTGGAAGCAGCAAGCAAAGGAAACCTTCTGTCCTGAGTGTAAGATGCTATGTCAATATAGCAACTGTACATTCAACACTGTAGTGGAGAAGCTGATAGACAAGATTAAGAAGCTACCCTTATTCAAGGGCCATCCACAGTGCCCAGAACATGGCGAGAACCTGAAACTGTTCAGTAAGCAGGAAGGGAAACTGATCTGCTTTCAATGTAAGGATGTTCGATTGTCTGTGGGGCAGTCTAAGGAATTCCTGCAGATCTCTGATGCTGTCCGTTTCTTCACGGTGCGTGAGCGCTGAACCTTGTGCAATCCTTGGGAAATTTGGGAAAAATCTTCTGTAGGGTTTCTTCTCTCTTCCATCCTCTATTCCTTTATTCAGATGATGATTAGAAAGCTTACAGTCTTCAGAAAATACAAAATATCTTGCAAAGTTCTCTAGAGTTGCTGCTTATAGGAAAGAGATAGTGGAGAAACTCTGGCCTACTCCCTAATCAATTAAATGTTTACCTAAATCCTGGCATAAACACACCCTGGTAGGCACTGTGGAGGCTATGGATGTATATGATATTGATCTTATTCTCAAAACTTAGTCAAGTTTAAAATGAATAACACAGTAGATCCAATATAAAATAGGATACTATTGAGAGTAAAATACTGTCACATTTGTAATTTATAAGTGTTTAGAATTTCAGAGAAGATTAGCAAAAGCTGAAATAGTCAGGGGATACATGATGAAAGAAATAGGCAGGATGTGAACTGGGAAGTTAGATTTGGATGGGCGGAGAGACGAGTGTTCCAAGTGAAAAGAACAATGGAAAAGTATAGAACAGTGTAACTAGAGTTGAAAATATGTGTAGTTCCCTCACCTTCTGCGAACCTCCGTAGCTAGTAATAAGCAGCCAAATTTTTCTGAATTTTTATGCTGCTTGTAATTTTAATTCTTGAAGGAGGCAGAATTAAGACACAGAAGAAATGGAAAGACTCTTCTACCAAGAGCTCTGCTTTTTTTTCTGGCACACTGGCCTTTGGGGGGAGATACTCTATATGCATCACTCTCAGGGCTCTTCATCTGCCAAGTGAGTTGTGAGTTAATTCTAAGTGGTATTCCCAGGAGGAGCTTGCCAGCCATCAGAGTCAACTGGAGGCAGCCCTGAAGGAGCTTCAGTCCCTGAGAAACATGCAGAAGGATGCTATTGCTGCTTACAAGGTGAGGGACAGGCTAGAGGGGTTATGAAGTAAAACTGGAACACATCTCCTTGAACCTCAATTAGATGAGTGGAATGGTGGAGATATAATATACTTCCTTAAGCACCTAAGCTATAGAATTAGAAAACTGACACTGTAGGGTGGGAGGAATATGGACGTGGAGTAGGTTCCCAATAGTAGATTTACACGAAGAGAACAGATTGACCTTTACCCTAATATGCTGATCCCTTTGATGGTTCAATTACTAGGTGATTGTTGTGGGGTTGTGATCTGTCTGGTCATTCCCTTTTACCTAAGCCATTATAAAGAACTTAGCCAAAAACATTTCTTTTCTTTGGGTTTATAACCAGGCTACTTATGGACCAAAGTTTCTGGTTGTTGGCTTTTTCCATTTGATTTGATCTTTTGTAGCTGTCCCCAAACTGAATAATGCTATTGGCAAGCTTTCAACTTTAGCAGGAGCTCTGGAAGATCATTAATGGTTAGGAATTTGGCAAATCAATCTCTAGGTTGGGAAGCCTAAATTGGGAGTTCTGTTTCTTCATTAATTGTTCTATGGAGGAGACTTTTCTGACACTTGGCACCTAGAGGAAGAAATATGTAGAATGAGGGAAAGAAGAAGGATAGATGAAGGTAATGATGCCTCCAAAGAATCTTGTCACTATTTTTAAGAGTTCCTCTGGTCGCCTAGTGGATAAGGTATTTGGCTGCTAACCAGAAGGTCAGTGGTTCAAACCTACCATCTGTTCAGTGGAAGGAAGATGGGGCAAGCTACTTCTGTAAAGATTTATAGCCTTGGAAACCCAATGAGGGTCACTATGAGTCTGAATTAACTCCATGGGAATGAGTTTGGTTTTTTGTTTTTGAGTTCAGCTACATTTATTCATTCAACAAATATTTAGAGTGGGTCAGGCATTATATTAGGTGCTGGGGTGGGAGACATGCTAAAGTGACTGATTTGATAAGTACCACAAAGGAAAATATAGGGAGCTATGAGAACATGTAAATAGAGAACCAAATCTAGACTTGGGGTAAAGATGTTCCTGGAAGAAGTTACCTTTTAGAAATTGAAAATTAAAGGATAAGTGATTTAGTCAAATGAACTGGGTGAAGGGAATAGGAAGGAGGTGACCTGGCAAAGCCCTAAGACAGGAAGTTAGTTGCTATATTCAAAATCACAGAGAAAGCTGGAACACAATGAGTGAGATGAAATTGGAGAGGCAAATATGGGCCCAATCACGTAGGTTCTTGTGAATGATGAAAAGCCATTAAAGCAGGACATAGTTCCATCTCATTTTGAAAATATCAATTTGCTAGCTGTGGAGAATGAACTGGAGAGGGGCAATGATAAAGACAATGGTTAGAAGGCCACTGCAATGGTCACAGAGAACGATGATGGTGTCATGGACTAAAGAAGCAGTGGATATGAAAAGAAATAGTTACTACATATGCTTTGGAGATGAATTCTCTGGACATAGTAATTGATTAGACGACAGGGCTGAGTGGAAATTTCAAATGGGCAGTTGTCTATAGGAATCTGGAGCTCAGAAGTTGGTCTAGAGTGAAGATTAAAAGTTAGCATATAGATGGCATTTAAAGCCATGGGAGTACAAGATACTGATGAGAAACAGTATAGAACAGAACATTAAGTAATATTTGGAGCTTGTAGAAGAGGTGGAACTAAATAAGACTAGAAATAGTGGTGACAAAGGTAAGAGGGAAACCAGAAAATTGTGAGCTACAAGAAAGAGGGATTTAAGACTATTTAAAGAGTGCAGTTATAATGAAGGGCCATGGAATCCAAGCTGGATAAGAGAGGACATGAAGACAGAAAAAGTAGGTAAACAGAAATGGAGGGGTCAATGAATAGAAAGTTTCACTAAGAGCCATTGGGGGTATCTGGGCAAGCAGGCTTGGAGCATAATATGTTATTTTGGAGATTGTGCAGTTGCTGCGAATGATAAAATCCCACGATGTGACTGTGGGAATGTGTGATTAAAAATGGAAATCATTAGAGATGAGAAAGATGAGGAGCTACCAGGATGTCAGATGACTCACCAGTGAGGATGCTGAGTCACCCAAGAAAACAGCACAGGTATAGCAGTTTATTTCAGTGCTTCCAACATTGCTCATCTCCTGCTACTTCCATATGGTACTGGCAGCAGGAGTGGCATCCCCTCAGTTCTGATTTCTAGATTAGGATATTTCTTCAAGCCTCCTTATGGACCCAGGCTAATTTGTTTGTACTTCTTTGTAGGAGGGTATTATTACTTACTCTAGAATGATTAACTCCACAGTTTCATTTAACATAGCATTCATTACCATCTCAGTATTGCAATAGGAACTTAAAAAACTCACTGCCATGGAGTTGGATTGGACTCATAGCGACCCCTCCTTGGGTTTTGGAGGTGGTATCACTATGGTAGATTGTCTTCCAAGGAGTGGCTGGTGGATTTGAATCGCCAGCCTTCTGCTTAGCAGTCAAATGCCTTATGCACTACGCCACCAAAGGTCCCCAATAGGAACTTAGTGAATACTTTTTTTAAAAAAAACATCTTATTGTGGTTTGGGTGAAAGTTTACAGAGAAAATTAGTTTTCCATAAATATATACACATTTATATACATTTTGTTTTGTGATAATCTCCTCAATGTAACAGCACTCTTCCCACTTCCTCCTTGGGTTTCCTGTTTCCATTTATCCATTTTTCCTGCCCCTTCCTACCTTCTGAACTTTGTTTTTGGGCAAATGCTGTCCTTTTGGTCTCATATGATTGATTGTTCCAAGAAGAATGTTCCTCACAGTGTTATTGTTCACTTTATATGCTTATATACTGTTTAGCTGAAAGGTGATCTGTGGGAATCAGTTCAGCTCCAGGTTTGAAGAATGTCTAAAGACCAAAGTTTCCGAGGTTCCACCAGTCTCTAGTAGGCCAGTAAGTCTGGTCTTTTTTTATGATTTTGAATTTTGTTCTATATTTTTCTCCCATTCTGTCCAGGATACCGATCACAGTGGTTGAGATTAGTAGCTGAACACCTTCCAGTTTTTCTGGTCTCAGGCTAGTGGAGGCTATGATTTGTGTGATTAGTCCTTTGGATGAATGGTTTCCTTGAGCTTTTTTTTTTTTTTTTTTAAATTTTTTTCACTCCAGATGGGAAGAGACCAATAGATGACTTAGATGACTGCTCACAAGCTTTTAAGACCCTAGTTATTACTCACCAAAGTAGGATGTAGAACATTGTCCTTATGGACCTATGTTATGCTAATTCACCTACATGTCCCCCAAAACTATGATCCTAAGCCCTTGAGCCCAGTGACTAAGAAGTTTGTATAACTTTGCACTCTGTGTGCTCTACCACATACTTGGATATATTTGCAGTATATACAAATATGTATATGTCCTCTGCCAAACCTATATATATGCTCATGGGTGTACTCCCATACACCATCATACCCCTATTCAGGTTATGTATGTATCTACCATGTATCCACTTGTAAATTATTGTTATTACTGTTATTGCAGGATTGTGCATGTAATAGTATTTACTGTTGATGCTTTTTATTATTGCATACCTCCCAGTGTTTGGCCACATTGTGTTGCCCTCCCCCTTATTGTGTGTTGCTTCACCCAAGTTAATACATGTCTACTATCTAGTTAGTGATTTTCTCTCCCTCCCCCTAACACCCCTGGTAACCATCAAAGAATGTTTCTTTCTGTGTGTGAACCTTTTCTAACAGTGGTCTCATACATATTTGTCATTTTGTGATTGATTTATTTCACTCAGCATCATGTCCTCCAGGTTCATCCATGTTATAAGATGTTTTGCAGATTCACTGTTATTTTTTAACATGGCATAGTATTCCATTGTGTATGTGTACTATAGTTTGTTTATCCATTCATCTGTTGATGGGCACTTAGGTTGTTTCCATTGTTTTGCTACTGTGAATAATGCTGTGATGGACATGGATGTGTATATATCTATTCATGTTCTGGGTCTTATTTCTCTAGGATATGGACCTGGTTAGTATGAGATTGCTGGCTCATATGATGTCTCTAGTTCTAACTTTTTAAGGAAGTGCCATACCATTTTCCACAGTGGTTGTACCATTTTACAATCCCACCAGCAGTGTTTGAGAATTTCAATCTCTCCATACCCTCCCCAGCATTTGTTGTTTTCTGTTTCTTTGACCATTGCTATTATTGTTGGAGTAAGATGATATCTCATTGTTGTTTTGATTTGCATCTCTCTAATGGCTCATGATTTTGAGCATCTCTTATTTGTTGGTCACCTGAATATCTTCTTTAGTGACCACTTTTGACTATTTCATGCTGAACTGTTAAACCAGCTAGGAAATAAGGAGGCAGTTCTTCAAAGGAATTCTTTTAGAATGGTTGACTGTTGCTATTCAACAGCCATTTGTATGGATTTTTGCCCTATGGTATTTCCCCAGTTGTATGAATTTTGGTGGTGTGGGCCCCCATCCCAAAGCACTAATCTCGGTAATTACCATGGTGATGATCACGGAGGTTTCCAGGAAAACAAGCTACATCTGCAGAAACACATCTCTTTGGAGTTTCTAAAGATGCATCAGTTCCTGCACAGCAAAGAAAATGAAGTTTTAAATGAACTCCAGGAAGAGGGGAAAGCCTTGAATGAGGAGATGGAACTGAATCTGAACCAACTTCAGGAGCAGTGTCTCCTAGCCAAGGAGATGTTGGTGAACATCCAGGCCCAAATGGAACAGCAGGACTCCTTCACCTTTCTCAAAGTGAGGTCCAACAGAAGCATGATTATGGGTATACGTAAGTGGGGAAGAGGGTTGGGAAGGATATAGAGCTGGCTTTTCAATGTAACACTAAAGCTGGGGGGGGGAGGAACAACTGTTGTGGTTTTACTGTTCTGTAGGAGGAAAGCAGGAGGCTCCTTTTACCTTTTGCTTGGTAGAAAGCTTTTACATTTACCATCCTAGAGAAGAAGAAGATAAAATCCATTAATAATAATACAGGTTGTCCTTCCTTGCTTACAATGTATTTGAGTTACAATGACTGTCCGTTGTGATTTTCTTGTGCATCTTATCATTAACAATATCTACTACATACTATATTGCAGCACATAATTTTCTGATGTTATCATTTCATGCCAACCTCCAAAGAAAAAATCAATATAGGAATTATAAAATGATAATAAAAGGCAGTAATAATGAATATGATAAAAAAAAAGAGGTATTTGACTTATGTCAGAACTGACTTATGACAGAATTGTCAGAATGGAACTCCATCATAAGTCAGTGACTCCCTGTATACATTATTTTAATATTTTTTCATAAAGAGTATTGAAGCTTTACTTTTAAAAATAGGAATATTGCAACCAGAATTGTATCTCTGATTGGCTTTCAGCAATCATAAATCAATCTGTTTGAGAGCTGTTTGCTAACCTTTGCTGCCTGAAGCTTCACCTTTGAAGTTTTTAATTAGCCAGAGTAAAGAAAATTACCCTCAGGACTGAAAAACTTAGTGTTTTTCTTCTAAGACTATTTGGGTGTATAGGTAATTTTTTTAAAAAATCTTAATAATTGTCCTGTTGACTTCTCACTCATTTCCTGTAAAAAGGAACTTTAGAATCAGAGCCAAATAAGGACAGTTTACCCTATGCTAGATTGAGGATTCAGGGTGTTCCCATTCAGTAAAGAAAGGCATACAGAGGATAAGAAGAGTTGGTGGATAAGAGAGGGGGCTCATCTACACAGGGGTCCAGTATTGATCAAATTCTGGTGGTGACCAATATTACCAAATAAATTACTGAAGTTGATGAATAGGCATTTGACTTCTTTGTTTCTTCTTTCTTCTTCTAGGACATCACAACTCTCTTGAATAGGTAAGTGTTTCCCATGTTATTCTTAATACCCTTCTTTCAGTTTGAAGATGTCTGAGATAAATGATTTATGTCCTCTGTAGTTTGGAACAAGGAATGAGCATGCTGGCACCCAGAGAGCTGATCTCCAAAAAGCTGAACCTGGGGCAGTTCAAAGGTCCTATCCAGTACATGATATGGAGGGAAATGCAATCCACCCTTTCTCCAGGTATCAGTGGTTAGTAGATATTGGCTCCTAAAATCCCTAATCTATTTTTCTTCTTAGGGACCTCTTCCGTTGCCTTAATTAGTACTTTAGAGTCTGGGACGGGGGTATGGTGGAGTTCAACCAAAAGTTGTCAGAATTACTTCTTAGCCTATTGTTTTGTTTGATAGTTCTATCAAATGTGGCAACAGCTAAAATGTTATCTTTTCAGTAGATTGGTTATATAAATCCCTGGGGCTTCTTTGTCCTAAAGAAAGAGGAAGTTTTTGGAGGAATTATTCATATGTACATAGGGTCTTTAAAGGTCTCCTTGTACTTGATATTCACAGCGTACAATAAAGCATCTTTACTGCTTCAGAAGAAAGCCAATAATATCAATAAGTATGCCTAATAAGAACATTGGGAGCTCTGGTAGCATAGTGGCTAAGACACTTGCCTGCTAACCAGACGGCTGGCGGTTCAAACCCACCAGCCACTCCTCGGAAGGAAGGTTGG
>NW_006921613.1:15798448-15810422 GCF_000298275.1 Orycteropus afer afer | reverse complement strand
GTAGTGATACTGCCTCGGAAACCCAAGGAGGGGTCGCTATGAGTCAGGGCTGACTCGACGGCACATAACAACAACAATAAGAACATTAAATTTTCATGTTCTTGTAAATACCCAAGGACTGAGCAGGACAAAAGAACACAAGTGGCATTTCAAAAATGTTAAAGTTTTAAGTAAAGATCTTTGTAGAATTAAGTTTCAAATAAAGTTATTTATAG
Source organism: Orycteropus afer afer (assembly GCF_000298275.1). Classification (NCBI taxonomy): domain Eukaryota; kingdom Metazoa; phylum Chordata; class Mammalia; order Tubulidentata; family Orycteropodidae; genus Orycteropus; species Orycteropus afer. Next base: position 15,810,207 of record NW_006921613.1, on the reverse strand, counting down.
AATTCATATAGATTTATTACCATTATTATTGTTTGCAGCTACTGATTTAATGAAAACCTCAAAATCTATATCCTTTCTAACACTTTTTCCCCAAAATAATTGACACTGAGGTGTCCAAAACCAAGCCAAACTCATTGCCATCAAGTCAAGTCCAACTCATAGAGACCCTATAGGACAAAGTAGAACTGCCCTATAGGGTTTCCAAGGCTGTAATCACGTTGGAAGCAGACTGCAGCATTTTTCTCCCATGGGGTGGCTGTTGGGTTTGAATCACGAACCTTTTGATTAGTAGCCAAGCACTTAACCAGTGTGCCACCAGTGCTCCTTCACTGAAGTGTAACACACTAAAAATTCGCCAATATTAAGTGTACAATTTGATGAGTTTTGACAGATGTATAAACTTATGTAAACATCTTCATAATCAAGATATAGAATATTTCTATCACCCCCCAAAATTCTTTCATGCCCTCTTTGCAGCCAATACCTAGTAAGTGCTAATCTGCTTTATTTCATTTAGTTACATCTTTTCTGAAATTCTGTATAAATAAACCAAACCAAACACACTGCCATAGAGACAGGTCCAACTCATAGAGACCCACCCTGGGTTTCTGAGGCGGTATCACTATGGAAGTAGATTGCCCAACCTTCCTTCTGAGCAGTGACTGGTAGTCATTCTTTTTTTACTGGTGAGTAATAAAACTTTATTCATAATAGCCCACAACTATAAACAACCCATTGTCAGTCAACTGGGGAATAACTAAGCAAATTGGAATTGTTCTCAAAAATGCTCACTGGCAGCTGATGGACACTGGGTTGTTTATAGTTGCAGGCTATTACGAATAAAGTTGCCTGATCATTTGTTAACAAATTTTGTGTTTTCATTTTTTGGGGGGATAAATATTTAGTTATGGGATTACTGGGTTTTGTGCTAAGTGGATATTTAATTTTATAAGAAACTACCAAATTATTTTTATAAAGTAGAAGTACTATTTCTCTAATTAGGAGCTCTGGTAGTGTAGTGCCTAAGGCATTTGACTGCTAACCAGAAGGCTGGAGGTTCAAACTCACCAGCCACTTCTCAGAGGGAAGGTTGGGCAGTCTACTTCTGTAGTGATACCACCTTGAAAACCCAGGAGGGGTTGCTATGATTTGGATTCAACTGGACAGCAGTGAGTTTGGTTTTGGGTTTTAATGACTAATGATGTTGAGCATCTTTTCATATGCTTAGTTGCCATTCGTATATCTTTTTTGGTTACATGTCTTCAATCTTTTGCCCATCTTTTTTATTGAGCTTTTAAAAAACTACTATTAATATGTTGTAAAGGATACTAGGAGCTCTGGTAGTATAGTGCCTAAGGCACTTGACTGCTAACCAGAAGACTGGCAGTTCAAATCCACCAGCCACTCCTCAGAAGGAAGGTTGGGCAATCTACTTCTGTAGTAATACTGCCTTGGAAACCCAAGGAGGGGTCGCTGTGAGTCGGATCCAGGTCTGACTCGATGGCACATAACAATGACAACAACAAAGGATACTAATCTAATCCTTTACAATATATATGTTTTAAAAGTATTTTCTCTCAGTCTGTGGCTGGCCTTTTTATTTTCTTTAACAGGCTTTTTCAAAGAGCAAAAAGTTTTAATTTTGAAAGAGTACAATTTACCATTTTTTCTTTCATGATTCTTTTTATATCCTATAAAATCTTTCCCTAGCCAAGGTCTCAAGTATTCGTTTCTTATACTTTTTCTGGAAGTTTTATTGTTATAGCTCTTATCTCTAAGCCTACAATCCATTTGCATTTAATTTTTATATATGGCATGAGGTAAAGATCAAGGTAATTTCTGGATATGGGTATTTGTTCTGGTTACCTAGTGCCGCTCTGACAGGAATATACCACAAATGGGATGGCCTTAACAAACAAGAGTTTATTCTCTTACAGTTTGGAGGCTTTAAGTCCAAGTTCAAAGTGCCAGGCTCTAGGGGCTGGGTGAAAGCCCCTCAACACTGGGATCAAGCTCCGCCTCCTGCTCCCGGCCCATTGGAACTAGAGGTGTTTCTTCACTCAGACAGCTGTTAGCTGCTGAGGTTGACAAACCCAAGGTCGGCAAATAAAAAGGCACAGTCCTGATGTTATCAAACCACATGGGCAGGCCATTAATTTAAGTCCATTTAAGTTCCAAGGTCGGCAGATCCTGGCAGGCTGCTGAACAATGACATGGCTACATGCAGAGTCCAAGTGTGCCATAAGCTAGAGACCACTCCCCAAGGCTTCTGCTTATATACAGGAAGCACACCGCATTCCCTGAGGCAGCTACTCAGCTGTTCACAGTAGATTCCACCATGGAGTTGATTACCAGTCTCATCATGGGGAATACTACATCCAACCGCCCAGCCACTCAACCAGGCCCAGCCAAGTTGACACACAAACTGAACTACCACAGTATCTAATCGTTCCAACATTATTTGTTTAAAAGATCATAATTTTGCCAATTAAAATGAAATACGTTGGCATTTTTGTCAAAAATCAACTGGGAGTCTATGGATTCTCTATTCTGTTCCAATGACCTATTCATCTGTCTATTCTTATGCCAATAACACACTGTCTTGATTACTGCAGCTTTATAGTAAATCTTGAAATCTGGTAGCATGATTCCTCTAAATTTTTTTTTCTTTTTTCATAATTATTTTGGCTATTCTAGGGCCATTGCATTTCTATATACAGTTTTGAATCAGCTTGTCAATTTCTGTTAAAAATCCTTCTGGCATTTTGATTGGGATTGCATTGATTCTATAGGTTAACTTGTAGAGAACTGACATCTTAATATTAAGAGTCTTCTGATTCATGGACATGGTATTTCTCCATTTACTTATGTTGTTGTTGTTATGTGCCGTTGAGTCGGCCCCGACTCATAGCGACTTATGTTCATTAAATTATCTCAGCAATGTTTTGTATGTACAGGTCTTACATACATTTTTGTTAAGTTTATCCCTAAGTATTTCATATTTTTTTTATAATATTGTAAATTATATTAAAAAAAATTTAATTTCCAATTGTTCATTGCTACTCCCTAGAATATAATCAATTTTTGTATATGGCCTTTGTATCCAATAGCTTTCCAGATTAACTAACTGTATGAGCTATTTTGTAGATTCCTTAGGATTTTTCTATGTAGATGATCATCAAACCAAAAATCCAAACTCACTGCCATCAAGTTGATTCTGACTCACAATGACCTATATATGACAGAGTAGAACTGCCTCAAAGGGTTTCCAAGGCTATAACTATATACGAAAGCAGACTGGTTCATCTTTCTTCCACAGTGTGGCTGGCGGGTTCAAACTGCCAACCTTTTGGTTAGCAGCTGAATGCTTCAACCACTGCACCACCAGAGGTCCTCGTAGATGATCATATCATATGTAAATAAGAACAGTTTTATCTATTCCCTTCTAGTGGGTAGGCTTTTATTTCTTTTACTTCCTTTATTCCACTGAATAGGACCTCCAGTACTATATTGAGTAGAAGTGGTTAGAATAGACATCTTGTTACTAAATCTTGCTATCAAACAGGGGAGAAAGGACAGCAGTGAGTTTGGTTCTTGGTATACTGTTAGCTATAGGCTTTTCATAGATGGCCTTTATCAGACTGGGAAAATTTCTTCTAGTTTTAGTTTTCTGCATATATATATCTATCTATACATATATATATATATGTGTGTGTATATATATTACAAATAGGTATTTAAGTTTGTCAAATGCTTCTCCTGCATATATTAGGATGATCATACAGGTTTTTGTTTGTTTATTTTGTGTCAAAATGGTGAATTTCCACCGATTTAAAAATGTTAAACTACTCTTGCATTCTTAGGATAAATCCCACTTTGCATTGATTTATAATTTCCTTATATAGTCTATTTGGTTGGATTCTCTAACATTTTGGATGATTTTTTGTGTCTATGTTCATAGGGGATATTCATTTGGAGTTTTCTTTTCTTGTAATATCATTTTCTGGTTTTGTATCAGGGTTAATATTGACCTAATAAATCCCTCCCCTTATATCTTCTGGGAGAGTTTGTATAAAATTGGTATTATTTCTTTCTTAAATATTTAGTAAAATTCACCAATGAAGCCATCTGGGCCTGGAGTTTAACTATGAATTCAATTTCTTTTAATAGATATAGGGCTATTTAGTTTATCCATTTCTTGTTAAGAAGTTCTGTTGGTGTAATGCCTAAGGCACTTTGACTGCTAACCAGAAGGCTGGCGGTTCCAACCCACCAGCCACTCCTCAGAAGGAAGACTGGGCAATCTACTTCCATAGAGATTTCTTATTAAGTGAGCTTTGGTAGTTTGTGTCTTTCAAGGAATTTGTTTCATCTAAGTTATGAAAATTATTGGCATAAAGTTGTTAATAATATTCCTTTATTATCTTCATAATGACTGTAGGATTTGTAGTGAATTTCCCTTTTTTTTCCCTAATACTAGTAAAAGATTTACTAATTCAACAGTTTCTGCAAGTCCCATTATCTATTTTTTTTTTTAGATTTGTCATTGTTTTATTATTTACAGTTTGAAAACAATATATATATTCTTTGCTAAGAAAATTTGTCCTTTTTCTAAAAATATGGAACACTTCATGAATTTGTATGCCATCCTTGCGCAGGGGCCACACTAATCTTCTCTGTATCGTTCTAATTTTCAGTATACATGCTGCCAAAGTGAGCACAAGTCCAATTATCTTTTAAACCAAATATAAACTCAGACCACTGTTCTCTAAACATCTTAACAGTTAGCTCAATCTTATCTGTCTCTAATAGTTAAACTCTTACCTTCATTCCTACATTATCTTTTTGCCTGCTTGTCTAAAGTATTCCAAATATATCTCATATATGTTAAGATATCCTTAGAACACTTTCTTAGGACAATCTTACCTAATCTTTACCACTTCGGTATTTTCTTACATTTATTAGAACAGATTTACACAATCTGTATTGTTTGCGTGAGAGTAAAGTCTGATTTTTACCACAAAATAAAATGTCGAAAATTTAACAAATTAGCTAATAAAAACAATATAAAGGATATAAGTAATTGCCTCCTGACAATCTAAAAGCGTATGTATATAGGCATATAACACTGGTGTCTATGTAAATATATGTCTTTTATTATGGGAAGTTACATTCAACCCTTTTCTCCCATCCCTGCTTTCTCTTATTTTTGTACTAGGCCTATCTGCATTAACTCTGGACCCTAAAACAGCTCACCCAAATTTGGTGCTCTCTAAAAATCGAACAAGTGTGTGGCATGGTGACATTAAGCAAGTAATGCCCGATGATCCAGAGCGGTTTGACTCAAGTGTAGCTGTGCTGGGCTCAAAAGGCTTCACATCTGGAAAGTGGTACTGGGAAGTAGAAGTGGCAAAGAAGACAAAATGGACAGTTGGAGTTGTCAGAGAATCCATTATTCGAAAGGGCAGTTGCCCTCTAACTCCTGAACAAGGATTCTGGCTTTTAAGACTAAGGAACCAAACTGATCTAAAAGCTCTGGATTTGCCTTCTTGCAGTCTGAAACCGACTAACCTCAACAAAGTGGGCATATACCTGGATTATGAAGGAGGGCAGGTGTCCTTTTACAATGCTAAATCCATGACCCACATTTACACCTTCAGTAGCACTTTCCTTGAGAAACTATATCCCTACTTCTGCCCCTGCCTGAATGATGGTGGAGAGAATAAAGAACCATTGCAGATCTTACACCCACAGTAATTTGTCATGCTGTTATAACAATTCAGTGTGTTATTAAAGAAGGTATTGAAATAGTTTATCAGTCTCACTAGTTTCTTAATTTATGGAGAATGATGAATAACGAATAGAAATTGAATTCCATTCCCAGTGTCTTCAACAGATTTCACTAGAGCCTTTCAAGATGTCATTGTAATTCTCTTAGATCTTCTATGACACAGGAGTGTGATCATACTATTGTTACTGGAGGAAACTGCAGCTTGAGTTTGTGAAGCTCAGAAACTCTTTTCAAATATGCTCAGAAATTCTATGCTGTCATTCGTTTTCAGAATAATGACTTGTAGTAGATGATTATCCACGTGTACTCTTCTTCCTATTTATTCTCTTCATGTAAGTTTTGCATCTCATTTATTTTCTAGAACTTGTTAATGTGCTTTTGAAAAACTGATCTAGGGCTTTACAGAAAAAAGTAGGAAATTATTTGGGTTAGTTTATAATCTTGTCTTGACTTCTCTCAAGATATTATTTAGTCCAGCGACTCTGACGTTTTTCCTTTCTCAGTTCTTTTCTCCTGTTTATCTACAGTGGTACTTGTCCTTCTGTGTTCATATATGTTTAAATATCACATTGACTTGTTTTTGTGGTAAACATACATAACAAAATGGCAGTTCAAACCCACCAGCCACTCCTCAGAAGGAAGAAGGGGCAATCTACTTCTGTAGTGATACTGCCTAGGAAACCCAAGGAGGGGTCGCTATGAGTTGGGTCTGACTCGATGGCACATAACAACAACAACAACCATTTTAAGTGTACAACTCGGTAGCATTAATTACATTCATAATGTTGGGCAATCATTGTCACTATTTGTTTTTATTCTTTTTTCACCACCCCAAACAGAAACTCAATACTCATTAAGCAATAACTTCACATTCTACCACCGTCCCAGCCCTTGGTAACCTCTAATCTACTTTCTATCTCTATGAATTTGTCTATTCTAGAGATAGGAATCATACAATATCTGTCCTTTTGTGTCTGGCTTACTTCACTTAGCATAATATTTTCAAGGTTCATCCATGTTGTATCATTTACTGGAACTTTAGTTCTTTTTAAGGCTGAGTAATATTCCATTGAATGTATATACCACCTTTTGTTTATCCATTCACCTGTTATTGACACTTGGTTTATTTCCATCTTTTGACTACTTTGGATGGTGATACAATGAACATCAGTGTAGAAGTATCTGTTTGAATTCCTGTTTTCAATTCTTTTGAGTATAGGAGTAGAATTGCTGGGCCATATGGTAATTCTATGTTTAACTTTTTGAAGAACAGCCCAACTGTTTTCCACAGTGGCTTCATCATTTTACATTTCTACTAGCAATGTAAAATGGATTGACACAGCTAGCTGCAATGATGAGCTCAAGTATAGCAAGGATTGTGAGGATGGCGCATGATCAGACAGTGTTTCATTCTGTTGTACACAGGGTTACTATAAGTTGGAGCCAACTTGACAGCTTCTAACAACAACAACCAGTAACACATGAAGTTTCAATTTCTCCACATCCTCACCAACATTTATTATTTTCCATTTTCCTGATAATAGCCACCCTGTTGTTGTTGTTGTTGTTATGTGCCGTCGAGTCAAACCCGACTCATAGCGACCCCTCCTTGGGTTTCCGAGGCAGTATCACTACGGAAGTAGGATTGCCCAACCTTCCTTCCGAGGAGTGGCTGGTGGGTGAAATGGTATCTCATAGTGGATTTGATTTGCATTTTCCGAATGACTAATGATGTTCAGGGAGCTCTGGTAGCATTAGTGCCTAAGGCACTTGACTGCTAACCAGAAGGCTGGCGGTTCAAACCCACCAGCCGCTCCTCAGAAGGAAGATGGGGCAATCTACTTCCGTAGTGATGCTGCCTCGGAAACCCAAGGAGGGGTCGCTATGAGTCGGGTCTGACTCGATGGCACATAACAACAACAATAACAACAATGATGTTCAGCATCTTTTCATGTGCTTATTGGCCATTTGTATATGTTCTTTGGAGAAATGTCTATTAAAGTCCTTTGGCCTTTTTAAAATTGGGTTGTCTTTTGTTGTTGAATTGTAAGAGAACTTTCTATATTCTCGATATTAAAATTGTACTACATACATAATTTTCAAGTCTTTCATTTTATGGGTTTTTACTCTACAACAACTCTCTTGACAATGTTTTTTTGATGCATTCCATCTATTTTTGACTATGTCCTTTTTTCAATCATTCTTCCTTATAATTTAAATATTAGTATTTTTCATTTTGTCTTCTCCAATATACACATATTCCAGCTTTTTCCTTTTTGCTAAGGTTCTTAGCATCTCTGATCTCAGAGGCTATCTCAGAACTATTCATATTTCCTTTCCTTGGAAGTCCCCTTTTGCTGGATTTCATTCTCTATATCTGACAGCTTTTTTTCTTTTTTAAGAACCTGCAGCACTGGTCCTCAACATTACAATTAGCCGAGATCTTTGGCAGAGCAAATACCCCTTATTCCATCTATTATAAATTGGAAAAATAATGCAAACACTACAAGTAATATGCATGTACCTTGGTACATACAATATGCATGCATTTATAGCTGCATAGGGGAAACAGCCATGACATGATTAGGGCTACATTTCAGAAATTATTTTTGTTCTTTAATGAATTCATTTCAATTAGAATTTAATTGGGCCTGTTTTGTGCCTGGAAATTTGCTAGATGTTTTAAAGGATATAAAAGAAGCATAAAGGGGGTGGTAATCAATGGGGGAGGAAAATAATCTGACTAAAAATTAATTCACTCTAAGGTACAATGATAGGTAAGCTATATTATTCTCATGACACAATGGTTCTTAACCCTGGCTGCATAGTAAGTTCATCCAAGGGGCTGTTCTGGTTACCTAGTGCTGCTCTGACAAGAATATACCACAAATGGGATGGCTTTAACAAACAGGAGTTTATCCTCTTACAGTTCAGGAGGCTAGAAGTCCAAGTTCCTAGGGCCAGGCTCTAGAGGCTGAGTGAAAGCCCCTCAGCCTTGGGCTTCAGCTCTGCCTGTTGCTCCTGGCCCCCTGAAACTAGAGGCATCTCTTCACTCAGGCAGCTAGTGGCTGCTGAGGCTAACAAGCCCAAGGTCGACAAATAAAACGGCAGTCCCAATGTTACCAAACCACATGGCAGGCCATTAATTCAAGTCCATTGTAAGTCCCAAGGTTGGCAAAGCATGGCAGGCTGCTGAACAACGACATGGCTACATGCAGGGTCCAAGCCTGCCATATGCTGGAGACCATTCCCAAAGCTGTTTCTTATATACGGGAAGCAGATCACATACCCAAAGCAGCCACTCAGCTGCTCCAATAGATTCCAACATGGAGTTATTACCAAGCTTATCATGGGGAATAACTACATTCAGGTGCCCAGCCACTCAACCAGGCCCAGCCAAGTTGACACACAGACTTAACCACCACAGGGGCTTTTAAAAAAAAAAATTCAGATTCCTGAACCAATTAAATCAGAATCTTTAGCTAGTAGGGCCCGGCATTTGCATTTGCTAAAAGCTGTCAAGTGATTCTAATGTACAGCTAGTGATTCTAATGTAAAACCACTGAACTAAAGGAATATATTTTCTTTTTTATTATTTTGTTTTGAAAACATTTCAAATTTACAGAAAGTTGCACATTTGTACAATAAACTCCCATACACACCCCACTTAAATTTACCAATTGTTAGCATTTTGTCACATTTGCTTAGTTTTTCTCCTCCACACTACCCCATATGAATGTGTGTGTATAATTATTATTAATACAATCTTTACCAAATCATTTTAGAATAAATTGCAAGCATCATAATCCTTTATTCCTAAATAATCAGTTATTCCCTAGGAGCAATATATTTTCTTATATAATCACAATACTAGATTATCAAATTTGAAAAATTTAACATTAATACAATACTCTTAACAGTCCATGTTCAATAAGGAAATATTTCTAATGGTAGGTCGGGGTATAGGCACTGCAGTAAAGAATTTCAAGTAGTATGACAAAGAATATGAGGGATATAAGAGAACGATATTGATACCTCTTAAGTCATACACAGAGTTTTAGATAATTGCTATCTAAAGTCTGTCTTAGGGGCAGACAAGTGTTACAGACTTCAGAGACAGGGAGATCAATATGCATCAGAGTACCAAACCAAACCAAACTCACTGCCACGGAGTCGGATCCAACTCACAGCGGCCCCTCGTTGGGTTTCTGAGGTGGGATCACTGCGGAAGTAGATTGCCCAACCTATGCATCAGAATACGAAGGGAAAATTTTAAGGAAGAGTTATGATTAAGTTGGGGACAGTGAAATATTAATAAGAATGAATATAATTTTACTCGAAATTAGAAAATGTACTTTAAAAAAGTAAATGCTTTGTGATGATGTAACTATAGAAACATACTAGAAATAATTGAATTGTACACTTACAGTGAGTTGAATTTTATGGAAAATAAATTATACCTTAATAAAGCTGTTTTAAAAAATAAAAACTGAATGTTTTATTCATATCACTCCAGGAAACAATTATAGACCACAGGTATACACATATATTTTCCACTCTCTATAAGGGTCTACTTTAATACTTTTTCTAATACCCTGTCAGCTCTCCAGCATTTGTCTCCACAAAATGGCACAGATTTATTTTCCCCAGGTAATTAGTTATTCTGTACTGAATAATTAGAACCATACCTCTGTTTAGAACTCAGATTATAATTAATGGAAGAAATCCTTCTGATGAGTGTGAATTATAAAACACCAGTATGGGTCTTCTTTGATAGAAACAGATCCTGAATGGTATTCACTGAGAAGCATGACTGAGACTATCCTTTTTTTTTTAAAAAAAAATTAACTTAATTTTGTTGTTAAGAATATAAACAGCAAAACAAAAACAAAAACAAAAAAACCCAAAACCCAATGCCACTGAGTTGATTCTGACTCATAGCAACCCCCATTGGGTTCCCAAGGCGGTAAATCTTTACGGAAGTACATTGCCTCATTGTCCTTCCACGAAGCAGCTGGTGGGTTTGAACCACTAACCTTGTGCTTAGCAGTCAAATGCCTTACGCACTGCACCACCAGTTTCTTATAAACAGCAAAGTATACACTAACTCAACAGTTTCTACATGCACATTCAGTAACACTAATTACATTCTTGTAGTGGTGCATCCATTCTCACCTTCCTCTTCTGAGCCCTTCCTCTGTCATTAACATAAACCCTCTAAGATTTTTATCTAATCTTTTGACTTACTGTTGTCACTTTGATCCTATGTATTCACTGCTGTCCAGTGGAATCTGACTCATAGCGACCCCTCCTTGGATTTCTAAGGTGGTATCTCTACGGAAGTAGATTGCCCAACCTTCCTTCCGAGGAGTGGCCAATGGGTTTGAACCACCAGCCTTCTGGTTAGCGGTCAAATGCCTTAGGCACTACACCACCAGAGCTCCCATAGATAGTTCTTAAAAGAACGCAGTGCTCAAGTCAGACAATTTTACTAGTTAAGCTGAACTACTATTTGGTTTCATGAAATGACTAGAACTTTCTTACATATTGTATCTCAGGCTACAGAAGATGAGCTTGACAGCAGCAAAACATTCTTGTATGAAGTAACGGGGGAGCTCCAGTTGCGTAGTGCCTAAGGCATTTGACTGCTAACCAGAAAGGCTAAAAGAGGCCCTAGTCAATGTGTTAGGATTCAGAGGTGAGAACAACACATGCCTTGCACTTTCCTTGAACTAATTAAACTTTTAGAAGAGCAGTGGCATGGTGATCGAATAGTACACAGTTGTATAAAACAGCTGAGATACTGGACAATAAGACAGGAAAGCTGGTTCCCAGATATTTTTAGGGAAAGAGATACTCTGAATAAATTAACTTTTCAGATAAGTAAAGATAGTTTTTTCTTTCTTTCCTTCTTTTTTTTTAAGTTGTGATTTGGGTGAAAATTTACAGAGCAAATTCACTTTCCATA
>NW_006921613.1:15794490-15797498 GCF_000298275.1 Orycteropus afer afer | reverse complement strand
ACCTCCCAGAACATTGTATTGTGCCACGCCCAACAGAAATAACCCAGGTGGGCGACTTTAAAATCAGGATCTCCTCAGTTGCTAATACCAATTCCCACCTTGGAGTTTACAAAGACTTATGGGTAGAAAAGCCACACTAAGTAATTTACTACACCGCACTTCCACATTGTTCTCCCTCTCTATCCAGGATCTCCTACATAGATCCCCTTCCAAGAAAGGAAGGAAGATGGGGCGATCTACTTCCGTAGTGATACTGCCTCAGAAACTCAAGGAAGGGTTGCTATGAGTTGGGTCTGACTCCACGGCACATAACAACAACAACAACCCTTGTATTTTCACCCCAGTTATGGTGTCTTTGATGAACAGAAGTTTATCATTTTAATGTAGTCAAATTTATTTATCTTTTCTTTCACAGTTAATATTGGTTGGGTATTGTTTATAAAAAGGTCAAGGAGCCCTGGTGGTGCAATGGTTAAATCCTTGGCTGCTAACTGAAAGGTTGGTGATTTGAACCTGCTAGGAGAGAGCTGGTGATCTGCTCCTGTAAAGATTGTTATTGTTGTTGCGTTGTTAGGTGCCCTTGAGTCGGCTCTGTCTCATAGCGACCCTATGTACAACAGAACGAAATACTGCCTGATCCTGCACAAACCTCACAATTCTTGCTATATTGAGATTATTGTTCCAGATTGATATGTGTCAATCCATCTTGTTGAGGGCCTTCCCCTTTTTCGTTGACTCTCCACTTTACCAAGCATGACATCCTTCTCCAGGGAATGGTCCCTTCTGACAGCATGATCAAAGTAGGTGAGACGAAGTCTGACCATTTTCGCTTCCAGGGAGCATTCTGGTTACACTTCTTCCAGGACAGATTTATTAGTTCTGGCAGTCCATGGCACTTTCAGTATTCTTTGCTACCACTACAACTCAAAAGCATCAACTCCTCTTCGGTCCTCCTTATTCATTGTCCAGCTTTCACATGCATATAAAGTGATTGAAAACATTGTGGCTTGGGTTAGGCACACCTTAGTCTTCAAAGAGATATCTTTACTCTTCAGCGCTTTAAAGAGGCCTTTTGCAACAGATTTGCCCAGTGCAGTAGGTCCTCTGATTTCTTGACTGCTGCTTGACTGCAAGAAGCAGCAGTCCTGTAAAGACTACCGCCTAGAAAACCCTATGGGGCAGACCCACTCTGTCACATGGGGTTGCTATGAGTCAAAAGGGAGTCAACAGCACCTAACAACAACAAACCCTGTGGTCAGAAATATGTTCTCCATTTTACTGTATATATTTAAAGTTTTGCCTTTCACACTTAAGTGCTTAATAGTTCAGTCAACTACAAAGTAATAACAATGATACATTTGTATGTCCCTAACAACATAATTTCAAAATATATAAAATAAAAATAAAGACCTACAAGAAGAACTGCCACATCCACAAGTAGCATGCCTCTCTCAGTAACTGATGGAAGAACTTGTTGTTGTTGTTGTTGTGTGCCGTCGAGTCGGCCCCGACTCATAGCGACCCCTCCTTGGGTTTCCGAGGCAGTATCACTACGGAAGTAGGATTGCCCAACCTTCCTTCCGAGGAGTGGCTGGTGGGTTTGAACCGCCAGCCTTCTGGTTAGCAGTCAAGTGCTTTAGCCACTATGCTACCAGAGCTCCGATGGAAGAACTAGGCAATGTAATTAACAAACTTGACCCAATGAACATACATAGAACACTGCACTCTATACCCCAGAATATTTAACAGCCGTAGAACATTCTTTTTAAACACACACAGAACACTTGACCATATACTTGAATCATAAAGAAAATTTCAAAGGATTATAATAGCATTGTGGTTGTTTTTTAAAAACTCATCTTTTAGAGATTCAAATTAAAACATTTCTAGACGAAATGAAAATATGAGTTTCACTTCAAAATAGTACTTGATGTTGAGAAATCTGTGTCCATGTCTGTAGAATACAGCACAATATCTATGTTAATATTCAGGGTTTAAAACTCACAAGCAAGAGAACTCCCGGGTATCAGTGAAAAGGCGACAGACTTCTAAACAAACCAAATAGTTGGTCATCTGTGTGTTTGTTTCCAATCTTTCTCCAGGTGCCTCAGGCCTTTCCCGCCCTGATCCTAAGAACCAATCATTGAGGTCGGCTTCGGCTTGGGACCAATCAGCGAGCTCAGCTCTACCCGTCTTTTCTCGTCTTTTTTGTGAAGGCGGCGCCATGTTCCAAGGGCAGCGGGGTTGGTTCTGTGGCAGCGTTAGCCCGGATCTGAGGCAGCTGTGGGGTAGGAAGCTGGGTTGAGGGGGTAGGTGAGGTGGGGAGGGGAGCGCACCCTCCTTCCGCTGGTGCTTTTCCTCAGGGTGTCTGTTAGGCTTATCCTGTGCTCTTGTCTCCACAGTGGCAGAAGGGGGGACAATCAGTGACTCACGGTCCGCAGACTTCTTATTCAGCTGTGACGCCTCACACCCAGACACACTGAGGTACCTGAAAGCCACCTGGCAGTGGCCTTTGTGTCACAATGAGCCAAGAATTTGGGGCGGAAGTTACAGTCCAGCAATAAATACTGGTAATAGGGAAAAGTCTGGAAACGAGAGCTTTCAGTTCCAGGTGTGACCAAAAACAAAAAACAAAAAACAAAAAACACACCTTTCTTCTCTCTAGTCCAATAGCCTGCCCTCCATAGATCCTCGGATCTCTTCCCAAATTCCAGAGGAATATTTTCAGCTGTCTCCTACAACTCCACATGGCACCTGGAAGGCCCCATACTCAATATATTTAAACCAAATCTTATTACTCCTCATAATTGCACTAGGGCCTTTGTTCTAAACTTAAAACCTTAGTAGTTTCTTTTCATTAACAACCCTCTCTCCCCATTATTCCAGTTGTTAAATTCCATGGATTGTAGCCCTGAATTTATTCTTCATTCTCACTGTCATTGTCTTAATATGCGTCCCAATGACCTCTTGCTCTGACCATCACATTAAGTTCCTAGGAAGTTTCTCTG
>NW_006921613.1:15778873-15794210 GCF_000298275.1 Orycteropus afer afer | reverse complement strand
TTGAACCGCCAGCCTTCTGGTGAGCAGGCAAGTGTCTTAACCACTATGCTACCAGAGCTCCCTTCCATAGTTTAGTCAACCTGAATTGCCAGATCACTAGCCAGATCACTTTTACCTTCCCTTCTTTTTTAATTTTGAAGGTTTGGAAAACTTAAAAAATAATTAAAATATAAAAGTACAGATAGTAACAGCAAAGACTTGCATACTCACCCAGAACTGACAGTTGTTAACATTTTATCAAATTTTCTTCATATCTTTTTAAGACAAAGATCTAACATAAACCTAACAAAATTTTCTTTGTTTTTCAATCTCAGATGCATTCCTTGCATCCCCACAAGCACTTTTGCTATGAATTGGTTCCTTTTTTTTCATATACTTTTTATATACATACATGCATGGATATCCTTGAAGAACAAATAGTGTTCTTGTAGGTTTTCTTTTTAATGAACAAAAACTATTTTATATTGAATATAGTTTTGCAATTTGCTTTTTCTACTCAATGCTTTTGAGTGTTATTCATGTTAATACAAATTGAGCTGGTTCATTTTTAACTACTGGTGCACTGTAGGAATATAACACTTTCCGTCCGTTTCTTTCTAGACATATTTTCCGATTTTTCTCTTTTACAAAGAGTGCTGAAAAAAAAAAAAGACTTATATATGGCCTTTATATACACAAAGGAGAGTTATATGTGCAAGTAAAATTGCTGGGTTTTACATACACATTTTAAAATGTAATAAATAATACCAAATTTTTCTCCAACATAATTGCATCAAATCACACTCTCAAAAGGAGTGTATGAGGTCCTGTTTTTTTGAAACATTTACCAACACTTGGAAATAATAGGTTTTATTTTTTAAAAAAAATATTTTTTGCCATTCTGAAGGGTGAGAAGTGATATTACATTATGGTAAAATTTACATTTTCCTGATTATTACCAGTGGTTTTCCAAGCCTAACACATTTTCAATATTGTGCTTTCATGTATACCTTTCTTTTTTTTTTTTTTTTTGTAATATCTTTCCTCTTATCTCTACCTTTTTTTTTTTAAGAACTGGGAAAAATGTCTTCTCTGTGAAGACTTTCATGACTATGTCTCCCTCTTTCACCCCAGAATTAATTGATCCCTCTTTATAGCAATAACTGGATAAAACTCATGGGGTGTTGATGTCCAGAAAACAGTACTGTTTTATATCACATTTCTAGTCATATCATCATTAACTAAGTTTCTAATCTGAGATTTGCCTAGAGTTAAGACTAAAAACTAGTAATACCATGTGTTTTTACTTTCTTGCCAGAAAAATAAGGACCAGTATAAATGTATCGTTTGATGTAGTGCTCTCCTAACTCAAGTCATTTATTCTTAGGTTTTTAAAGTGAATTGAATACATTTTTTGTTGATTTCATAAACTAAAATATTTTCTTTCTTCCTCCTAGAATATATCAGAGCCTCGATTACATAGAAGATAATGCTACAGTTTTTCATGCCTACTATCTCTCTGCAGCAGCTAATGCTGAAATTAAAAACTCAGTGGCTTTGGGTCATTTCGTTCTTCCTCCTACCTGCCTGCAAAAAGGTTAGCAAAAATCATAACCAATGCTGTTAGCCTAATGCAGCTACAGGTTCTCCAATTTTATGATCTTTGTTCTCAATCATAGATGTGTATCATTTAAGTGGGAAAAGCATAAACTTTGGATCAGATTGACTTGGGTTTATATCCTGACTTTTTTTTTTTTTTTGGTTAATTGTTCATTCACCTCTCATTGACTTCCTACTTTGGGCCAGATTTCAATCCAGGTGCAGACCTTCCCTTACAATGCCCACAGGCTAGGATCTATCACTTACTAGTTTTGTTACCTTTAGCAAGTTATTTAACCTTTCTTGAGTTGTTTAGAGGACTAAATGAGATAACACATTAAGGTGTCTGAAGTGGTGAGGAATCAATATTCAATAAATGCATTCTATGCTAGTTTTAAATCTCTTCATTATTTTTCTGAATTTTTTTCTTCCAGCATTTAAAAATTTGCTATGATAAGCCCATATATTTGCCTTCTTTAAACTTTTGAAAGTACTTTTATATTATTTACTGACGTAAGAAGGGCAAGTCAAATAGGAAACTGTTTATGTTTGTTCTTTTACTGCCCCGTACTTGGAAGACTCTTACCTCTTATTCTGTCTAAATCTTATCTTAAAAAAAAAATAATAATCCCTACGATTATGGGGTTTATTAAGAAGTAACGGGTTATAATTCAGGATCAGAAATGACTGAGAATACATTTCCTCTATCAGGACAGCCTTTTCTCAGCCATTCCATAGGCGGCCCTGTCTCTGGCTCTCCTCAGCCTCTTGGCCCGACAGCCCTGTGGCCTCTGCCCCTGCTGAGGCAAGTGTTATAAAGCTCTTTTAGTGCTGCCTATGATAACCAGCAGGAGCTCTGGTAGCATAGTGCCTAAGGCACTTGACTGCTCACCAGAAGGCTGGCGGTTCAAACCCACCAGCCACTCCTCAGAAGGAAAGTTGGGCAATCCTACTTCCTAGTGATACTGCCTCGGAAACCCAAGGAGGGGTCGCTATGAGTCGGGGCTACGACTCCCACGGCAAACAACAACAACAACATGATAACCAGCCACTCCTCAGAAGGAAGGTTGGGCAATCTACTTCCATAGTGATACTGCCTCGGAAACCCAAGGAGGGGTCACTATGAGTCAGATCGGTGCTTTGCGTTTTGGGTTGTATGATAAGTGCTCAGAGGCACCACACTCGTCTAGTACGTCTCCTGCCCAAAGGCATTTAGCTTTCTCATTCCATGGGCCCGGAAGTTCACCTCTCTGTCTGGTGCTGATCTCTCGATTCTGAAATTTTATCTTTTATGGCATTACTTTAGAAATCCCGTTTTTAGTAGGTTTTACATCATTACCATCTCCAGAAAGACAGACTGAAACTAAGTATAAATTCCTAGTGAATAGAGTATAAATAATAAACAACCCTTGAAAAATATTTCCATAGAAGAGCCTTTATATTAAAATACTAAGATCAAGTTATTTCCATAGTTGATGTGCTTCTAAGACATACTTATAAAACTGTTCTAAGTGGTTATGCAAATAAGTGAATGACTGGATGGGAGAATTGATTTATACAAACACTATTTGTGCCAGGCATTGAATTCAACATACTGTATTTTTCACATATGATGTGCTCAGGTAAATAATGCACATGTATATGTAAAGTGCATAGCACATATATAGGAAATTAACACATAAGAGGGTTATGTGGTTTGCAAAAAATCGTAAGGTGGGTTATTTGTATAAAAATTTGCTATTCTCTGGCTTTGGAGAGCTTATATTGTAGAATGACTCTGTGATTTGATTTTAAATTATCACTCCTATTCTGTCTTTAAGGAGCTCTGGTGGCATAGTGTATAAGGCATTTGGCTGCTAACCAGAAGGTTGGTGGTTCAAATCCACCAGCTGCTCGTTGGAGGGAAGATGGGGAAATCTACTTTCGTAAAGCCTTGGAAACCCAATGGGAGTCACTGTGAATCAGAATTGACTCTATAGCAGTGAGTTTAGTTTTTGAGATTTCACTCTGCATTTGAGTTTTGTATCTTACATTAAAATATATTCTTAAATTGTTATGTATAATATTTCTCTTTTTTAAAATTTTTATTGTGATTTGGGTGGAAATTTACAGAACAGAATTCATTTTCCATACAGCAGTTCATACACGTTAAAATATATTCTTAAAAATATTTTACATGTGATTTAAATTGAAACATGTTCCTTAAAAAGCAGAAATCTTTTTAATCCACCTAGAGCCAAAAATGGAAGCTACTTAGGTAATTTTAAATTTTCTAGTAGCCATGTTGAAAAGAGTAAAAAGAAATAGGTGAATAGGTGAAATAGATTTTAATAATATGTTTTACTTAACTCAATACATCCAAAATATCATTTTAACATATAATCAGCATAGAAATAATTGAGATCTTTTATATTCATGTTTTATACCATGTCTTCAGAATTGTGTTTATTTTACACTTATAGCACATCTTAATTTGGACTAGCCATATTTCAGGTGCTCAATTTACACATGTAGCCAGTTGCAACTGTATTGAAAAACATAGGCCTAGAGTAATAAATGTGACCCTTTTTGTCCTCCTGCAGGCTAACATGGACAGTTTTGAGATCATTCATTTAGGATGATGATGTAGTTCCATGCTTACTAGACATGTTACCCATCCATCTTTCTTTTAGAAAAGTAAATTACTTAATTCTCAAAGACCTCTGCTGTACAAATTCAGGAATTTCATACTTTTTATTGACCAGATAATTGTCTTCTTTGTTATTGACCTAAAGACACTGACATCTAATGAAGATATATATTCCAGCAGACAAAGTCTACAACAATGATTCTCATAATGATTAGAATCATCTAGGGAGTTTGTTAGAAATGCAGACTGCTTAGTGCCTCCTCAATGATCTGATCCAATAAGAACCTGCATTTTAAATAAGTATCTTACGTGGTGATAAAAGTGGATTAAATGCTGGCCTAGAAATCTCAGACTTAAAGCAAAATTTAGAAAATTCTACAAAGTTCATTTTTAAAAAAATAGTATTGGATTTGTTCTTACTATCACAGAAATAAGAAGAAAAATTGGTAATTTTATTTGGGAAGACCAACATTCCTCGATAGAAAAGGTAAGAGCAAATTGATGTACTTGATCAGAATCTGCATTTTTAAAAATATTTCAAAGCAATGTTATCTTTCAAATGTTCAATTTTGAGATGTTAGCATCAGTAAGACAGATTAAGGAATTTAAAGGGCACCCCTTTATTGAACATTATCTAGGAATATTACCTAAGAAAAAAACAGATAAATACAGAATATGGGACATACTACAAGACAACTATGTGGCCAGGGCTCTAAAATAGTCAATGCCATGAAGACAAAAAAGACAAGGGACTGTTCTAGATTAAGAGACATCTGTGGCTTCTGAATTTTTACAAAAACAAAAACAAGCAGGAAAAATGCTATCAGAAACATTTAAGGACAACTGGGAAAATTTAATATGGACTATATATTCAGTGGTACTGAATTAATGTTAATTTTCTTGTGTCGTAGTGATATTGTAGACACAGAAGTATATGTATTTTAGAAAATGCATGCTAAGTATTAAGGAGTGAAAAGTCACGATGTCTGCAAATTTTTTTCAAATGGTTCAGCAAAAATAAAAAGAGAGGGCACGGGGCATGCAAAGTACCAAAAATGTCAAGACATGAATCTAGGTGAAATGTATATGATATTCATTGTAGTAGTATTTAACTTTTCAGTAATCTTTATAATATGTTCATAGCCAAACAATTAGACATTTTATATCCATCTCATTAATTTGATAGTTTTCTTCCCAAAGTGTTATCATCTGAAAATAATTCTTTTAGTATCATTGGCCAGGAAGCAATAGTATGTTGTACTAAGGACCAAAATATCTAATCCTTAACTTGTCACAGTGTTTCCAGGGACATGAATAGTCATGCAATTCATTATTGAGTATACTGATATACTTTTTAGCTAAGAGGAACCAGGCAGATTAATGAATTTAATCATTCAACTTTATAAATGAGAAAACTAAGGTAAAGAGAAGCTAAATGACCTGTCATAGTTCACATAGCCAGTTATTAGCAGGGTGAAACCAAATTTTCTTAGCCCCAACCCAGTCCAGTCTACTAGAAAATTAGTGCAATGTGCCTATATTAACTGTTGACTCTAGAAATTAATTAATATTAATATTAATTACATTAATTATTACATTAATATTAGCCAAGTGTAATAATGTAACAAAGCACATATAATAGCAAGTTCATCAAATAGCAATAACAAGCAAAACTCTAGAAAGTAAATTGAGGAGAATTATTATGGTTTGGAGTAGATCGGTGGCCTAAATGTAGTGGTCTCCAAAATAGCATTTTAAGTATGATGGTACCAATGTCTGAGTTGCTTTGACAAAAATCTTTTGGGAAAACTTAACATACATTTAGTTTTTTTATAACTTCATAGCTAAATACTCCATATTTTTTTTATTTGTGGCTCACAGAAAACCTAGGAATCCTTAAGTGAAGAATTTTAAGAAAGTTTAAATTACTAAAACTTGTTCTTCCTTATTTTTTTTAGGACTAAAAAGTAATAAGTCCACTGTAGGGAAATTTTCACAAACTGAAGAGAATAAAATCAGTCGAAATTTTATTTATCCAACACAACCACAGTTGATGTTCTGAAAATTCTGATCTTCTTTCTTTATGTGCCTCTGAAAAAAATACAGTATAAATTTTACAAGTTTTTTTCCTCCAAAGTAGATAGAATGGACTTAAGTGTATAAAATTTTATGACTTTTGATACTGCCAATTTACTTTTTGAAGCTCTGGTGGTGTAGTGCCTAAGGCATTTGACTGCTAACCAGATGGCTAGCAGTTCAAACCCACCAGGCGCTCCTCGGAAGGAAGGTTGGGCAATCTATTTCCATAGTGATACTGCCTTAGAAACCCAAGGAGGGGTCACTATGAGTCGGATCCAACTCAAAGTCAGTGGATTGGGTAATTTACTTTTTATTAAACATTATTGATCAGATCATTGTTGTACTGATTTTTGAAATGTGATTTCTTTTGCTACTCACAGCATGATGAAGTAACACCAAATGAAATACAGACTATTAAGGAAAGCAGTGAACTAGCAACAGAGAAAAAAGAATTATCCAAAAGGTATTGATAATATACTTCACTGATATTCAGTTAAATTTAGACAGTCTTTGAAAACTGTGTGCCAAGTAGTGATGATTCTAAGAGGAATAGGCATGGGGATTCCTTTCGAGGAATTGTTAAACTATTCAGAAACAGATATGTAAACACAGTGTACTGTAATAAATTGAAGAATAAAAATAGAAATGTTTTTCTGTAAAACAATGTGAGCTCCTGAAAAATCTTGTGTTCTGCAGAAAGCACCTTAAAAATAAAAGGCACTCAAAATATGACTGGGGATGAGCTGCCTCCTCAGAGTAGAGCCCATCTTAATGATATGGATGTTGTTGTTGTTGTTATGTGCCGTCGAGTCGGCCCCGACTCATAGCGACCCCTCCTTGGGTTTCCGAGGCAGTATCACTACGGAAGTAGGATTGCCCAACCCTCCTTCCAAGGAGTGGCTGGTGGCTTTGAACCGCCAGCCTTCTGGTTAGCAGTAAGCTTTTGGAATCTCCATTTGCTGATGTGGTACGTCTCAAGATGAGAAGAGACAGCTGCAAACATCCATTAATAATTGGAACATGGAATGTATGAAGTATGACTCTAGGAAAATTAGAAGTTGTCAAAAATGAAATGGAATACATGAAGATCCATATCTTAGGCTTTAGTGAGCTGGTTTTGGACATTTGGGATCAGACAATCATATGATCTACTATGCCCAGAATGACAAATTGAAGAGGAATGGTGGGGCATTCATCATCACAAAGAATGTATCAAGATCTATCCTGAAGTACAATGCTGTCAGTGATAGGATAATATCCATACAGCTACAAGGAAGACTAGTTACTACTACTATTATTCAAATTTACAAACAGGTTCTTCATGAGTATGAGTAAGTGTTCTGGAATTCCCATTCTTCTCAATGTTATCTATAATTTGTTATGATCCACACAATCAAATGTTTTTGCATAGTCAATAAAACACAAGTAAACATCTTTCTGGTACTCTTTGCGTTCAGCCAAGATCCATCTGACATCACCTATGTTATCTCTCGTTCCACGTCTTCTTCACATCTAGCTTGCATTTCTGGAAGTTCTCTGTCAATATACTGCTGCAACCATTTTTGAATTCTCTTCAGTAACATTTTACTTGCATGTGATATTAACGATATTGTTCGAAAATTTCCACGTTCTGTGGATCACCTTTCTTTGGAATGAGTACAAATATGTATCTCTTCCAGTCAGTTGGCCAGATAGCTGTTTTCCAAATTTCTTGGCATAGCTGAGTGAGTGCCTTCAGTGTGGCATCCATTTGTTGAAACATCTCAATGGTATTCTGTCAATTCCTGGAGCCTTGTTCTTCACCAATTCCTTCAGTGCAGCTTTGACTTTTCCTTCAATACCATTGGTTCTTGATCATATGCCACCTCCTGAAATGGATGAACATCAACCAATTCTTCTTGGTACGGTGACTCTGTGTATTCCTTCCATCTTCTTTTAATGTTTCCTGCATCATTCAATATATTGCCCATAGAATCTTTCAATATTGCAACTCAAGGCCTAATTTTTTTCCTCAGTTCTTTCAGCTTGAGAAATGCCAAATTCTTCCTTTTTGGTTTTCTAACTCCAGGTCTTTGCACATTTCATTATAGTAATTGGCTTTGTCTTCTTGAGCTGCTTTTTGAAATCTTCTGTTTAGCTCTTTTATCCTTTCATTTCTTCCATTTGCTTTAGCTACTCTACACTCAAGGGCAAGTTTCAGAGTCTCTTCTGATATCCATATTGGCCTTTTTTTCCTTTCCTGTCTTTTTAATGACCTTTTGCTTTCTTTGTGGATGATGTTCTTGATGTCATTCCACAATTCCTCTGGTTTTCAGTCATTGGTGTTCAATGCATCAAATCTATTCTTTAGATGATCTCTAAATTCAAGGTCATATTTTGGCTCTCATGGACTTGTTTTAATTGTCTTTACCTTCAACAGGAACTTGCACATGAGCAATTGATGGTCTGTTCCACAATCAGCTTCTGGTCTTGTTTTGGAAGAAGATATTGAGCTTCTCCATTGCCTCTTGCCACAGATGTACTTAATCTGACTCCTTGTACTCTGTCTGGCAAGGTCCACATGTATAGCCACCATTTGTGTTGTTGAAAAAAGATATTTGCAATGAATAAGTCGTTGGTCTTGCAAAATTCTATCATGTGATCTCCAGTGTCATTTCTATTATGAAGGCCATATTTCCCAACTACTGGTGATTCTTCTTTGTTTCCAACTTTTGTATTCCAATCACCAGTGATAATTAGCACATCTTGATTGTATGTTCAGTCATTTGCAGACTGCAGAAGTTGGTAAGAACCTTCAATTTCCTTATCTTTGGCTTTGGTGGTAGGTGCGTAAATTTGATATTAGTAGTATTAACTGGTCTTCCTTGTAGCTGTATGGATATTATCCTATCACTGACAGCATTGTACTTCAGGACAGATCTTGATACATTCTTTGTGATGATGAATGCCCCACCATTCCTCTTCAATTTGTCATTCTGGGCATAGTAGATCATATGATTGTCTGATCCCAAATGTCCAAAACCATCTCACTAATGCCTAAGATATGGATCTTCATGTGTTCCATTTCATATTTGACAACTTCTAATTTTCCTAGAGTCATACTTCATACATTCCATGTTCCAATTATTAATGGATGTTTGTAGCTGTCTCTTCTCATCTTGAGATGTACCACATCAGCAAATGGAGATTCCAAAAGCTTTACTCTATCAATATCATTAAGATGGGCTCTACTCTGAGGAGGCAGCTCATCCCCAGTCATATTTTGAGTGCCTTCTGACCTGAGGGGCTCATCTTCTGGCACTATATTGGACAATGTTTCAGGGCTATTCCTGAAGTTTTCCAGTAATATATCAGACAGCATTTCACTGCTATTCATTAGGTTTTCACCGGCCAGTTCTTTGAGAAGTGAACAGCTTCCTCCTTCTACCAAGTCTCTATCTTAGTCTGGAAGCTCCACTGAAACTTGTCCACCATGGGTAACCCTGCTGGCATTTGAAACACTGGTGACAAAGCCTCCAGCCTCACAGCAACACACAAGCCACCAAAGTATGACAAACTGACAGACAAGTCTGTCTCCCTTAGTTGTTCCAAACCGTTCTGCTCACTTCCTCCCTCAGCCGCTCCAATGACCACTCTCCCTTAGCCATTCCAAACCCTCCAGCTCACTTCCTGGCCTCCCCCAGATGCTCCAACACCCACCTGCCACACCTGGCTCACTTACCTGGCCTGCCCCAGGCTCTCTGACACCTGCCTGCTATGTCCAGCTCACTTACTCAGCCTGCCCCAGCACTAGCAACATCCAAAATGTATATTCCCTTTGTTGACATTAAACAGGTTTTTAAAGCCTCTACACGTGATCCTAATGTTCTATCAACCGTATCTGGAAGCTAACTTCATTTTTTCTCACAAATCATTTTATTAAAAATAGTGCATTGAGTTTTGAGTATGTAAATATAAATCTTTCATAAGTAAACATTGGACAAAAAACTGTTAGATTGAGAGATATACATGTTTTATAAAGTTTGCATATTAAATGAGGCGTTCTCTCAGGAAAACATTAACCAGAGAGACATTCAGATTTTTCTTCCATCACTTTCGTATTTTACACATAATCTATTCCGCTCTGGTGGCATAGTGCCTAAGGCAGTTGACCACTAACCAGAAGGCTGGCGGTTCAAACCACCAGCCGCTCCTCAGAAGGAAGACTGGGCAATCTACCTCCCTAGAGATACTGCCTCGGAGCCCAAGGAGGGGTTGTGAGTCTGGTCTAATTAACCTTAAAGGAGCTCTGGTGGCATGGTGCCCAAGGCATTTGACTGCTAACCAGAGGGCTAGTGGTTCAAACCCGGAAGGAAGGTTGGGCGATCTACTTCCATAGTGATACCACCTTGGAAACCCAAGGAGGAGTCACTGTGAGTTGGATCCAACTCAATGGCAGTGAGTTTTGTTTTGTTTTTTTGCTTCTAAAGCAAGTGCTTAGAGGGAGCAGAGACTGGAAGTGGTGAGATTACTTAGTAGAGAGTTGATGGAGCCTAAACTGATTTGGGCAAACAAGGTAGATTGGACAGCTTCTTAGAAGGTTTAATTGATAACAATAAGGGATAGATGTGGAGTTTGTTGTTGTTGTTGTTGTTATGTGCTGTGTAGTCGTCACCGACTCAGAGCGACCCCTCCATGGGTTTCCGAGGCAGTATCACTATGGAAGTAGATTGCCCAACCTTCCTTCCAAGGAGTGGCTGGTGGGTTTGAATGGCCAGCCTTCTGGTTAGCAGTCAAGTGCTTTAGGCACTACACTACCAGAGCTCCCAATGTGGGGTTTAGGGACAAAGAAAAATATCTAGGTAATTCCCAATGTTTTTCTACTTTAGGATTAAAGATATAGAATGGTGCCATTATCAGATAGATAATGGTGCCATTTTTAACTGAGGTAGGGGATACAGGCAGGGGTGTGAGTTTGTAGGAGAAAACGACAAATTCTATTTTGAGTGTGTTGCATTTGAAGTTACAATTTCAAAGTATAAATAATACCTTGCATTAAATTCACCCGTAATCTCTCCTATAAGTCACTACCTCACCCATGGATCCTCAATCAGCAAAGAATGTTGTGAGGCATATCACTCCTGTCCATCGCTGGTCACAGCTCATTGGACTTGGAGAAGTAACAGATCCAGGAACAATTTCTCCAGTCAGATGGCCAGCAAACTATAGCTTGGGTGGTCTGCCTTGAACATATGAGTTAAGCTAATTCTCTTGAAATTTATACTAAGGAATATGGAAAGAGTTTTCAGTTAATGGTGGAATTAGAGTTAGAGCAAGTCAAATTCACATGTAAGCTACAGAGGGAACAAACACTGAGGAAACAAAGGAAGGTGATTGATGGGCCAAAGAGAATGGAAAATATGTGGAAAGGAAAGCAAAGGCCATGTAGCCCCCTAAGAAGGAGAAAGAGGGAGAGAGATACTGGGCCTAAGACAAGTCCATATGTATCCTCTTTGTTAGACATTGAGGTAGTTTCCTTATCACTGCTGTCATGTTGATTCAACTCAGAGCGACCCCTCCCTGGGTTTTTGAGGTGGTATCTCTACAGAAATAGATTGCCCAATCTTCTATCTGAGGAGTGGCTGGTGGGTTTGATCCACCAGCCTTCTGGTTAGACATCAAATGCCTTAGGCACTAGCCCGCCAGAGCTCCCTTAGGTAAGGTAAGTGTGCTTTACAACCCAGAGCCTAATGTAGAACATATCCCAATTCATATTGTTGCTGCTGCTATTTTCATGCTTTATGCCCTTCAGTTTACAAGGATAGAAAATTGAATGTGAGAAGAAAAGAATCATAAATTTATTTAAGGGCTAAATTAATCTGAACTGTAAAAACACAGAAACCATAAAGGAAAAGATTGAGAAATATGACCACCAAAAATACTTTAAATTTATACCTGGCAAAAACAAGTAAAAAGAAAAATATATGCTGTAAGGAATATCTGACAGAGGCTAACTTCCTTAATATACGAAAAGATCTAACAAATCTAGGGAAAATATGTCTACTCCAGAAACAACAAAAACAGACAAAAGATGTGAATAGACACCTTAGGTAGCTGTCTATCTAGAACTCTTTTTTTTTTTTTTTTTATGGAACCACCAGAGGGTGCAGTGCGAACATAGATAAAATGTAATCTGGTCCTACCTGAGAATTTATTTTGTTGACATACTACTAGTGGTGTTGCTCTTAGTTTCCTTCAAGTCAGTTCTGACTCATAGCAACCCTGTATACAACAGAATGAAACACTGCCCAGCTTTGCATCACCCTCACAATCCTTGCTATGTTTGAGCCCTATGTTACAGCCACAGTGTCAGTCCATCTCATTGAGGGTCCTCCACTTCTTTTACTAACCTACTTTACCTAGCATGATGTCCTTCTCCAGGGAATAGTCCCTCCTGATAACATGTCCAAAGTATGTGAATTGAATTCATACCATCCTTGCTTCTAAAGCTCTGGTGGCATAGTACCTAAGGCATTTGACTGCTAACCAGAAGGCTGGTGGTACAAACCCACCAGCCACTCCTCGGAAGAAAGGTTGGGCTATCTGCTTCTGTAGTGATACCACCTTGGAAACCCAAGGAGGGGTCACTATGAGTCGGAGCTGACTCAATGATAGTGAGTTTTGTTTTGTTTTTTTTGCTTCTAAAGAGCATTCTGTCTGGACTTCCTCCAAGACAGGTTTGTTTGTTCTTCTGGCAGTCCATGGTATATTTCATATTCTTCACCAACAACGTAATTCAAAGGCATCAATTATTCTTCTGTTTTCTTTATCCGTTATCAGCTTTCACATGCACATGAGGCAACTGAAAATACCATGGCTTGATTCAGGGACACTTTAGACTTCAAAGCAACATCTTTGCTTGTTTTTAACACTTAAAAGAGGTCTTCTGGAGCAGAATTTACCAATGTAATATGTTGTTTGATTTCTTGACACAGCTACCATGGGCATGGTTTGTGGATCCCAGTACAGTGAAATCTTTGACAACTTCAATCTTTTCTCCATTTATCATGATGTTGTTTATTGGGCCAATTGTGAAGATTTTTGTTTTCTTTATGTTGAGGTGTAATCCATACTGAAGGCTGTAGTCTTTGATCTTCTTTCATCAGTAAGTACTTCAAGTCCTCTTCACTTTCAGCAAGCAAAGTTGTGTTTTCTGCGTATTGCAGGTTGTTCATGAGTCTTCCTTCAGTCCTGATGCTGAGTTCTTCATATAATCCAGCTTCTCAGATTATTTGCTCAGCATACAGATTGAATAAGTATGTGAAAGGATGCAACCCTGACACACACCTTGCCTGATTTTAAACCATTCAGTATCCCCTTGTTTTATTCAAACAACAGCCTCTTGGGCCATGTACAGGTTCCACATGAGCACAAGTAAGTGTTCTGGAATTCCCATTCTTCACAATGTTATCCAAAATTTGTTATGATCCACACAGCTGAATGCTTTTACATAGCCACTAAAGCACAGGTAAACATCTTTCTGGTATTCTTTGCTTTCAGCTGAGATCCACCTGACATCAGCAATCATGTCCACATCCTCTTCTGAATCTAGCTTATATTTCTGGCAATTCCTCTTGATGTACTGCTGCAACTGGTTGTTGTTGTAGTTGTTTTTATTTTTCTAATTTTTATTGTGATTTGGGTGAAAGTTTACAGAGCAAATTTATTTTCCATACGGCAGTTCACATACACTTTGTCTCATGACATTGACTGTAATTTCCCACAATACAACATCTGTCTTTCCACATCCTCCCAGTTACCTCTTCCCTGTGTCCTTCATGCACTCTTGCCCCCCTGAGCTGTCTCCCTGTGCATACGCTGCCCTTTTATTCTCCCATGATTGATCTCTCCAAGGAGTATATCTATCTAACATAAATGTTTAGCTCATATGCCTGTCTATTGTTTGGCTGGAAGCCACAGGAGTGAGTTCAATTCCAGACCTGAATGGCAGCTAGGGGCCATAGTCTCAGACCAGCAATCCTGGTCCCTTTTTTTTTTTTTTTTTTTTAATGATTTTGAGTTTTGTGTTTCACATTGTTCTCCCACTCTATCCAGGATCTGCCAGAAGAACAAACAAATATAGATCCCTCTCCAAGTGGTTGACATTGGTAGCCGGGCACCATCTAGTTCTTCTGGTCTCATAGTCATATAGGCTAAGGATCACAATGGTGTACCAGTCCCTTAGACTAATTGTTTTCATGCATCTTTGGTTTTCTTCATTCTTCTTTGCTCTGGACAAGGAGAGACCCATTGTTGCATCTAGATGGCTGCTGCTGCAACTGTTTTTGAAGTATATGTATGAATACTATTTCATTTTTCTGCAAATAGATATCTGGTTTGCCAGCACCATTTTAACATGCAGAAATTGCTTATTGTATGGAGTCATATTTATCAATGTTTTATTTAATGGCTTTCTGGGTTTTGTGTCATACTTAAGAAAATCTTCCCACTCTAAGATTATAAAAACATTTCCTTATGGTTTCTTCTTCTCCCCCCCACCATGGTTTTTAATATAGTGAAAAAAATATATATAACAAAACATTTAACAATTCAATGTTTTTACATGTGTAATTTATTTATGGCTTCTTATTAATGATTTTTTTACTTTTACTTTAAAATCTTTGATCCTTTTCGAATGTGTCTTGGTGTAAGGTGTTAGGTAGGGATCCCTCTTTATTTTTTTCCTCATAGCCACCCATCTGTAGGTATTGAATTGAATAACTCATCTTTTTTCTATTGTCTTGAAATGTCACCTTTATTGTATATTAAATTCCTGTATGTGTTTAGGTCTATTGCTGGACTTCATGTTCTATTCCATTCATTTGTCAACTATTGTTACCACTCTATTTTAATTATTTATAATATGATTGAATATCTACAGCATGTTGTTGTTGTTATGTGCCGTCGAGTCGCCCCAACTCATAGCGACCCCACCTTGGGTTTCCAAGGCAGTATCACTACGGAAGTAGGATTGCCCAACCTTCCTTCCGAGGAGTGGCTGGTGGGTTTGAA
>NW_006921613.1:15771797-15778773 GCF_000298275.1 Orycteropus afer afer | reverse complement strand
GACCCCACCTTGGGTTTCCAAGGCAGTATCACTACGGAAGTAGGATTGCCCAACCTTCCTTCCGAGGAGTGGCTGGTGGGTTTGAACCGCCAGCCTTCTAGTTAGCAGTCAAGTGCTTTAGCCACTATGCTACCAGAGCTCCTATCTACAGCTAGTTCTTCTTTATTCTTCTTCAGAAATTTTTGGGTATTCTTTCTGGTTTATTTTTCTATCTGAATTTTAGAATCAGTTTGTGTTCCAAAAGATAAAATTCCTATTACTATATTTATTGACAATACCAAAAATTTGTGGGTTAATTTAGGAAGAATCGCTGAGTCTTCCTATCCAATAAAATGATATTTTTTCCCACTTAATTCAAGCTCTCTTTTGTGGCCTTGAAAGAACTTTTTCATATTTTTTTAAGATAGATCTTGTTCTTCTCTTGTTAAGATTACTTCTAGATATTTATTTTCTTCATACTATTATAAATTTTGTCTTGTCTGCTCTTAGATCTTCTAGCTTGTTGTTGTTTATGTGAGTTTTATCATTGTTTTCCTTTAAAATCCGAGATTTTATTGAGAATGTGTTCAACTTACATTTGATAAGAATTGATATCTTTGTCATTTTCAATACTTCCATCTAGAAAGGTACATTTTAAATTTTTTGTTTTTCATTATTTGTTTTATTTTCTAGTAGTAAAATTTTATGTTTTAATGCATATAAATCACAGATTTCTTGTTATGGTTATTCCTAGATTTTTATGTGTTTAATTGCTATTATGGATTGGATCACTTTTCCACTTTATCTTTTTTATCAATTATAGCTGGTATACATGAAGATTAATGATTTGGGGAGTATTTGTTGATACCTACCCACTTGAAATTCTTTAAAATTCTAAGAACATTTCAGTTGATTCTTGGTTTTACAGGGTGTATGTGCATATCATGTGTAAATAATAGACGTATTATTTCTTCCTTCTCAGTATGTATCACTTCCTCACTGCTCCTCCCCTCACTCCAATCTCTTACTGCTTGGCCAGAACTTTTAGAAAAAAGATAAATAATAGTAGTTGTAATGAGTATCCTTTTTTAGTCCTTGATATTTATGGAAATATTAACTTGTTTTATTTTCACGGTTTCATCTTAACTGAGCTATAGTTTTCTCTTGACAGAGTTTAAACGAACTCCAATTTTTTTTTTAAATTGTGATTTGGATGAAGATTTACAGAGCAAATTCACTTTCCATACAGCAGTTTACATATACTTTGTCTCATGACATCGACCACAGTTTACCACAATGCAACAGCTCCCTTCCCACTTCCTCCCCATAGTTACCACTTCCCTGTGTCCATCCCTCCATGGACTCCTGCCCCGAGCTGTCTCCCTGTGCATAAGCAACCCTTCTTTCTCCCATGATTGTTCTCTCCAAGGAGAGTATCTACTTGAGGTAAATGTTCAACTCATGTGCCTATCTTTTGTTTGGCTGGAAACTACAGGTGTGTGTTCAATTCCAGAGACCTGAAGGGCAGCTAGGCCATAGTCTCAGTGGTTTCACCAGGCTCTATCGGATCAGCAAACCTGGTCCCCCCCCCCTTTTTTTTCCTCCAAATGATTTTGAGTTTTGTTCCACATTGTTCTCCCTCCCTATCAAGAATCTCCTACATAGATCCCCTTCCAAGTGGATGCCAGTGATAGCCAGGCACCATCTAGTTCTTCTGGTCTCATAATCATATAGGCTGCAGATTGGATGGGGTACCAGTTGCTAGGACTAATTGTTTCCATGAAATTTGGTTTTCTTCATTCTTCTTTGCTCTGGATGAGGAGAGACCCATCGTTGCATTTAGATGGCAGCTTGCAAGCTTTTAAGATCCCAGTCGCTACTCGCCAAAGTAGGAGCTGCTTCTTATTGCTATTGTTATGTGCCGTCAAGTCTGACCCAACTCATAGTGACCCCTCCTTGGGTTTCCTAAGAGGTATCACTGCAGAAGTAGATTGCCTAACCTTCCTTCCGAGGAGTGGCTGTTTAGCAGTCAAGTGCCTTAGGCACTACGCCACCAGAGCTGCCTAACCTTCCTTCCGAGGAGTGGCTGTTTAGCAGTCAAGTGCCTTAGGCACTACGCCACCAGAGCTCCTTAGCTTTTTAAAAAAATTAGAATATAATTGATTGTATTACACAGCTACAACAAGCATAATTCAACTTTTAAAAAAATTCAGAAGTCACTTCAGAATCTTATTGTACCTCATGGTTTTCCTAGACATCACTTATTACTTATTATGGTAAAGTATGGAAGTATTAGTTTATAATAGAGTTCTAATTATTTGAATGCTAAATAACAAAAAGTGCTATGATCATTTAAAACAGATTCTGCTGTATTTCCCTTTGGGTATATTTAAGATTACATATATGTGTATGTGTGTGTGTATTTTATCTAATTATAAGGTATTAAATTATTGTGCATTCAGGAATATTGAGAAAAAGACTCAACCCCTATATGCTCAATAAGTATTTGTTTTGTGATGTGGCTAAGAAAACCAAAAATATTTATATGGGCCCTTGCATTACTTAGAAGCACAAAAGAAGTTGACATTTAACATTTTTACCCAATAAGACATATCTGATCAGCCTACCCCACTGCCATCGAATGGATTCTGACTCACAGTGACCCTGTAGGACAGAGTAGAACTGCCCCACAGGGTTTCTAAGGCTGTAAATCTTTACCAAAGGAGACTGTCTCGTCCTCCCTTGTAGCAGCTTGTTGGTTCAAACTGCTGACCTTTTGGTTAGCAGCCTAATGCTTTGACCACTGTGCCACCAAAGCTCCTTATCTTATCAAAGAACAGTTAAATTACTATATATATTGCCTGGAAAAAATTTCTTATATGTAAAGTAAGCCCAAATGTATATATAAATGTAACTGTTTGTATGTTTCATTACACAGCACAGAAAAGCATTGTAAAAGGACTCCGGTTGTAGAAAAGCAGATGTACTTCCCTCTTCAGAATTATCCAGTGAACAACATGGTAACAGGTAGTTTGAAATAAAATTTAGAATAAACCCAGATAGGGAAGAAACAAGGGAATATGTTGCATAATAAAATTATTGTTATACTTCAAATGCCTAGGAAGTAGGGGCCCCTCTGTTATACATAGTAATGGAGCAGATTCCATTCACATAGTAAATGAATTAAACTACAAAATTGACCAATAACAAGGCCCTCTTTTCTGTGCTAAAATAGTGGTTTATAGGTAGAGTCAACTGTCCCTGTTTGCCTGAGTTGGTGCCAGTTTATGCCTATTATCCTGGCGTCAATTTTACTCTGCAGTACCCCATCATAGTCTCCTTTGAGAATTTCATGAAACATAGCCCTGTCTCTAGCATACACACATATTGTGCACAAACTTTGCCTATAATTTTAAAGGCTCACAGATGTCCAGGAGCCCATTCATGGATCACTCAAGTGTCCAGGGACTTTATGGTTGGGTTTCCCACCTTGGTCCCCTTCACAAAGAGAAGACAACTGACTAATGTTGAGGGGCTAGAATCAAGGAAACCAGTTGAAAAGTTGCCACTGGGATTTGGATAGTGCTGAGTGGATACTTCGATCTGGGTAGTTCAGTGGGGTCGTTGGTAACAGTTAAAAAAGTGTGGGTTGAATTTTTTTTTTAATAGAGCAATTTTATAAGTATAGGTTTTTGAAATATCATTAAAAAATTGTGTATATATTTATCATTTTTTTCTCTTCATTTAGTAGTGTCAACACTACCTTTTGCAACTAGTCTACAAATTCCTAGGCATCTTCTTTGATATCATTATCTCTTCTAATCATTTCTTCTAGCCATTTTTCCATTTTTTACTTATTGTTCATTTGAGTAGTAGAAAACAGCTTTTAGAAAAGCACTTTATAAAGAACTTTTAGTGTGTAGTTTTGGGCTGAGTCTTGGAGAAATCAAAGAAAACTGCTATCCAGCCATGATAGGGAAAAAAAAAAAAAAAAAAAAATCAGTCCTGGGGCTTTCAGTAGCAATTCTGGACTGCAAAGGATCATGAACTGAGTAAAAGTACTTAAATCCTTAGATTGGAACTGGATGATTGGTGCCCCAATTCTTGCTAGACTAAAATCTGTAGGCCTAAATATTGAGATAACCATTCAGATAAACCATTCAGATAACCTTAAACCATGGTTGGGGGATATTACTAGTATTAGTAGTTGTGTTGTTCAGCAGCCTGCCATACTCTGCTGCTCTTGGGACTTTCAATGGACTTAAGTTAATGGCCTGCTGTGTAGTTTGGTAACATCGGGACTGTGCCATTTTATTTGTTGACCTTGGGCTTGTCAACCTCAGCAGCCAGTAGCTGCCTGAGAGAAGAAGATGCCTCTAGCTTCAGTGGGCCAGGAGCAAGAGGCAGAGCTGAAGCCCAAGGTCAAGGGGCTTTCACCCAGCCCCTAGAGCTGGCACTTTGAACTTGGACTTCTAGCCTCCCAAACTGTAAGAGAATAAACTCCTGTTTGTTCAAGCCATCCCATTTGTGGTATATTCTTGTCAGAGAGGCACTGGGTAACCAGAACACCCCCAATTTGTGAAAATGAAATAAAAGTCCAGACATTGCCAAGTGTCCCCCAAAATATCAAAGGGTTTGCTTTGTATGTTTTTTTTTTTGCTTTTGACTGGAATTAAATCCTATTAATATGATGTCACTGGTTATCACCATGATAAGAAGTTCTGATAGACAGTTACATGTGTGATTAATTAAAGTAAGAAACAATTAGTAATAATTGTAAATATCTTGCAGGCAAAAATTTTCAAACCAAAGGATTCTGATAATTAAAAGTTTAGAAACCTATGTTGTTATGTGCCATCTCATAGCGTTATGACCCAACTCATAGCGACCCCTCCTTGGGTTTCCCCTCTTTAGGTTTCTGAGGCAGTATCACTATGGAAGTAGATTGCCCAACCTTCCTTCCGAGGAGTGGCTGGTGGGTTTGAACTTCCAGCCTTCTGGTTAGCAGTCAAGTGCCTTAGGCACTATGCTACCAGAGCGCCTTAGAAACCTATAGTAAGTACTATATTAGTTACTACTGCCATGTAACAAATTGCTCCAAAATGTAGCAACTTAAACAACAAACGTTTATTTTTTCATAGTTTCTGAGTTAGGTATCCAGGAACATCTTAGCTGGGTAGTTCTGCCTCAGAGTCTCATGAGGTTGGTGGTCAAGTTGTCATCTAGGGCCGTAGTCATTTCAAGGCAAAACCAGGGCTGAGAAATAACACTTTAGAGCTTATTCATGTAGTTTTGGGCAGGCCTTGGCTCCTTGTTGGTGTTTGGCAAAGGCTTTAACTCCTCATAAAGGGCCTCTTCATAAGGGCTGCTCACAATATGGTAGTTTGCTTTCCCAAGAATGAGAAATCCCAGGGAGATGGTATGTGCCCAAGACAGAAGCCACAATCTTTTTTATATCCTAATCTCTAGTGACATGCCATCATATAGAACAACCCAAGCACAGTGTGAGAGGGCTACACAAGTGAATACCAGGAGGCAAGGAACATTCAGGGCTCTCTGGGAGGCTATCACAGACACCTGTGGGATTGTCTGCCATGAATGCCTTTCCTAAGGAACTCTTCTTTCTTCTTTCCAATTCATCTGGATAATATAAGAACGGTCATTTTATAAAACATGACATTGCCCTTGCCCCTGCCCTTTATAACAGTTGTTTTGGGAGTGAATACATGATTTGAGCTGGGCCATTCACAGTTCTTTCTCTGGATTTTTAGACATGGAACCAGCAAATCTGGTCATTTTTGTTCAACTGCTAGAACTCTAAGATATAAAACTTAGGAACTATCAGTGGCCATGTTTTCTTCCATGTAAAGAAAGCCAACTTGCCTCAAGAGAGGAAAATAAAGCTAACATGTAGAGAGAGAGAGAGAAAAAGAGGGACTAGTGAGAGAGAGAGAGAGAGAGAGAAAAAAAAAGACACTAGTGAGAGAGCCATGATAGCTGGTTCCAGTTACTCTTGAGGCCCAGCAGTATGCCTGCTTTCCCCATAGTGTGGTTGACATGTAAATGTCCAGTAAATTCCCCTTTTGTTTAAGTTAGTTAAATTAGGTTTCAATTTCAAGCTAAAGTCATACCTGTTTCAAACTGCTACTATAACCCATTTCTGATGCTATAAATGTCCTATCCTTATACTTACAGTAATATTCTTATACATGTACTAGTTAATATTGAAGTTGTCAAGGATTTTATTTTACTTAGATCCACAATCAACACAGTGAAGAAATCAAATGATGTATTGCACTGGGCAAATTTGCTGCAAAACACCTCTTTAAAATCTTAAAAAGCAAAGATGTCACTTTGATGACTAAAATGTGCCTGACCCAAGCTATGGTCTTTTCAGTTGCCTCATATGCATGAGAAAATTGGACAATGAAAAAGGAAAACATAAGAAAAATTGACACATTTGAATAATGGAGTTGGTGAAGAATATTGAATATACCATGGACTGCCAGAATCATGAACAGCTCTGTCTTGGAAGAAGTACAGCCAGAATTCTCCTTAGAAGCAAGAATGGCATTACTTTGGTCATGTTATCAGGAGTGACCAATCTCTGGAGAAGGACATCATGCTTGGCAAAGCCGAGCATCAGTGGAAAACAAGAAGACCCTTAATAAGATGGATTGACACAGTGGCTGCCACATGGGCTCAAACATATTTACCATTGTGAGGATGGCACAGGACCAAGCAACGTTTCATTGTGTTGTACACAGGGTTGCTGTGAGCCAGAACTGACTCGATAGTACTTAACAACAACAACAGTAGTTATTTTTATTCATCTCTTCACATATGACTTTAGAAACTTCACACAGTGTATATGTACAATTAACATTACTATTTTTGTGCACCAGGAGCTCTGGTAGCATAGTGCCTAAGGCACTTGACTGCTAACCAGAAGGCTGGCAGTTCAAACCCACCAGCCACTCCTCGGAAGGAAGGTTGG
>NW_006921613.1:15750745-15771207 GCF_000298275.1 Orycteropus afer afer | reverse complement strand
ATGCTACCAGAGCTGCTATCAAATTAGTATTGCTTAAAGTCATTGAGTCCTTAAGTTGTCCCCATTATAAGTGTTCCTTTTGATACTCCTCATATTTATTTCAGATTATTAATGGCATCAAAATTATTCACATTCATACCATTTGTTGACTAAGCAGTAATACAAATTTTCCCATCAGTTTTTTTGGTTAAAGAATGTTATTTCAATGTTAGCAGTGCAAGAAAGTGTTGACTGTTCTATATTTACAATAGCAAAAAGACTGAAACAACCTAGGTACCCATCAGCAGAAGAAAGGATAACCAAACTAGGTACATACACACGATGGAATACTCTGCAACCCTAAAGAATAACATAGAATCTGTGAAACAGTGCATAATGTAGATGAACTTGGAGGACATTATGCTGAGTGAAACAAATCAATCACAGGACAAATATTGTATTAGTCTACTATTGTGAAAAGTCAAAGAAAGATTTATATATTGAAGGAAACTTTCTTTGTTGTTTACCGGGGGTGGAAGGGGAGGGGAGGGAGCACTGCTAGATAGGTAGAGACAAGTATTGATTTAGGTGAAGGAAAGGGCAATGCACCAAATGTGAGTGGTCAACACAATGGCACTGAGGGAGAGGAAGACAGAGAGAGGTACATGGGAGATAATAGACAACAAAGATGAAACTCTATTGTACATACAGTACTGTGTTGTCAGTGATGGCAAACATTGACATAGGGTAGATAGATGGGTGGACAGGCTGAACGATCAGGTATGTCTAGGCAAGGGGGAATGTGCCCATGATCATGTATAGGGTTGACAGATGATATATCTACAAAGCATAGTTGTATGTTCTGTAAGAATGTCTGTGTATGTAATAGAGGTGACAAGGGACAAGGTTGTGATGACTTCTTGGCCACAAGCAGCTACCCAGAAGGAGCAAATAGTTGGACCTGTGGGCTCGGGACCATGGTCACAGGAGATATCGAGCTCAATTGGCATAACATACTACACAAAAACATTGTTCCACATCCTGCTTTGGTGAGTAGTGACTGGAATCTTAAAAGCTTGCAAGCGGCCATCTAGATGCAGCAAGGGGTCTCTCCTCATCCAGAACAAAGAAGAATAAAGAAAATCAAAGATGCGTGGAAAGAATTAGTCCAAGGGACTGGTACTCCATGCGATCCTCAGCCTGTATGACTATGAGACCAGCAGAACTAGATGGTGCCTGGCTACCACTATCAGTCACTCGGGGTGGGGGTGGGGGTATCTATGTAGGAGATCCAGGATAGAGTGGGAGAACAATGTGGAACAAAATTCAAAATCATGAAAAAAAAAAGGACCAAGTTTGCTGGTCTGATAGAGCCTGGTGAAACCCCTGAGACTATGGCCCCTAGCTGCCCTTTAGCTCTGAAACTGAACCCACTTCTGTGGCTTCCAGCCAAAGAAAAGACAGGCATATGAGCTGAATATTTACATTCAGTAGATATACTCCTTGGAGAGATCAGTCATGGGAGAATCAAAGGGCAGTGTATGCCCAGGGAGACAGCTTGGGGGGCAGGAGTGTGTGGGAGGGAAGGACATAGGGAAGAGGTAACTATGGGGAGGAAATGGGAATAGAGCTGTGGCAAACTGCAGTGAATGTCATGAGACAAAATGTGTATGAACTGCCATATGGGAAATGAATTTGCTCTGTAAACTTTCACCCAAATCACAATAAAAATTTAAAAGAAAGAAAGTGTTGATTGCTCTACTAAGGAAGATGAGCAGTTTATGGTGTTAGTAGCTAGTTATGAGTAATTATACCCTAAGCCAGATACACTTCCCAGTCATTATGGTCTGGTACTTTTGTGTCCCAGCCCCAACCTGGATATCACACTCTCAATATAGTCAAAGTGATTAATTAAGTATCTGTGCTTTAAAAGAGTTGGGGTGTTTTCCCTGATAATTATCAAGTTTCATGGAAAATCTTATTGTTATTATTTCTTCTTTTCACTTCTTAAAAATTGTTTAGAAACCTTAACTCTAATAAATCAAAAATACTAGAAAGTAGACAGCATGATAAGATTTATATATATATATATATATATATATATATATATATTTTTTTTTTCCTGATTTTATTTTGTAGGTTATATATCAGTTGATGCCATGAAGAAATTCCTTGGGGAGCTACATGACTTCATTCCTGGAAGCTCAGGATATTTAGCATACCATGTTCAAAATGAAATTAACATGTCTGCTATAAAGAACAAATTAAAGAGGAAATACTAAGTTAAGTTGTCTTTGTATCGGGGTACCAGTATTTTCTACAAAATATTACCAAGAATGTGCATAATTTAAAATACACGTTTGGAACTAGAGGGTGGGGAGATGGGGGATAATTCTTTTTTCTTCCTCAAACTGTGTCTTTAGGAAATTCAGAATCTTTTTGGCTCTGGATAAAGAAGTTTGGGTTACACTTTTCCTCCAGCTTGTTAACATTCTGTTCGCAAGTTCTGAATGTACAGATGTTGTGGAGTAATTGTCATCTAAACATGCTTCATAAAAAGTTGTTTTTTCTCTCTCAAATGCTTTTTGGTATTAACATTATATGTATAATTAGAATGCTAATTATTTCTAGGTTCAATGCTGTGGACAAGTTTTATGATTCTGTCATCTTACTCTAAGAAAGTTTAGAATATTATAGTTGAGTTTTGAATTACTGTTTCTGACTTGAAAAATATGGAGTAATTTTTTTCCCTATGGAGAGGTTAAAACATTTTAATAATTCAGACTTCATTTGTGGATAGTTTCTGATAATAAATGTGTCAGAAGGGATTTAACGTAAACAGAATATGTATATCATCTGAGATGAACCTACAAGGCGCTTTAGAATCACAGCACTGGAGAGGACCTTAGAGAACAAGTCTAACCTATTTATTGTTTTTAATGAGGAAATGAAAGCTTTGACAGGTGACTTGCCTAGGGTGACTAATTGGTGGTTGAACTAGGACTGTAACGCATTCCTCTTGATTTTCCAGGCTATTGCTTCTCAACTCTCCAACACTGTGTGTACTGTGGTCTCTGTGTCAGATATAATAGGAAGCAGATCTGCAAAGGGGACCCAGAAACAAGCCAACATGCCTGACTTATGTTTTAAATATACTGAAATTTTAATAAACTGAGATGTAGTGATTTCAAAAAGGCAACTTATCTTTATTTATATGGTCATGTTATGTAGAGTGTTGGGGGTTTAACTCATTTTAGAAATTTGTAAGTAAAATATTATTTGTGAAGCTATCATCTTGTTAGATCTGTACTTCCCCCTAGGAAGTACACACCAGCTATCGAATTATTAAAAAAAAAAAAACAACTTTTTTTTTTTTTAAGTGTTTGGATTAATTTGGGTATGTGTGGGCCCTGGCTTTTCTTCCATGACTCTAATTTCATAATATAAAATTTTAATACTACCACAGCACCAGCATTTCAGTTTTATTTTTCTCTTATGGTAACTCTTTATATTCATAAATGTTGTTAAACCCTTCTGAACTTGTAAATAAAAAAAAGACTAGATGTTAATAATATTTTCCTGAAACATGTTAAACGTATGTTATCTTTCAGCACTTTAGAAGTGCACTGATGATGCAGAGATTAAGTGTTCAACTGCTAACCAAAAGGTTAGTGGTTCAAACCCACCAGCTGCTGTAGGAGGAAGATGTAGCAGTCTGCTTCCTTAAAGATTTACAGCCTTGAAAACCTGATGGGGCATTTCTATTCTGTCCTATAGGGTCACTTTGAGTCAGAACCTACATGATGGCAGTGGCTTTGGTTTTGGTTTGGTTTCAACAATTTATCTTAGTCACATTCAGTTGACTATATTTTTTATATAGGAGCCAAGCTTGTTTGTGGATCTTAATTTAATTAAAAAGATTAAATAAATTTACACCAAGTTCTGTACATTGGGATTCTGTGGAAGAGAATGAATATTCAGTATTTAGCGAATTTTTCTGACATACATAGCATGTACATATTAATATAGT
Organism: Orycteropus afer afer; assembly: GCF_000298275.1. Classification (NCBI taxonomy): domain Eukaryota; kingdom Metazoa; phylum Chordata; class Mammalia; order Tubulidentata; family Orycteropodidae; genus Orycteropus; species Orycteropus afer. Next base: position 15,767,198 of record NW_006921613.1, on the reverse strand, counting down.
AAATCATAACTACAACCATTTTCAAACAAAAGTGATTATATCTTTATGTATATATAGAAAAAGCCAGATGTAATATATGGCCTTGAAATACTGCCAGAAGCAATAAAATTAATTGGTAACATAAATCTTTCAGGAATTGAGAACATATGAAGAAATAAAATAGGCAAAGATATAAAATGATATAACCACTGTGGAAGGCAGTATGGCGATTCTTCAAAAAAGTTGGAATTAGAAATACCATTTGATCCAGCAATCCCATTAGTAGGTATGTATCCTAAAGATGTGAGAGCCAGGACAAGAACTAGATATATGCACACCCATGTTCATCACAGCACTATTTACAATAGCAAAAAGATGGAAACAACCTAGGTGCCCATCAACAGAAGAATGCTTCAACAGAAGAAGCAAACTGATACGTACAATGGAGTACTATGCAACACTAAAGAATAATGTAGAATCTACAAAACATCACATGACTTGGATGAACTTGGAGGACATTATGCTGAGTGAAATAAGGCAATCACAGAAGGATAAATATTGTATTAGTTCATTATTGTAAAAAGTCAAGGAAAGGTTTATAAATGGAAGGAAATTTTCTTTGCTGGTTGCCAGGGGTGGAAAGGAAAGGGAGGGAACACTACTAGATAGGTAGAGACAAGTATTGATTTAGGTGAAAGGAGGAGCAATGTACCAAATGTGAGTGATGAACATGGTGGCATTGAGGAAGAGAAAGATGTAGAGAGGTACATGAGAGGTACAGACAACAAAGATGAACCCTTTTGATGTACAGTATTGCGTTGTCAGTGATGGCAAGCATTGATCTACAGGTGGATAGATGGGTGGACAGGCTGAATGATCAGGTATGTCAAGGCAGGGGGTAGTGTGCCCATGACCATATGTAGGGTTAGCAGACAATGTTTCTACATGTGAATTTGTAAGCACTGTAAGAATGTCCAGATGTATAATAGAGCTGACATGGGCAAGGTTGTGGTGCCTTTTTGTTACAGCCAGCTACTTGTAGGGAATGAGTAGCTGGACCTGCCATCGAGTCGATTCTGACTCATAGTGATATCTGAGCACATGCTATCTAAATAAAGTACACTTTCTCATTCTCCCTTGAAGTTGAATGTGGTAGTGTCACCAAGTTTTGGCGGATGGGTGTACAATGGAACTATATTGAGAACATTCCTTAAATATAACTGATGCCTGCCCTTTGTCCCCCTTTTTTTCCACCCTCATTCTTTCTGTCTCTTCCATCTTGATGACTAGAACGGAGATTACTACCACCTTGAACCATGAGAGAAAGAACCACACCCTAGGGTTAGCAAAGCAGTGGGCTGGAAAGAGCCTGCAGTCCTGAGTACATTATGGAGAAATGTACCATCCCAGTCCTCACCCCAGTCCTGGTTGGGAATACTATTTTCCTTAAGTACTGTCTTGACCCAGTTTTGAGTCCCTGTCTGGAGGCCAGTCCATTCCTTTTCTTTTCTTTTCTTTTTTTTTTTTTAAGCAGCTGAACAAGTCAACTATCCAACCGCTTCCTTAATCAGATTCTTAGTCATGGGCCATGATGCACCTATCCTCATTGTCCTGGGACCAAGTAGCCAACAACTGGGGATCCCCCTGAACCTGCAGAATTATTCAAAATGCCCAAGCCCCAGGAAGCCCTTGAAACCTAGCTAACCCTACTCTGCTTGCCATGCATAAGCCCTTTCCTGCAATTCCAGCTTGTTGCCTTGTCCCTGGGTGCAACCCCTTGTATATCCCTGTATCATGGTGTGCTGTGCCTCCTTGTCCTCAGAAATTGTGAGTATAATAAACCTATTTACTTTTTATGGCCTCCCTGACTCCTTTTTTTCCATGTCACACCTGACCTATCATCCCATGAATTTGTTAGGGCAGGGTTGCCTATGTCTAGACTTTTATATCACAGAGAAACAAACTTGTTTTGCTTAAGTCACAATATTTTTCTGTCTCTTACTGCCAAAGTAATCATAATTGAGCTTTAAGAGCAGGCCACTGACTTTTTATGGGAGAGAATTGTGTGGAACATGCTGGTTATTTGCACCTGTGAAGTGTTGACAGGTCTGAGACCCTGAAGTTATATAGATGACCTTTGTGATAACACACATTTATTAGATTTATAACAACTTTGGAAAAAATAATTCTTTGAAAAGGAGTGTTTAGTTTTAAACTATTACTTAACAGAATGACAATCTGAAAATATCCTCAATGTTTAATAATGAATGAATAGAATATCACCTTAAATCATATTGTATCACTTACATGGAATAACCATTTAAAATTATTTAACTTTATTAAGATTCAATTCACATACTATACAATTCACCTGTTTAAAGTGGTTTTTAGTTCATTGACAGAGTTGTGAAACCCATCGCTACAATCTAATTTTAGAACATTTTTGTCACTCAAAAGGAAACCCTGTACCTATTAGCATTCACTCCCCATTCCATATCTCCACACCAACACCCACAGCTCTAGGCAACCACTAATCTACTTTCTTTCTATCACTATAGATTTGCCTACTCTGGATATTTTACATGAATGGAATCATATAACCTGATCTTTTATGAATGGCTTCTTTTATTTAGCATAATATGTTCAAGGTTCATCCTTACTGCAGTGTCTATTAGTACTTCATTGATTTGATTGCCAGGTAATAATTCCATTGTATGAATATACCACATTTTATTTATTTATTCACCATTGATGGACATTTGGGTTGTTTTCCAATTTAGGCTATTATGAATAATGCTGCTATGACCATTTCATGTATAAGTTTGTGTGTGGATGTATGTTTTCATTTTTGGGGCCTATCTGGTGGCGTAGTGCCTAAGGCAGTTGACTGCTAACCAGAAGGCTGGCAGTTGAAACCCACGAGCCAATCCTTTGAAGGAAGATTGGGCAGTCTACTTCTGTAGTGATACCGCCTTGGAAACCCAATGAGGGTCGCTAGGAGTCTAATTGACCCCAACCAACTTGTTTTTTTGTTTTTTATGTATCTAGAAGTGGTCATATGGTAACTCTGTTTAACATTTTGAGGAACTGCAAGACTTTGCGGAAGGATTTTGCATTGCTACCAGCTATGTATGAGGGTTTCGATTTCTCCACATCTTTAACAACACTTTGTATCACCTTGTTGAATATAGGCATCCTAGTGAGTGTGACATGGTATCTCATCTGGTGGTACTGTGGTTAAAGCATTCAGCTGCTAACCAAAAGGTCAGCCGCTCTGTGGGAGAAAGATGAGGCAGTCTGCTTCTGAAAAGAGGTAGAGTCTTGGAAACCTATGGCAGTTCTACTCTGTCTTATAGGGTTGCTATGAGTCAGAATCAACTCAATGGCAGTGGGTGGGTGGTGTGTGAGAATGGGTAATGATGTTGAGCATCTTTATACAAACTTATTGCCTATTTATACATCTTCTTTGGAGAAATGTCTATTTGAGTCTTTCCCCAGTTTTTAAATGAGTTATTTATCTTTTTATTGTTCTTTATGTGTTTTGGAACTAGATCCTTATCACATACATGATTTGCAAGTATGTTGTCCCATTCTGTGGGTTGTCTTTTCACCTTCTTGATGGTATTGTTTGAAACACAAATGTTTAATGAAGTCCAATTTATTTTCTTTTGTTGCATGTGGTTTAGGTTTTGTGTCTAAGAAGACTTTGCCTAACCCAAGATCATGAAGATTTACTCCTGTTTTTTCCTAAGAGTTTTACACTATTAATCTTACATTTAGGTCTATGTTTAATTCTGAGTTAGTTTTTTATATGGGGTGAGGATGTAGGGGTCCAACCAATTTCATTACCTTCCATGTCGATATCCAGTTGTTCCAGCACCATTTGTTGAAAAGACTAATCTTTCCCCCATTGAGACGACTTGGGAAGAATATTTAAAAACCAGTTGCCGTTGAGTTGATTCCAACCCATGGCAACTCCATGTGTGTCAGAGTAGAACTGTGCTCCATTGGGTTTTTTTTTTTTTCTTTCTCTCTTTTTTTTATTGTGCTGTGGGTGCAAATTTACATAGCAAACTTGTTTTACATTCAACAGTTCATGCACATCTAGTTTCATGGTCCTGATTACCGTGCCCAGCCATAAAAAAAACCTTTCCTCCCCTCTCCTCACTGTGACCACCCCATCCCTGTGCCCCTCTCATTCATGCATTCATGTCTGTCCAGCCTTCCCTCTATGTGAATGCTACCCCTCTGGTGTCTCATGGCTGCTTCATCCAAGCGGTGCATCTCCCTAGAGTATGTGGGTGCATCAGTTTGTAGTAGGTGTTCTGTGTGTGGGTCTTTTTACTGTTTGGGCTGAGAGCCAATCCATGTAAGTGAGTCCATTTCTAGGCTCGAAGGGTAACCTGGGGCCATAGTCTCAGGGGTTCAACCAGTCTCTATTTGCAGTAATTCTGGTCATTTTTGTGTTTTTGAATTTTGTTCCACATTTTTCCTCCCACTCTATCCGGGATCTCCAGGTTTGATCCCTTTCCGAGTGGTTGGCCTTGGTAGCCGGACACCATCTAGTTCTGGTCTCGGGTCATGAACGCTGAGGTTCTTGTGGTCCGTCTTATCTTTGGACTAATTTTTTCCAGATGACTTTGATTTTGTTTGCTCTTCTTTGCTCTAGCCTAGAGGAGATCAATAGTTGCATCTTTGATGGTTGCTCTAAAGCTTTTAAGACCCCAGTCACTATTCACCAAAGTAGGTTGTAGAACAAAATTTTTATCAACTCTGTGTGCCAATTGAGCATGATGTCCCTATAGTCCTGAGGCCCCATGCCTGGTGATTCTCCCACGGGATGTTTTGTTGTCTCTGCAAAGGTACTCCCACTATGTCTTCTGTTGCTTCTGTAATGTATGTGGCTAATTTTGTAGTACAAGTGCATATATAAGATTATCTTCACCCAAATCTATCCTTGGTCTAGGGTGTATTCCTGTTCACCTACCCCCACCTGCTCTTCTCACCTGTCTATGCATTAATCCAAAGCCTGGTATCTGGTGCTAGTGATACTGCAGTGTTGTGCCTGTAATGGTGTTTGCCTCTGTTGTCTATATCTTTTGTGTACATTTTGGTGTCTTTCCTTTCCCCAATGTCACCATGCTGGTCACAGACTCTTTCCATACCTTTCTTACCCTCACTCAAATCAATATGTGACCCTTAAATAGATTTTCCCTCTACTTCCCTCCCCTCCCCGGTAACCAACAAAGTGAGTTTTCTTCCCTGAATAAACTTTCCTTGACTTTTTATAATAATGAGTTCATACAATATTTGTCCTTCTGTGATTGACTTATTGACTTCTGTGATTGACTCATACAATATTTTTCCTTCTGTGAATGACTTATTTCACTCAGCAAAAAAAAAAAAAAAACTTCACTGCCGTCGAGTTGTTTTCAACTCATGGCGACCCCTCCTTGGGTTTCTGAGGCAATATCTCTATGGAAGTAGATTGTCCAGTCTTCCCTCCGAGGAATGGCTGGGGGGTTTAAACCACAAGGCTTCTGGTTAGCAATCAGATACCTTAGGCACTACACCACCAGAACTCCCCACTCTGCATAATGTCCTCTAAATTCATCCATGTTTCAAGATGACTCATGTGTTCTTCATTATTTTTTAATGTTGCATAGTATTCATTGTGTGAGTGTACCATAGTTTGGTTATTCATTCATCTATTGATGGGCATTTAGGTTGTTTCCATTTCTTTGCTATAGTGAATTGTGTTGCAATGAACATGGATGTGCATATGTCTGTTCGTGTTCTGCCTCTTACCACTTTGGAATATATTCCTAGCAATGGAATTGCTGGATCAACCATAGGATTTTCAATGGCTGATTTTTCAGTAGATCACCAGGTTTTTCTTCTGAGGTGCCTCTGGATGGACTTGAACCACCAACCATTCAGTTATTAGCCAAGTATGTTAAACATTTTGTACCACCCAGGGACTTCCATTTTATAATATATTTTTCTGATTATGTGTGTTATAAAACAAAAAAACACTGCCGTTGAGTCGAGTCTGACTCATAGTGACCCCTCCTTGGGTTTCTGAGGTGGTATCTCTATGGAAGTAGATTGCCCCATCTTCCTTACGAGGAGTGGCTGGTGGGTTTGAGCTGCCACCCTTCTGGTTAGCAGGCAAATGTCTTAGGCACTACACCACTAGAGGACCCATGTGTGATATATTCTTATAAAAATTTAAACATTATAAAAATATATAATATAAAATAGTAAAAGACCCTTAGAATGCCACTTCCAAAGATAATAACTGCTGATGCTATAAATGAGTTGCTTAGAATAATTGATTTCTAAGGGAACTTCCAGACCTACAAGTCTACAAAATTATGCCAGGCATAAATAATTCCAAGAAGTGCTATTTAGCATAACAGTCTATTTAACATGAGTGATTCTCTGAAATAGTGAAACAGTTAGCCTAGTGGCTCAGTGATATATCTATCATCCTGTCACTACTGGATACCAGGAGAATTTATCTGAAGCTATTAATAGTTTTATTAAAATCTACAGATCTGTTCCTGGAACATCTATCATTTTTTCTTTGTTTTCTTATATTCTGCATTATACCAAAGTAAACATGCTCAGAAATGAAACTTGGATACATACCCTCTGCAGTGGAGATGGTGTCAGGCTCGGTATACGGGAGTAACTTAGAGCACAGGCTCTGGACTCAGATTGCTTTGGTCCTAATTCCAACTTCAGCACTTGTCTAACTGTGCAATCTTGGGCAAGATACTTAACTAACCTCTCTGTGCCTCAGTTTCCTAGTAAGTATGGAGATCATAATGCCTAAAGTAAAAAGAAATTGTGAGAATTAAGTGCTTAGGATACTATGTGGCACTTAGTAAATGCTCAAAAAAAAAAAAAAAAAAAACCTCTATATAGTTTCATTATTATTATTACTGGTATATTTAGATTTCTGTCTAAAAGTAGGTGATAAATGATCATCAAACTAATACTTTCTAAACTCAAATTGGGGCTAGGGAAATTAGGTAGAGTTAGCAAATTTTATACTATTTCCTTAAAGGAGCTCTGGTAGTGTAACGGTTAAGGCATTTGACTGCTAACCCAGAGGTCAGTGGTTTGAACCCACCAGCTGCTCTGCAGAAGAAAGAGGAAGAAGAAATCTATTTCCTTGAGTCAGAATTGACTATGGCAGTGAGGTTTTTTTTTTTTTTTTTTTTTAGATGCTATTTCCTTAAGACATAAAGAGTTAGTGGCAGCTCCATTTTTTCCATAAAAGGGTTGGAAAAGATAAGAGTGTATATACAGTAGCTGAAGGTAAAAGAAGAGTTTACTCAATTATATAGTTGAAAAAAAGTTTAAAAAAGTATTTTACACCACTCAGGAAGGGGTCAGTGTAGGAGATTCTGGGTAGAGTGGGGTAAAAAGTGGAATAAAACTCAAAATCATAAAAAAGACCAGGCTTACTGGTATGATAGAGACTGGTGAAACCCCTGAGATTATGGACCCCAGTCATCTTTTTTGGGCCTGGAATTGAATTCACTCCCATGGCTTCCAGCCAAAGAATAGACACACATACAAGGTGAACATTTACACCAGGTAGGTAACACTCCTTAGATCAACCAACCGTGGGAGATCAGAAGGGCAGCATTTGCACAGGGAGATATTTCATAGGGCAGGAATGAATGGGAAAGAAAGACACAGGGAAAAGGTAACCATAGAAGTGAAGAAGAGAGCTATTACATTATGGGGATTACAATCAATGTCATGAAACAAAATGTATATGAACTGTTCTTTGAAAAATGAATTTGCTCTATAAACTTTTACCCAAATCATAATTTAAAAAAAAAAGGAAGAAAAATAATAATAAAAGAAGATGGAAGGAATACACAGTTACTATAACAACAACAAAAAGAAAAGGTCAACATTCATCCATTCCAGGAGGTAACATATGATTAAGAACCAATGGTACTGATGAAAGAAGTCCAAGCTGCACTGAAAGAATTGAAGCCTTTTTTTTTTTTTCACCAATTCTTTCAGTGCATCTTGGAAGGAAGGTTGGGCAATCTACTTCTGTAGTGATACTGCCTCGGAAACCCAAACAGGGGTTGCTATGAGTCAGATCCGACTTGATGGCAGTGGGTTTTTTTTTTTTTTTTTTTTGGTATGCGAAGAATTGGAATTCCCCAAAACTTAATTGTGCTCATGAGGAACCTGTTCAGAGATGAAGAAGCAGTCATTCAAATAGAACAAGAGGATACTGTGTAGTTTATAGTCAGGAAAGATGTGTATCAGGGTTGTGACCTTTTACCATATTTATTCAATCTGGATGCTGAACAAATAACCTGAGAAGCTGAACTTTATGAAGAAAACTGTGCCAGGATTGGAGGAAGACTCTTTAACAACTTGCAATATGCAGATGACACAGCGTTGCTTGCTGAAAGTGAAGAGGACTTGAAACAGTGATGAAGATCAAAAACTGCAGTGTTCGGTACAGATTACAACTTAACATAAAGAAAACAAAATCCTCACAACTGGACCAATAAGCAACATCATGATAAATGGACACAAGATTGAAGTTGTCAAGGATTTTACTTTACTTGGATCTCCAATCAATGCCCATGGAAGCAGCAGTTAAGAAATCAGACAATGTACTGCAGTGGGCAAATCTGCTGCAAAAGATCTCGTCAGAGTGTGAAAGAGCAAAGATGTCACTTTGAAGACTAAGATATGCCTGACCCAAGCCATGGTATTTTCAGTGGCCTCATATGCATGGGAAAGCTGGACAATGAATAAGAAAGACAGAAGGAAAATCGATGCCTTTAATTATGGTGTTGGCCAAGAATATCGAATGGACTGACTGTTTTGGAAGAAATACAGCCAGAATGCTCTATAGAAGGGAGGATGGAGATGCTTCATCTCACATACTTTGGACATGTTCTTAGGAGGGACCACTCCCTGGAGAATGGCATAATCCTTGGTTTAGTTGTTATTGTTGTTAGGTGCCCTCAAGTTAGCTCCAACCTATAGTGACCCTACATACAACAGAATCAAACATTGTCTGGTTCTTTGCCATCCTCACAATGTTGCTGTGTTTGAGCTCATTGTTGCAGCCACTGTGTCAGTCCATCTCATGGAGGATCTCCCTATTTTTTGCTGACCCTCTACTTTACCAAGAGGTCTTTTGCAGCAGATTTTCCCACTGCAATACATCATTCAGTTTCTTGACTGCTGCATCCATGGGTATCGACTGTGGATCTAAGCAAAATGAAATTGACTTCAATCTTTTTTCCATTCATCATGATGTTGCTTATTGGTCTAATTGTGAGGATTTTTGTTTTCTTTATGTTGAAGTGTAATCCATAGCAAAGACTGTAGTCTTTGATCTTCATCAGTAAGTACTTCAAGTCATCTTCACTTTCAGCAGAAAAAGATTGTATCATCTGCATACTGTAGGTTGTTAATGAGTCTTCCTTCAATCCTGGTGCTGTGTTCTCTTCGTATAGTCCAGCTTCTTGGATTATTTGCTCAAAATACAGATTGAATAAGTACGATAAAAGAATACAACCCTGACATAAACCTTTCTTGATTTCTTGGTCTATGCACAGATTCCTCATGAGCACAATTAAGAGTTCTGGAATTCCCATTCTTTGCGATGTTATCCCTAATTTATGATCTCCACAGTTGAATGAAACACAGATAAACATCTTTCTAGTATATTCTACTTTCAGCCAACATCCATCTGGCATCAGGAATGATAGCCCTTATTCCACATCTTTTTCTAAGTCTGGCAGTTCGTTGTCAATATATGGCTGCAACAACTTTTGAATTTAGCCAAATTTTATTACATATGATATTAATTATATTGTTTGATAATTTCTGCATTCTTTTGGACCACCTTTCTTTGGAATGGGCACACATATTAATTTCTTCTAGTCATTTGGCCAGGTAGCTGTCTTCCAAATTTCTTGGCATAGACAAAAAGTGCTTCCAGCATTGCATCTGTTTGTTGAAGCATCTCTTTTGGTATTCTGTCAGTTCCTGAAGTCTTATTTTTCTGCCAGTGTCTTCAGTGCAGCTTGGACTTCTTCCTTCAGTATCATTGTTCTTACCCATATGCTACTTCCTGAAATGGTTGAATATCAACCAATTTGGGAAAGTAGGAGGTCAGCAAAAAAGAAGAAGACCCTCTGTGAGATAGATTGACAACAGTGGCTGCAACAGTGGACTCAAACGTAGCAGAGATTGTGAAGATGGTGCAGGATCGGGCAGTGTTTTATTCTGTTGTACACAGGGTCACTATGAGTTTGAATCAAATTGATGGCATCTAACAACAACAAAAGTGTACATCAGCATCTATTTTCCACATCCCCTTCCTTTTTAAATGCCTTACTTGACAAATCTATTCTGTCTCTTATTTCCTGTGGGTGGCTACCTTTTATCAAGTCCAGGGAATAGTTGTGTGTTATGTGCCTCTCCTGGAGGCAAAGGCTGAACTATAAGTCCAAAGGCAGCTATAGTTCTCAGAAATTGGCACAGAGCTTCTGGTTGAGTATTCTTCCATACATAAACTTCCATTACACAGCAATACCTTCACTCCTCTGAAATATTGGGAATGGTTCTTCCTAGAAAAGTGGGCTTTTCTCCCCATCTCCATACTGGATCTTTAGCTCACCTTTTTATTGACATACTTTCTCCTGTTGCCTGGTAAATAGCTCAAGTCTTTCCAGTACTGCACCTCTCTCCTTCCATGTCCCAGTCCTTCCTTCACGTCCTTGCACTGGGATCCCCAGTCTTTTCACTTTGCATAAATAGAATCCCTGATGAGGTTGTGGCACACCTGAGAGACTGTCCTTCCCCATTAAGTCTCCTGACCTAAGAAATTCTTCTCTTAGCTCCCCTTTCTCCATGCTCCCAAACCAAACCAAACCAAACTCAGTGCCATTGAGTTGATTCCGACTCATAGCAACCCCCTTTGGGTTTCTGAGGCAGTAAATCTTCACAGAAGTAGATTGCCCAGTCTTCCTTCTGTGGAGTGGCTGGTGGGTTTGAACTGCCAACCTTCTGGTTAACAGTCAAATGTCTTAGGCACTACACAACCAGAGCTCCTTCTCCATGTGCCCATCAACCTCAATACCAACGGCATACAACACATTGTTTGAGAGAACAGGTTCTAAGTCAAACCAACCTGGGTTCAGATCCCAGCTCCCCAGTCAGTAGCTTCATGACTGGCAAACTATGTAACATGTTCTCCATCTGAGAGGTGAAAATTTTAGCATGATTCCAAAGGTAATATTGTGGCAATTAAATGTGATAATGTTTGTAAAATGTTTTGCACCAGGCCTAGCACATACTACATGCTCAATGTATAACCAACCAAACAAACAAACACTGCCATTGAGTCATTTCCAATTCATATGTATGCCAGTCATTATCAGTCTTTTTTACAATTGTCAGTATGTACCACTGAGGGCAAAACATGTTCTTTGGGTACCTGTGTATGCATACTCTGAAAAGTAAAAAACTCTGGCCTGCCTTTTCTTTGCAGTAAACCCGCTCAAAAGCAATAACAAATTTTTTGAAAAAAACATTTCCATTGAATTGATTCTGACTCATAGTGACCATAGAGGACAAAGTAGAACTGCCCCATAGGGTTTCTAAAGCTGTAATCTTTAAGAAGCAGACCACAACATCTTTCTCCCATGGAGCAACTGAGTGTTTTTCACCACTGTGCACCAGGGCTCCCCAAACAGCAACAATGTCAGAGAATTCTCCTAACGGGCAGGAGGTTGGGGCCATTTGTCTTCTTCCAAACCAAAACCAAACTCACTTCCATCGAGTTGATTCTGACTCATAGTGATGCCCATCAGGTGTCCAAGGGTACTTCATCTTTCTTCCATGGAGCATCTGGTGGGTTCAAACCACCAACCTTTTCATTAGTAGCCAAATGTCTTAACCACTACATAACCAGAGCTCTTTTTTCTTCTTACCAAAAAACCAAACCACACTGCCATCGAATTGGATCCAACACATAGCAACCCCTCCTTGGGTTTCTGAGACGGTAACTCTTTACGGAAGTAGATTGTCCATTCTTCCTTCCGAGGAGTGGCTGGTGGGTTTGAACCACCAGCCTTCTGATTAGCAGTCAAATGCCTTAGGCACTGTGCCACCAGAACTCCTAAATGGCCCTATTCTTGTTCATCCTACCCTACTCCACCTAAAAGACCTTACCATATCTCTAGGCAACAACAACAACCAACAAGCTAGGGGAGGATAACAGGGAAAGCTGAGGAGGAAAGGAAGGAGAAGTGGGACAAATCCTGGGAGAATAAAAATCACAGGCCTGATGAGGCTTTGAGGGAGGCTCTCAGCAATAGCAGCAACACCCTCTTCACAGCCCCTCCGCACTCCCAGAACTGGGGCCCACAAAGACCACAGCTCAGCACCACTCTGCTCTTTTGCCTTCAGGGATCCAGGGTGGAGTGGAGGGGAGGGAGGCAGGGCCAGTCTAGGAAGATTCTGGACTCCTTGGAGGGTCAACTGCAGTGGTGGTCTCAGGAGTCAAACTTATGCAAGTCCCCTGTGCCCTCCTTGTCCTGAGCCCCACATCCAACAGTAATTGCTCTCAAATTCTTTCTGCCGTTGTCACTTTCTGTGCCTCTTCAGCTTCCTGCACCAAGACTGAAGAAAACCTTGAGGATTTTTCTGTGTCCACAACAGTCCCTTCGGCCCCTGCTTGGACAATTTTGATCTTAATGATCTTAATGTTATCTGTAGGCCACAGGGCGTAGGGAGGCTTTTTTGGGAACAACCCTCCTTTTCCAGCACCTCTTCACCAGCTGTGGACTGTATTTCCTCCAGCCTTTTGATGATCTTGTTGAAAGTGGATGTCAAGGCCAGCGTTGCCATCTGGGTAAGTTCCTTCTCTGCCTCTTGGATGATATTCTCTAATTCCTGCTCCACACCAGCCTTCACCTCTGGACAGAAATGGTCTCTGTCTGATGGGCACAATATCCCTTTCAGTTTCTTCTCAGATTCTACCAGTAACTGCTGTTCATCCTCATCCTCATTTTCCTCCTGCTCCTCCTACTCCTCTTTTTCCATCCCACTCTGCTGTTCCGTGTCACCACCCTTTTCCTTTGAAGGACTTCTTCAGCATTATCTGCAGGCTGCTCCTGGCCCATGTTTGGCCTCCCCTGTTTTGCTCCACCTTTCAGCTCTCAGTTGAATCAAGTCTGCATGATTCTGAATGACCTTGACCCATACATTGTTCTGAAAACCATCAGGAGAGACCATGCAGCTGGCTCTGCTGCCTCCACATTTTGTTCTTGCTCCTCAGCCTGTGCCTCCTCCCCTCCTGGGGACTGGTCCTCTTGCTCATGAACTGTCTTCCAGAAATCAGATTCCTTACTGTCCTTCTTGGTTGAGCTTGCACCTTCTCTCTTTGAGGGTACCACCTCATATTTGGTCTCATTCCACACTTAGGGGTCCAGGTCTTGCAGCTCCTCTATGATTTTATCTCCATATTGCTTGGGGTCAGCTTGCCTCTGAATGTAGGCCATGTACTCATCAGGTTGCAGGGCAGGGTGGCAGAGAATGGCCTGGGGAGTAGCACTGCGTGAGGGCTGCTGTATAGGGTGGGCACAGAGCTGAGGAGTACAAATGGTCAACATGTAAGGGCAGGACAGGGGCTCATCCACATGGTCAATGTTGTCCCCAGAAATACCAGTACCCTTGTCAGACAGGAACCAAACCTTGGTCTCCTGTTGAGGACATACTTGGACCCATTCCCATAGGTTTGACTGTGGTAGCCCTTAAGGAAATGTTGCTTGGAGACCTTGACTATTTCATCATCCCAGTTGAGGGACAATTGGTAGTAGCCAAGATAGAGGATATAGCCTTTGATCTCTGAATCTTCCACATGGTAGTGCTGGGCGTGGCGTCCATAACAGAATTCATATGTCCACCAGTCCTTCATCTTCAGCCGACAAGGAACATGTTTCATTGGGCTCAACAACTCAGGGACCTCAGGCCCTTGGTAAGCAAGTGCCTCCTCCTCCTTTTCATGCTAGAAGTGAATGGCTTCAGCTGGCAAGTGACACTCATAGCACTGTTTGTACTTAGAGGAGACAGTCACTATGTCTGAAGCCTGGCTCTGCCCTCCCGTGACAGGCAAAAGCAGGATCTCAATCCCATAACCCATCTCACTCAGCTCCTCCAGGGTCAGGCTCCCAACACCACCAGTCAGATTTGCGAATAACAGAAGCCCCAGAAGCAGCAGCCCCAACACACTGGGACAGCATTTCTGCTGCCATCCTCCTGAAATTTAAAAATAAAATTGAAAGCAAATCAGCCTTATTCTCTTTCCTTTTCTTTTTCACATTTGCCCCAAAGCCAGTCTTAGAATTTGTCCTGCTGCTGTGGGTGCAACTTGTTTGATGTGTACATAACCACCACTACACCTCCAGGTACCTCCTGACCTTAGTGGCTAATGTTATCACAACTTGTTATTTCCACTGCAACCCCAGCAATCACTACACCCATCCACCTCCTTCCCTCTCCCTGCTCCGTGATGACTTCCCAGGCTGGTGTTTCATTTTCTGTTCTACCCTCCTGTGACCCTCCAGAGCCTGCAGTGCTCACTGGCCAGCATATCATGTCTAGTGTGTCACATAAGGTCCTTCCAGGCTTATCTGATCTCTTCTCATCCTTTCCCTGTCATTCTGGGACTTTGCTCAGATCTGGTTGTGCCACATTCTTTAGGAGATTCTCCCTACCTTGAGCAGAGGGTTTCTTGTTCCTCCGGTCCCTACCTCTGCTGTCATGAGTGTAACATAGATTTCCTCCTGGAATTCTCAACTTCCCTCCAGCGAGTTCTTCTTTGTGTCATTGCAAGGTAACTGCTCCCCTGTGCAGCCCTCACCTGCTAATGAAGTGTGCTCCCTTACACCCTGTTGTGATTTCTTCCACCCTGTTCTTACCCTTTGGAACTCTGGTGGCATGATGCCTCAGGTATTTGACTGCCAACCAGAAGGCTGGCAGTTCAAACCCACCAGCCACTCCTCAGAAGGAAGATTGGGCAATCTACTTCCATAGTAACACTGCCTCAGAAACCCAAGGAGGGGTCTCTGTGTGTCGGATCTGACTCGATGGCAGCGAGTTTGTTGGTTTTTTTTTTTTTTTTTTGGAATCCATTTCATTTCTTGTCCTAATTAGCCTCTTCACCACATCTCTAGTGTGTTCTGTTTCTTCCTCATTTTTTAGATTTTTACATGTGGGTTCTTTTCTTCCCTCCCTTCCCCTTCCAGCCTATCCAAATCCTGTCCTTCCAGCAAGCATCGTCTTAAAGGGTAACTCTGAAAGAAGCCTCCTCTGTGACCCCCTCTTTAAATTTCCTCTTCCCCAGGACTCTTTATTCCACTTATACCACTTACATTATTCAACCTAAAATTATAATAATTATTTATACCTGTCATAGGCCCCCTACTAAATTGCAAGTGTCTTGAGGGCAAGGATTATTTCTCACTCATCATTGGAACTCTTACAGCATCCAGCATGGTGCCTAGAATATGGGAGTTGTTCAGGAACTCTATGTTGAATTGAATCCATGAACATGAGAACCCAGAGAATAAAGGCAAATATTTCCTTCATTTTCCAGGCTGGGACCAGTGTCACTATTTCTCAGAAAGCAGGTCATATTTTTATCTGCTTGTTGCATGTAGGTGCCAGATGAAACAAAGGCTTCTATAACACACATTCATCAATGTTATATGGGTTGTCTCATTCACTCATTCAGAAAATATTTATTAATGACTAAATACTAAGCCCAGTGCTGCTTTTTCTGTGAAGGAAGGACAGAGAGATGACAGGGAGTCAGGCCTTGCTATTAAGGTACTTGCAATCTAATTGGAGAGATTGAAACATAAATGACTAACTAGAAGGCAAGTGAGGTAGGTGCTATAATAAATGATAGGCCAAATTCTCTGAGAGCACTAATTCTTGATACCAGGAGGGGAAAAAAGAGGGACACTGGAATAAATGATGGTTCAGGGAAAAAAAAAAAAAAAAAACACTTTGTTTTGCTGGTGGACTCACAGCACGGTCATGACAATGAAACCCCTGAACTTTTCTGATCTACCCATGAAATCCCTGGCACCATCTCTGCACCTGATGAGAGTAGGAGGTAGAGTGGGAAGGAAGATGCAAGACAATTTATTCTAGATGTGTGCCATCCAGTTCAGTAACCACAAGCCAGATGTAGCTGTTGAGCACTTGCAATGTGGCTAAGTGGAAATAAGATATGTAAACGTATAAAATACACACTGGATTGTGAAGACTTAGTTTAAAAAGAATAATATTGACTATGGCTGAGGCGGGGCAAGATGGCGGACTAGGCAGAAGGATTGCACAGACCCTCTTCAACAAAGAAAAGGGAAACCAATTAACACAGACACAGAAGATA
>NW_006921613.1:15737656-15744205 GCF_000298275.1 Orycteropus afer afer | reverse complement strand
GATTAAAATTAATTCACCTGCTTCTTTGTACCTTTTTATGTAGTTACTAGAAAATTTAAAATTAAATACAGGGCTTGTGTCATACTTCTATTGGACAATGCTGTTCTAAAGGCTCAGGTTTGGGTGGCCCAGGAAATCTGGAAAACCCTTGAAGGAAACAGAACTTGATGCTGAGCTAGGTGTGATATATATTAGACCTGGCCTGGATGCAAATTTCCAGGAGCTCCAGACATGCCATAGCCATCATTTGGGTCTGTATTGAGGAAGAGCAGGGTCCCAGATAGGAAATGTGGTTCTCTCCTACAATACCCTGAGACTCAGGCCCACAAGGGACAAACAAGATAGGGAGTTGGTTTGTTTTCTGTTGTTCTTTCAAGCAGTTTCCTTGAAGACACAAACTTTTTTGAACAGCAAAGATTAGGGGCTGATTTGCTGTAGTCTTCTATAATGGCAATTAGGCTTTTGATCGTTACTCAGTTAGTCTCCATCTTTCCTGGGGGATTTATTATGTTAAATTGGTGACTGATCTTTAATATGTTAAAGATTACATGAATCACTAAAATAAACCTCCAAGGATATGAGAACAACAGAGCCTCTGTGAAGGGGATTCTGCCCCGGATGACTCAGTAAAGCTGCTCTTCTTGGACATCCAGGTTCCTCATCAGCTTTGCTCCACTGCCATTACCATTGGGTTCTCTCACAACGCTCTGACCAATGCTCTCAGATTCTGCCCATCCATCAATACCCTTGACACCCTCTTAACCCCTAAAATTTCACTTTTGCCAGGAATATTCTTTGGCTTCCCTATGACACATTGCCTCACGATTCATTTGAAAAAAAATGAGATGAAATTACCAGTGAAATATATGTATATAAATTAAGATCTCTTGTAAGGAAAAGATTTCTAGACTAGCTAAAGTAATGAGTATAAATACTCAAGTAATGAGCATTTATTTTAACATTACATGTGGCAATAAGAGAAGCAGAGAAACCGTGGAAATCCAAGAACAGGAACTCTTGGGGATCCAAGATGGCTCTAGGAATCTCGGTGGCACAAGTTCATGGATCTTCACTGCAGTGTTCTGCCATTTATATGACTTAGCTGCTCAGACTTTGCTTGTTAGGGGAGTTCCCCACTACTACTGGCTTCATTGGCATCTATTCTTTATTTTTTCTTGATCTCACCACTTCTGTTTACCCATAGTTTCTGCCCTATTTATAGTTTAGCACTATACTGTAACTTGCCTCTGGCCCCACCTCTTCTACCCTCTTTACAATTTTTTAGCTTCAGCTCTTGCCCCTAATTGCCTGATTCTCTCCTTATATCCCATTTCAGATTCTGGAGAATAACCTGCTACTACCTTACTTTCTAGGCAGAACCTTCTGCATCAAATTGCATCATTAATTACTGGCCAGCCTGCAGATTTGGCTGACCTTGGGGTATCAGAAGCTCACACATAGTTCAATCAATGGTGGACCAACATGGCTTCCTAAATTTTTCTCCCAGGAGGGGCTGTGAGCATGCCAAAAATCATGATTGCCATGTCCAGGATACTTTCACTTATATAATCTCTTTTAATCCTTACAGCAATCCTGATAATAAGAATTGTCATCCCGTTTTCTACAGATGAAGAAACTAGGGAGCAGAGAGACTACTCAAGGCATTTGTTGTTTGCCGTCCAGTCGGCCCTGACTCATAGCGACCCCTCCTTGGGTTTCCGAGGCAGTATCACTACGGAAGTAGGATTGCCCAACCTTCCTTCCGAGGAGTGGCTGGTGGGTTTGAACCGCCAGCCTTCTGGTGAGCAGTCAAGTGCCTTATAGTCAGCATTTAATCACAAATCTGCCATCAGAGATCACTATGCAACAGCTTCGATGAAGTATATTAAAATTCTTTTAAAACAAAATTATGAGTCAGAGAGCTGTGAGAAGTAGGAGAGCACTACTGCTACTATCTAACTCTCCCACAAACCACATGAAAGACAGGTTTTCCTGGGAGAACTCACCATGAATGATGAATGTATGTGTGCTACTATCCTGTGGGTTCATACCCAGAATATTACTTTAGGGATGTTACCTTTCAATGAAGCCTGATGGAAGAAGTTTAACACAGATCCATCTTGTACCATTGTCCACATTAAGGTGAATACAGTAGCATCATTCTGACCTAGTATGAAAATACAAATATACTTTAAAAATCAACAAAAAATTATTTCTTCCCTGTTGCAATTTCTTTCTGTCTTACCCTGGGCACTGGATTATAAGGGTGCTCATAGGGTAGTTTTAGAGAAAGCTAAGCTAAGGCTCCTCAGACCACTTCCTGGACCAGAATAAAGTGGGGCAGGAAGATTCAGTGTGAGTGGGTACAGGGTGTGTGTAGTGGGGCCAACTGAAGAAGGGAGAGTAGTAAATATGATCCTTAAATATACCTCCCCACTATAAGTTTGGAGGTGGGAAAAGGTGAGAATTAGATGAAATAATGTAAGGGAACCCTTTAGAATAGTGCCTGGCTACATTACTTTTCTATGGCCACTGTAACAAATTCCTATAAGCTTTGTGGCTTAAAGCAAAGAGCTCTTGTGGTGCTGTGGTTAAAAGCATAGGACTGTTAATCAAAAGGTCAGTGGAACTAACTCACCACCTGCTCCACAGGAGAAAGGTGAAGCAGTCTGCTTCTGTAAAGATTTACAGCCTTGGACACTCTATGAGGCAGCTCTACTCTGTCCTATAGGTTGCTATGAATTGGAATTGACTCAATGGTAGTGGGTTTTGTAGCTTAAAACAACACATTATTATTATAGTTCTGGAGGGCAGAAGTTGAAATAAGCTTCAATAAGTTGAAATCAAGATGTCTGCAAGGCACCTTTTGAGGCTCTAGAGAGGAATCCATTTCCTTGGCTTCTCCAGTTTCTAGAGCTGCATTTCTTGGCTGGTGGTCACTTCTTTCATCCAGCATTTTGCTTCAGCATCTTGTAGTAAAATCTCTACCTCCCTTTCATAAGGACACTGTGATTATATCATCTAGGACACACCTGGATAATCCAGCATAATTTCCTGTCTCAAGATCCTTAACTTCATCATATCTTTAAAAGCCCTTTTGCCATATAAACTAAATTCCAGGGATTAGGTCCTGGGTGTCTCTGAGAGCCTACCACATTGACATATAGTAAACTGTAAAGAAACATTAGCTATTACTATTAGTATTGTACTAAGCACTTCAAATGATTATCTCATTTAATCTTCACTTCAACCCTATGAAGGAATCCTTGTAGCAGTGTGATTAAGTGCTCAGCTGCTAACTGAAGGGTTGGTGGTTTGAACCTATCAGATGCTCCACAAGAGAAAAATGTGACAGCCTTTCCCATAATGATTTACAACCTTGGAAACCCTGTGGTGCAGTTCTGCTCTATCCTGTAGGGTTGCTATGAGTTAGAATTACTCAACAGCAATGGGCTTGGTTTGATTTTTGACAACCCTAGAGGTAGGGTCAGATACCAGCAGAGTCACCCATGATGGTCAGGAGCTAACACAGACTCGGAAGAAGGAAGGAGCCATCCACTTCTCAAAGAATTGTCCAGCGAAAACCTTATGAATAGCAGTGAAACACTGTCTGATATATTAATGGAAAACTTTTATGAATAGTTCTGAAACATTGTCTGATATCATGGCAGAAGATGAGCTCCTCAGGTCAGAAATTTGGAAAACCCTTGAAGGAAACAGAACTTGATACTGAGCCAGGTATGATATATATTAGACCTGGCCTAGTTCCAAATTTCTAGGGGCTCCAGATGTGCCATAATCATAATTTGGGTCTGTACTGAGAAAGAGCAGGGTCCCAGATAGTAAACTTGGTTCTCTCCTACAGTTATTCCCTGTGACTCTGGTCCACAAGGGACAAACAAGATAGGGAGTTGGTTTGTTTTCTGTTGTTCTTTCAACAGCTGCCTTCTCAAAGTAGAATCAACCTTAATGACGTAATAGAGTAAAGCTTTCTGGACCTCCATTTGTTAGTGGAGCATCACTCAAATGGGGAAGAAACAGATGCAAACATCCATTAATAATCAGAATGCGGAATGTAAGAAGTATGAATGTAGGAAAATTGGAAGTTGTCAAACATGAAATGGAATGCATAAAGATCGGTATCCTAGGCATTGTTGTTGTTGTTATGTGCCATGGAGTTGGACCTGACTCATAGTGACCCCTCCTTGGATTTCCGAAGCAGTATCACTACGGAAGTAGATTGCCCCATCTTCCTTCTGAGGAGTGGCTGGTGGGTTTGAACCATCAGCCTTCTGGTTAGCAGTCAAGTGCCTTAGGCACTATGCTACCAGAGCTCCCCTCCTAGGCATTAGTGAGCTGAAATGGACTGGTTTTGGCCATTTTGAATCAGACAGTCATATGATCTACTGTGCCAGGAATGACAAATTGAAGAGGAATGGTGTGGCATTCATCATCACAAAGAATGTTTCAATATCTATCCTGAAGTACAATGCTGTCAGTGATAAGATAATATCCATATGCCTACAAGGAAGACCTACTATTATTCAAATTTATGCACCAACCACTAAAGCCAAGATGAGGAAATTGAAGATTTTGACCAACTTCAGTCTGAAATTGACTAAACATGCAATCAAGATGTATTGATTACTGGTGATTGGAATGTGAAAGTTGGAAACAAAGAAGAATCGCCAGTAGTTGGAAAATATGGCGTGGGTGATAGAAATGACACCAGGGATTGCATGATAGAATTTTGCAAGACCAATGACTTATTCATTGGAAATACCTTTTCTTCAGTGATATAAACAGTGGTTATATACCAGACCTTGCCAGAGGGAATACACAGGAATAAGATTGACTACATCTGTGGAAAGAGATAATGATATCGTCAGCCAAAACAAGGCCAGGAGCTGATTGTGGAACAGATCATCAATTGCTCATGTACAAGTTTAAGCTGAAGGTGAAGACAATTAAAACTAGTCCATGAGAGCCAAAATATGACCTTGATTATATCCCACCTCAATTTAGAGGCCGTCTGAAGAACAGATTTGATGTATTGAGCACCAGTGACCAAAAAACAGAGGACTTGTGGGTTGACATCAAGAATATCATATGTGAAGAAAGCAAAGCGTCATTAAAAAGATGGGAAAGGAAGAAAAGACCAAAATAGATGTCAGAAGAAACTCTGAAACTTGCTTTTGAATGGAAAGTAGCTAAAGCAAATGGAAGAAATGACAAAATGAAAGAGCTGAACAGAAGATTTCAAACAGCAACTCAAGAATGCAAAGTAAATTATTATAATGAAATGTGAAAAAAAAAAAAAAAAGAAAAAGCTCATAGCAATGTTGCAACTTTAATACTTATGGAAATAAGATTGACTTCTTCCATGGCAAATAAAGTGGGTATTTTGATGGTCAAAAAATAAAAAAAGAAGAAGAAGAAGAAAGAAATGTGCAAAGATCTGGAGTTAGAAAACCAAAAGGGAAGAACATGCCTGGCATTTTGCAAGTTGAAAAAACTGAAGAAAAATCTTCAAGCCCCCAGTTGCAATATTGAAAAATTCTATGGATAAAATATTGAATGATGCAGGTTGCATCAAAAGAAAATGGAAGGAATACTCAAGAGCCACTGTACAAAAAAAGAATTGGTCTATGTTCATCTATTTCAGGAGGTGGCATATGATCAAAAACCAATCATACTGAAGGAAGAAGTCAAAGCTACAATGAAGGAATTGGTGAAAACCAAGGTTCCAGGAATTTTTGGAATGCCCATTGAGATGTTTCAACAAATGGATGTAGCACTGGAGGCACTTACTCATTTATGCCAAGATATTTGGAAGACAGCTACCTGGCCAACTAACTGGAAGAGATCAATATTTGTGCCCATTTCAAATAAAGGTGATCCAACAGAATGTGGAAATTTTTGAACAATATAATTCATATCACACACAAATAAAATTTTGCTGAAGATAATTCAAAAACAGTTGTAGCAGTATATTGATAAGGAACATCCACAGATTCAAGCTGGATTCAGAAGAGGATGTGGAATGAGGGATAGCATTGCTGATGTCAGATGGATCTTGGCCAAAAGCAAAGAATACCAGAAAGATATTTACCTGTGTTGTATTGACTACACAAAGGCATTTGACCATGTGGATCACAACAAGTTATGGATAACATTACAAAGAATGGGAATTACAGAATACTTAATTGTGCTCATGAGGAACCTGTATATAGACCAAGAGGCTGTCTTTCAAACAGAACATACTGCATGGGATACTGCATGGTTTAAAATCAAGAGGGGTTGCAACAAGTCGTATCCTTTCACCATACTTATTCAATCTGTATGCTGAGAAGTAATCTGAGAAGCTGGACTATATGAAGATGAACAGGGCACCAAGATTGGAGGAAGATTCATTAACAACATGCGATATGCAGATGATACAACCTAGCTTGCTGAAAGGGAACATGACTTGAAGCATTTACTGATGAAGATCAAAGACTACAGTCTTGAGGATAAATTACACCTCAACATTAAAAAAAAAAAAAAAAA
>NW_006921613.1:15711898-15724065 GCF_000298275.1 Orycteropus afer afer | reverse complement strand
TGTATATATATATATATATAAACTAATAGAACTAATGTATAAATTAGAATGCTTCCACCTGCAAGATCAGATGACACAAATAAAAACAATGTAAACAATGAGAAAATGCATTATATCACATAACAGGAAGTCCAAACTTCCAAAGGTACTTTTATTGTTATGATTGTTCTTGTTAGGTGTAGTCGAATAGGTCTGTCTTGGAAGAAGTACAGTCAGAATGTTCCACAGAAGCGAGAATGGTGGTACTTCATCTCATGTACTTTGGTCATGTTATCAGCAAGGACCAGTCCCTGGAGAAGGACATCATGCTTGGTCAAATAGTAGTTGTTGTTGTTAGTAACTTGGTTTCACCAAGTAACTACGGTACAGCAGTTCTACTCAATAGCAACCCTATGTACAACAGAATGAAATAGTGCTCAGTCCTGCCCCATCCTCACAATCACTGCTATGCTTGAGCTCATTGTTGCACCACTATGTCAATCCATCTCATGGAACCAACTCAATGGTACCTAACAACAACTACTATTTGACCAAGCATAATGCCCTTCTCCAGGGACTGGTCCTTGCTGATAACATCATCAAAGTACATGAGATGAAGTACCACTATTCTCACTTCTGTGGAGCATTCTGACTGTACTTCTTCCAAGACAGATCTGTTTCTTATTCTGACAGTCCATAGTATATTCTTTGCCAACACCATAATTCAAAGGCATCAATTCTTCTTCAGTCTTCTTTATTCAATGTCCAGCTTTCCCATGCATATGAGGCGATTGAAAATGGTTTGGGTCAGGTGTACCTTAATACACAAAGTGACATCTTTGCTTTTCAACACTTGAAGAGGTCTTTTGCAGTATATTTGCCCAATGCAATAGGTCTTTTAATTTCTTGACTGCTGCTTCAACGGGCGTTGCTTATGGATCCAAGTAAAATTAAATCCTTGACAACTTCAATCTTTTCTCCATTTATGATGATGTTGCTTATCGATCCAGTTGTGAGGAATTTTGTTTTCTTTATGTTGAGATATAATCCATATTGAAGGTTGTAGTCTTTGATTTTAATCAGTAAGTATTTCAAGTCCTCTTCACTTTCAGCAAGCCAGGTTGTTTTATCTGCATATCATAGGTTGTTAATGAATCTTTCTCCAATCCTGATGACTCATTCTTCTTCTAGTCCAGCTTCTCAGATTATTTGCTAAGCATACAGATTGAATAAGTATGATGAAAAGGTATGATCTTGATGCACACCTTTTCTAATTTTAAACCACACAGTATCCTCTTGTTCTGTTTGAATGACTGTCTCTTGTTCTATGTACAGGTTCCACATGAGCACAATTAAGTGTTCTGGAATTCCCATTCTTTGCAATGTTACCCATAATTTGTTATGATCCCCACAGTTGGATGACTTTGCATAGTCAGTGAAACACAAGTAAACATCTTTCTGGTATTCTGTTTTCAGCCAAGGTCTATCTGTCATCAGAAATGATATCCCTTATTCCATGTCTTTTTTCTTAATCTCGCTTGAATTTCTCAGTTTCCTGTCGATTTACTGCTGCAACCCTTTTTGAATTATCTCAACAAAGTTTTACTTGCCTGTGATATTAATGATATTGTTAAAAAATGTCCACATTCTGTTGGATCACCTTTCTTTGGAATGGGCATGAATATGTCATCTGTTCCAGTCAGTTGGCCAGGCATCTGTCTTCCAAATTGCTTGGCATGGATGTGTGAGTGCTTCCAGTATTGTATCTGTTTGTTGAAGCATCTCAATTGGTTTTCCATCAATTCCTAAAGCCTTATTTTTCACCATGCCTTCAAAGTAGCTTGGACTTTTTCCTGTAATACCATTGGTTCTTGGTCATATGCTATCACCTGAACTGGATGATTGTTGACCAATTCTTTTTGGAACAATGACTGTGTATTCCTTCCCTCTTCTCTTCTTCATTTTTTTAATAAAATATTTTATTGAGTCTAATATATTCAAAATATATTTTTCAGGATATAGTAAATACAAACGTTATTAATTAGATGTTTTTCAGTATTGGGACTACATTTTTGATGTATGATGTATATTTTATACTTTTGGAAATATGAGATAAGCGACATTTCAAGTGCTCCATAATTAGAGAGGGCTAGTAACTACTGAACAATACATTTGTAGATGTTCAGTAATATAAACCTTTACATAAAAGTTTTTTATCAGCTTTTAGTTAATATTTGTATTTGACCCAAAGCAAATGTCCTATTTAGCTTTTCAACATGGATATGTATTTCCAACATAATTGGTAGAAAGCATTATACACTTTCCATTAAATTGTCTTACTCTTTGTCAAAAACTAACTTACAATGTATCTATGGATCTATTTCTGGACACTATTTTTAAAAATTTTATCTATATAATAATATAGATCAATATTCTTGTCCCAATATACATTAAGTTGATTACTATAGCTTTATAGCAAATCTTTTATCTTTTTAAAATTATTATTGTGATTTGGGTGAAAGTTTACAGAGCAAATTCACTTTCCATACAGCAGTTCACATACACTTTGTCTCATGACATTGACTGCTATTTTCCACAATACAACAGCTCTCTTCCCACTTCCTCCTCATAGTTACCTCTTCTCTGTGGCCTTCCCTCCATGCACTCCTGCCCCTTGAGCTGTCTCCCTGTGCATACATAGCCCTTCTATTCACCCATGATTGATCTCTCCAAGAGTGTATCTACCTGATGTAAATGTTCAGTTCATATACCTGTCTTTTGTTTGGCTGGAAGCCACAGGAGTGGGTTCAATTCCAGACCTGAAGGGCAGCTAGGGGCCCTAGTCTCAGTGGTTTCACCAGGCTCTATCAGATCAGCAAACCTGATCCTTTTTTTTTTTTTTTTTTATGACTTTGAGTTTTGTTCCACATTGTTCTCCCACTCTATCCAGAATCTCCTACATAGATTCCCCCTTCAAGTGGTTGGCAGTGGTAGCCAGGTACCATCTAGTTCTTCTGGTCTTATAGTCATATAGGCTGAGGATCACATGGTATACCATTCCCTTGGACTAATTGTTTCCCTGTGTTTTTGGGTTTCTTAATTTTTCTTTGCTGTGGATGAGGAGAGACCCATTGTTGCATCTAGATGGCTTCTTGGAAGCTTTTGAGATCTCAATCACTACTCACCAAAGTAGCATGTGGAACAATGTTTTTGTTCTTCTACTTTGTTTTGATGCTTTCTACATTGTTCAATATATTGCTCATAGAATCCTTCAGTATTGCAGTGGAGGCTTGAATTTTTTCTTCAGTTCTTTCAGCTTAAGAAATGCTAAGCATGTTCTTCCCTTTTGGTCTAACTCCAGTTCTTTTCACATGTCATTATAACTTACTTTCTCACCTTTAGCTTTAAAAGTAGCTTTACCCATAGCTATCGAGTCACTTCCAACTCATAGCAACCCTACAGGACAGAGCAGAACTGTCCTATAGGGTTTCCAAGGCTGTAAATCTTTGTAGAAGCAGATTGCCACATCTTTCTCCCCTGGAGCATGTGGTGGGTTGGAACTGCAGACCTTTTTGTTAGCAGCTGAATGCTTTAAACACTGTACCACCAGAGCACCTTAAAAGTAGCTTTAAGATTTGTCAGTTCACTAGTACTTGTGTTTCTTTATTAGTGCTATTGGGATTTTTTGTTTATTTGTTCATTTTTATAATCCATTAAATTATTTTACCACTGCTAATGACATTTTACTTCTTGGCTTTATTTTTGTTGTTCCTTTTCTATTTCCTCTAGTTAAATTAAGTAATATTTACATACAATAAATACATAGATCTTAAGTGTACAGCTCAATAAGTACTTAGCTTTGTGTATGAAGTTCTTAAGTGGTACAAACAATTAACACACTCAGCTGCTAACAGAAAGGGCTGAAGTCCACCCAGAAATGCCTCAGAACCTTCTGAAAACTCAGCCATAGAAAATTCTGTGGAGCACTGTTCTACTCTGATATACCTGGGCCACCATAAGCTGGAGTCGACTGGACAGCAACTGATTATATCTGTGTATCCGTCACCCAAATCAAAATACAGAGCATTTTCCTTATCCCAGAATTCCCTGGTATTTTTCCCACCCACTGTCTACTCTCCAAAGAAATCACCGTTTATACTTCCATCACCACAAATTGTTTTGCTTATTTTTGAAGCTCATATAAATTAAATAATTCAGTATGCTTTTGTAGTTGGTCCCTTTAACTCATGAGATTCATTTGCTTGTGTGTGTTAGAAATTTGTATTCCTTTTTATTGCTGCTTAGTATCCCTTTATATTATTATACTGTAATTTATCTATTCTCCTGTTGATGACCATTGCATTGTTTCTAATTCATTTATTGTCATTTATTAACTTCAGTATTTAAGCTTTCACTCTGCGCCATGGATTCTGATGTAGTATTTCATTTTCCTTATTATCCATAAAATTTTACAATTTTGGTTATGAAATCCCCTCTTGTAATATAGTATTTCATAAGTATGTTTTGACCTAGTTTTGAGAGCATAGATAAAAACTCTTAATTCCCTTCTGCAGACAGTTTGCTAAGCTTATACCCCAACTACTTCCCTTACTAGTCTCTAACACTCCTGGCCAACAATATACATGCCCAACTGTCAGAGCCCTCCAGATGCCTAATATCCAGGAATAGCCTCTTCTCCCTTGGGCCCACAGAATTATTTAAAATACCTAACCCACAGGAAGCTTTCAAAACTTAGCTAGCCCCACTCTGACATACAGAAGCTGGCTCCTATGGTTTCAGCTTGCTGTTATGTTATACTCAAGTGCAACCCTCTGTGTGACCTGTTTATCAGGTCCTTGTTTGGAGCTGTAAGTAATAAACATTTCTACCTTTCATCTGTTTGGGTTTCATTGCATTTTGTCCTGCCATCCAAAAGAACTATAATCATAAATATTATGATATAATTATACAACAGCTGGTGCTGTGAGCAGGATGGCATGGTCATGACCACTGACTCTGGATATCTTTATGGTAGGGACTACTCTTTCTTTACTAATTGGTTCCAATCCATCACAAGAGTGGTTTGGGATGGAACTGTTGTCAGTTGGTGAGTTGTGCTTTTGCCATTGTTGCTTACTGCTATGTCTGCTGGTGGTTGCATGACGCCAAATCCAGATTTCCTTGGAAATATGGAATATTCCAAAGGAACAGTGCTATTTGGTTAACTCCAGAAGGCTAGCCCAGGTGGGTGCCTATTTTAGGGTAATAGAAATTTTAGTTTGAACTATACCTTTTTGGGGTTTGGGTGCTTTGGTGTGTTTCTGTTTGGTGTGTAGTCTGTTGCAGTGCAGTGAATTGCCTGATATAGCCCTTCTAGCCACAGTTTTCCATTTTGTGATGTATTGTAAATCCTAGCCTGTTTAGAGTGAGATGTATCTTAAGGCCTGCCTTGCTGGAGGGTGTGACTCAAGTCACCACCCTTAGTTTCCTTGAGGGTATATATGTGAATGTCTGGCAAAGCTCGAGCTCTCTTGCTCTGAATCCACATTTGTCTTGTCATTATCTCACTCTTGGACTTGAACCAGCAGCAGGTCATCTGACCTGACAATTTGGGTTCACCAGTTCTGGCAACTATGTGAGTGTGGAGAATCATCCAGACTAATGCCTGACCCATGATTTGGAACTTCCCAGCCTCCCTACCTCCACCACCCATGAGCCATTTCCTTGGTAGTGTGTGAGTTCTATGAGACGTTACAGTGAAATAAGGAACCCTAAGATGGGAGGGAAAGTACTGAGGGGAGGATGAGGAGTCAATGGGAGTGATGATGGAGTGCTACAGTAGTTTGGAAAAACTGGGCATTTGGGACATCTTTAACCTCCACCTCATAGGGACCAGCCTTGTGCTGATCCTTCTAAAAGAAATTATTTGAGCACTTGTGTTTGGCAAAGGCCTATTCCAGGGACCTGTCACTTCTTTAGCATTGGTATTTCTTTATTACAATTTAGGAAGAACCCTGGTTTTTCTGTGTTTCGGGGGCTCATGTAATTGAAGGTGTTGGTTGAATTCCCCCATGGTAGAGAAATGGCACTTGGGTCTCAGGCTCATTGTCATTGTTGTTCAGAAGGGGGTAGTGGCTTCATACATCTTCTCTGCTCCTGTGTGTCTCAGTACTGTCATCAATGATCTTCAAGGTCCCCAGACCTTCGGTGATATTGTGAGTTGCACCCCTGGAGATCAGTAACCCAGGGTTTAATTCAAAGGGGGAAAGGAAACAAATACCTCATCCTTGACTGCCAACCAGAAGGTTGGTGGTTCAAACCAACTAGCCACTCTGTGGAAGGAAGATGGGGCAGTCTACTTCCGTAAAGATTTACTGCCTCAGAAACCCAGTGGGGGTTGCTATGAGATGGAATCAACTCAATGGCAATGAATTTGGTTTGGTTTGATTTTGTACCTCACAGAACATCTGCCAAAGTTACCTAATTGCTTAGCAATACAAGATCTCCAGCCAGGAAGCTTGGAGCTTTTTAAGTGTCACTTCATATCAGCATCTTGGAAGGAAGGTTGGGCAATCTACTTCCGTAGTGATACCGCCTTGGAAACCTAAGGGGGGGGGGGTCATCATGAGTTGATGGCAGTGGGTTTTTTTTGGGGTTTCATATCAAGATGTGAAGGGACTAATACTTGGATAAGAGGGTTAACTGTGCTGTTTCAAGGAGAGACAGCAATAGCTCTCTTAAGTGCAAACCTCAGAGGTGGACTGGGAAGCCTTGGAACAAAAGATGGTCATCAGTAAGGCAGGCCACCAGGCTCCCTTTTTCCTCCATAACCACCTAGAAGGTCTATACTGTTACCTATGAGATGGAGCCAGGAATTGAAAATAATACTTTAGGTAGCTAAAAAACAAAAACAGGTGGTAAGGGGATTGGTTTGGAAGCCTGCATGGCATGAAAAAGCAGAGCCATAGCAAAAGGTAGTTTCAATCCACCAACCTCTGGGTTGTGGGCCCAACACTTGTGTGCTGCACCATTCTGCTACTATAAAAATGGTATGGGGGGAAGCATCTGATCTCCTCCAACTTCACAAGGGGAAAGGAGTCAAGATCAATAGCCCATGGCTGATTCCTATGAGGCAGAGGTCAGACATGCTTCCTTTTCTCCAACATTTTTGATCAGTTTTGACACCAAGCCATCCCTCTTACCACACTCTCTATCTCTCTGCTGGGCTTAATAATTTGTTGCAATGGCCACACAGCACTTGGACAATATTCACAATTACGAGGCTTATTAAGGAAGTACCAGGCTACAATTCAGGATCAGGAAGGACTCAGGGTACAGTTCTTCAGTCAGGACAGCAGGCTTCTCTTTGTCACTCAGCATCTTAGCTCTCAGCCCCTCTGGTCTCTTGGACCAGCTCAGCCTCTGCTGTACTCAGGCAAGTGTGATAAAGCTCTTTAGCTCTGCTGGTAAGTGCCCTGAGGCACCTCGCTCTGTCAGCAAGCCTCCTGCCTGAAGGTGCTCATCTTTCTCATTCCGTGGTCCACCCCAAAGTCTCCTGGTTCTATTGTCTCTGCTGCCACTATTTCTCTACTGCCGCTTCTCACCATCTCTGGTGTTATACCTCTCTGTATCCTGGGTCTAGGAGGTTCCCAGCACAGGGACCCCAGGCCCAACTCTTCTCCTGTGTTTTCTTTCTTGGTGGTAGTGAAGTCTGCTTTGAATTGGCTTGCTTTTAAGCCTAGTGGGATGGCAAAATTGAACAACCCCCTCAGTAGGGCTCCATACCTTATTTGCATGGCCCCACAAACACAAGGAAGGTGCTCTGGTGGTACAGTGGTTAAGACGTGTTTCTGCTAACCAAAGGTCAGCAGTTCAAACCCACCAGCCACTTCATGGAAGAAAGATGAGTCACTCTCTTCTGTAAAGATTTACAGCCTTGGAAACCAAATGAGGATCTCTATGAGTCAGAATCAACTTGATGGCAGTGAGGTTTTTTTTTTTTTTACCCACCCATAATTTCTATGCAATTATTTGTATTATTAACAAACTGTCTAATCCCTTTGGTGGGCCACAAACACCTTATTTGCATAAGTCCTCCCAATCATTTGGTGGGTATTATAAGACCGCTTGTCTTTCAGTTTGTTTTATTATGGTGGCTTGCATGCTGCTATGACACTAGAAGCTTTGCCACCAGTATTTCAAAGACCAGCAGGGTCACCTATGGTGGACAGATTTCAGGGGAGGTGTTGGACTAAGACAGAATAGGGAGAAGGACATGGTGGTCTAATTCTGAAGAAATTGGCCACTGAAAACCTTATGAATAGCAGTAGAACATTATCTGATACAGTGTCAAAATATGAGCCCCTCAGATTGGAAGGCACTCAAAATACTGCTAGGGAAGAGCTGCTTCCTCAATGTAGAGTAGACCTTTATGACACAGATAAAGTAAAGCTTTGGGGATCTTCATTTGTTGATGTGGCACAACTCAAAATGAGAAGAAATAGCTGCAAACTGTACAAAGTATGAATACAGGAAAATTGGAAATTGTAAAAAATGGAGTGGAATGCGTAAAGATTGATATCCTAGGCATTGGTGAGCTGAATTGGATTGGTACTGGCCATTTTGAATCAGACGATCATATGGTCTACTAGACCAGGAATAAAAAACTGAAGAGGAATGGCCTCACATTCATCAACAAAAAGAACATTTCAAGATGTGTCCTGAAGTAAATTGCTGTCAATGTAGGATAATACACACACACGCACACACACAAGACCAGTTAATACTATTATTATTCAAATTTACACCAAAAAAAAAAAAATCACTGCTATCGAGTCAGATCCCACTCATAGCAACCCCTCTGTGGGTTTCTGAGGTGTATCACTATGGAAGTAGATTGCCCAACCTTCCTTCCATCCTTTCGAGGAGTGGCTGGTGGGTGTGAACCACCAGCCTTCTGGTTAGCAGTCAAAATGCCTTAGGCACTATACCACCAGAGCTTGCCAAATTTACACACCAACTCTAAAACCAAAGATGAAGAAATGAAATAGTTTTACCAACTTCTGCAGTCTGAAATTGATCAAACATGCAATCAAGATGCATTGATAATTACTGGTGATTAGAATGTGAAACTTGGGAACAAAGAAGGATTGGTAGTTAGAAAGTATGGTCTTGGTAATAGAAATGATGCTGGAGATCACATGATAGAATTTTGTAAGAGCAATGAGTTACTCCTTGCAAATACTTTTGTTTCCAACCACATAAATGGCAACTATACAGGTGGACCTCTCCAGATGGAATACACAGGAAACAAATCTACTACACCTATGGAAAGAAATGATGGAGAAGTTCAGTATCATCAGAACAAGACCCAGGGTTGACCTTGGAACAGATCATCAATTGTTCATATGCAAGTTCAGGCTGAAGCTGAAGAAAATTAAAACAAGTCTACAAGAGCCAAAATACGACCTTGATTATATCCCACCTGAATTTAGAGACCATCTGGAGACTAGATTGAACATCACTGATTGAAGACCAGACTAGTTGTGGGATGATGTCAAGTACATAATACATAAGGAAAGCAAAAGGTCATTAAAAAGATAGGAAAAAAGAAAAGAGCAAATTGGATGTCAGAAGAGACTCTGAAACTTGCTATTGAACACACAGTAGCTAAAGCAAATGGTAGAAATTATGAAGTAAAAGAGGTGAATACATGATTTTAAAGGGCAGCTTGAGAAGGCAAAGTATTATAATTTATTATAATAAATTATTATAATGAATTTATTATAATAAATTATGCAAAGAACTGGAGTTAGAAAACCAAAAAGGAGGAACACATTTGGTATTTCTCAAGTTGAAAGAACTGAAGAAAAAATTCAAGCTTCGAGTTGCAATATTGAAAGAGTCTATGGGCAAAATATTGAATGACTCAGGAAGCATCAAAAGAAGATTGATGGAATATACAGAGTCATTTTACTAAAAAGAATTGGTCAATGTTCAATCATTTCAGGAGGTAGCATATGACCAAGAATCAAGAATGAAGATGTCCAAGCTGCCCTGAAGGCACTGGCAAAAACCAAGGCCCCAGGAATTGGTAGAATACCAATTGAAACGTCTCAATAAACAGAAGCAATGCTAGAGGAGCTTATTCATCTATGCCAAGAAATTTGGAAAATAGCTCCCTGGCCAAATGACTGGAATAAATCCATATTTGTGCCCATTCCAAAGAAAAGTGGTCCAACAGAATGTGGAAATTATCGAACAATATCATTAATGTCACATGCAAGTAAAATTTTGCTGAAGATAATTCAAAAACAGTTTCAGCAGTACATTGACAGGGAATTGCCAGAAATTCAAGCCAGATTCACAAGAGGATGTGAAATGAGGAATATCATTGTTAATGTCAGATGAATCTTGGCTGAAAGCAGATAATATCAGAGATGTTTACCTGTGTTTTACTGACTATGCAAAGAGATTCAATTGTGGGGATCACAACAAATTACAGACAACATTGTGAAGAATGGGAATTCCAGAACACTTAATTGTGCTCACACGGAACCTGTACATAGACTAAGAAGTCATCATTTGAACAGAACAAAGGGACTGCATGGTTTAAAATCAGGGAGGGTATGTGTCAAGGTTGTATCCTTTCACTATATTTATTTATTTATTCAGTCTGTATGCTGAGCAAATAATCCAAGAAGCTGAACTATATGAAGAAGGACATGACATCAAGATTAGAGGAAGACTCATTAACAACCTGCAAAATGCAGATAATATAACTTGGTTTGCTGAAAGTGAAGAGGAATTGAAACACTGATGAAATTCAAAGACCATATTCTTCAGTATGGATTACACTTCAACATCAAGAAAAAAAAATTCTCACAACTGGACCAATAAGCAATATCATGATAAATGGAGAAAACATTGAAATTGTCAAGGATTTCATTTTACTTGGATCCATAGAAATGCTATGGAAGCAGTAGTCAAGAAATCAAATAATGTATTGCATTAGGTAAATCTGCTGCAAAAAAAAAAAAAAAACTCTCTAAAGTGTTAAAGAACAAAGATGTCACTTTGAAGACTAAGATGTCCTTGACCCAAGCCATGGTATATTCAGTTGCTTCATAAGCATGGGAAAGATAGACAATGAATAATAAGAAGAAAGACCAAAGAAGAATTGATGACTTTGAACTATGGTGCTAGAGAAGAATACTGTATATATCATGGACTTCCAGAACAAACAAATGTGTCTTGGAGGAAGTGTAGCTGGAATGCTCCTTAAGAGTGAAACTTCGCTTCTCACACTTTGGTCATGTTGTCAGGAGGGGCCAGCGTTGGTTCTCTAGTGCAGCTATAACAGAAATGCCACAAATGGCATTTAACAAACAGGAATTTATTCTCTTACAGCTTAGGAGGCTAGAAGACCAAGTTTAAAGTGCCAGCCCAAGGGGCTAGGTGAAGGCCCCTTCACCTTGGGCTTCAGCTCTGCCTCCTGTCCCAGGCCCACTGGAGCTTGAGGCTTTTTCTGACTCACTGCTGCTGGCTGCTGAGGCTGACGAACCCAAGTTTGACATGTAAAATGGCACGACCCCAAGACTGGGCAGGCAACATGGCAGGCCACTGGTTAAAGTCTAGGAACAATTCCAAGATCAGCGGGCAACACAGCAAGCCAAAACTCAGCCAAATGCACAGTCCAGATGTGCCAAAAGCTAGAGATCTTTCTCAAAGCCTCTCCTTTATGTACTGGAAGCAGGCTATACCCTGACGACAACTACTTATCTGCTCACAGCAGATTCCACCGTGGAGGTGATTACAATCTCATCATGAGGAATAACTATATCCAGTTGCCCAGCCACTCAAGACCACAGCCCAGCCAAATTGACACATAAGCTTAACTACCACAGATATTATGCTTGGTAAAGTAGAGGGTCAACAAAAAAAGAGGAAGACCCTCAACGAGATGGATTGACTGGCTGCAACAATGGGCTCAAGCATAGCAATGATTGTGAGGATGGCACAAGACTGAGCAGTGTTTCATTCTGTTGTATATGAATTTGCTGTAAGTAGGAACTGACTGCATGGCATTGAACAAGAACAAAAAGACCATGCTAGAAAGATCATAGGAGCTCTGGTAGCATAGTGGCTAAAGCACTTGACTGCTAACCAGAAGGCTGGCGGTTCAAACC
>NW_006921613.1:15705488-15710597 GCF_000298275.1 Orycteropus afer afer | reverse complement strand
AATCTTCAGTTTTGCCAGCACCATTTATTAAACAAACATTCTCTTCCCCATTTAATGGATTTCGGCCCTTTGTCAAAGATCAGCTGACCATAGGTGGATGGACCTATTTCTGAGTTCTCAACTCTATTCCATTGGTCTATGTGTCTGTCATTATACCAATACCAGGCAGTTTTGACTACTGTGGCTGTATAGTAGGTTCTGAGGTCCAGCAATGTGAGACCTCCTACTTTGACCTTTGAGTTTTGTTTTTTTAGTTGTGTTGTTGTTAGGTGCTGTTGAGTTGGCACCAACTAATAGCAACCCTATTTACAACAGAACAAAACACTGCTCAGTCTTGTGCCATCCTCACAATCACTGCTATGCTTGAGCCCATTGTTGCAGCCACTGTGTCAATCCATCTTGTTGAGGGTCTTCCTTTTTTACTGACCCTCTACTTTACCAAGCATAATATCCTTCTCCAGGGAATGGTCCCTTCTGACAACATGACAAAAATACATGAGATGAAGCCTGGCCATTCTTACTTGTAAGGAGCATTCAGGCTGCACTTCTTCCAGGATAATTTGTTCATTCTTCTGGCAGTCCATGGTATTTTCAGTATTCTTTGCCAACACCACAATTCAAAAGCACAACTTTTCTTCAGTCTTCCTTATTCATTGTCCAGCTTTCACATGCATATGAGGCAATTGAAAATACTATGGCTTGGGTTAGGCACATCTTAGTCTTAAAAGGGACATCTTTGCTTCTTAAGGAGCTCTGGTAACATAGTGCCTAAGGTATTTGACTGCTGACTGGAAGGCTGGCAGTCAAGACCCACCAGCCACTTCTTGGAAGGAAGATTAGGCAATCTACTTCCTTAGAGATACTGCCTCAGAAACCCAAGGAGGGGTCACTCTGAGTCAATTCGACTCCATGGAGTGACTTTGTTTGTTTTGGTTTTGCTTCTTAAGTCTTTAAAGGTCTTTGCAGCACATTTGCACAGTGCAATATGAT
Source organism: Orycteropus afer afer (assembly GCF_000298275.1). Taxonomy (NCBI): domain Eukaryota; kingdom Metazoa; phylum Chordata; class Mammalia; order Tubulidentata; family Orycteropodidae; genus Orycteropus; species Orycteropus afer. The sequence goes on along the minus strand of NW_006921613.1, from coordinate 15,709,607 downwards.
GCCTAATTTCTTGCCTGCTGCTTTTATGGGTGTTGGTTGTGGAACCAAGTAAAATCAAATCCCTGACAACTTCAATCTTTTCTCCATTTACCATGATGTTGCTTATTAGTCCAGTTGTGAGGATTTTTATTTTCTTTATGTTGATGTGTGGCCATACTGAAGACTGTAGTCTTTGATCTTCATCTGAAAGTGCTTCAAGTCATCTTCACATTCAGCAATCAAGGCTGTGTTGTCTGCATATTGGCAGCTTGTTAATGAGTCTTCCTCCAGTCTTGATGCTGTGTTCTTCAGATAGTGCAGCTTCTCAGATTATTTGCTCAGCATACAGATTCAATAAGTATGGTGAAAGGGTACAACCCTGACACACACCCTTCCTGATTTTAAAACATGCGGTATTCCCTTTTTCCGTTTGAACAATAGTCTCTTGGTCTATGTACAGGTTCCTCATGAGCACAATTAAGTGTTCTGGAATTCCCATTCTTTGCAATGTTATCCATAATTTATTATGATCCACATAGTCAAATGATTTTGCATAGTCAATAAAACACAGGTAAACATCTTTTTTATGTTCTTTGTTTTCAGCCAAGATTTATCTGCTATCAGCAATGATATCCCTTGTTCCATGTCCTCTTCCAAATCCAGCTTGAATATTAGGGTTATTAAACTCAAACTCACTGCCATTAAGTTGATTCTGACTCATAGTGGCCCCTACTGGGTTTCTGAGGCTGTAAATCTTTATAGAAGTAGATTGTCTCATCTTCCTCCCACGGAGCAGCTGGTGGCTTTGAACCGCTGACCTTCTGGTTAGCAGCCAAATGCCTTATCCATTATGCCACCTAATTAGGGTTATTAGCACAGGACACTGCCATCAAGTTGGGCCCAACTCATAGTGACCCCTCCTTGGGTTTCCAAGGTGATATCACTATGAAAGTAGATTGCCGAACCTTCCTTCCTAGGAATGGCTGGTGGGTTTGACTTCCAGCCTTCTGGTTAGCAGTCAAATGCCTTAGGCACTACACCACCAGGGTTATTGTTGTTGTTGTTGTTGTTATGTGCCGTCGAGTCGCCCCGACTCATAGCGACCCCTCCTTGGGTTTCCGAGGCAGTATCACTACGGAAGTAGGATTGCCCAACCTTCCTTCCGGGGAGTGGCTGGTGGGTTTGAACAGCCAGCCATCTGGTTAGCAGGCAAGTGTCTTAGCCACTATGCTACCAGAGCTCCCTACCAGGGTTATTAGGGGTAAGTAATTAATCTAGGCTCTCCCTCTGATCCCCTCCAGAAAATTGAAATTATTGCTCCAGGGTCATTCCTACAGATGGTGAACACTACGAAGCTCTGTAAGAAATATCTGTTGCTTTTCTTTTATTGTAAATAATGCAATTTGAATGACTGAATAGTTGGTGATGAAATGGAGAAAGTTGTTCTAACCTTTGGGGCACATAAGACCCCATGGCACATTGATTTTTTTTTTTTTTTTTTTTTTGTGATTTGGGTGAAAGTTTACAGAGCAAATTCACTTTCCATACAGCAGCTCACATACACTTTGTCTCATGACATTGATTACAACTTATCACAATGCAGCAGCTCCCCTCGCACTTTCTCCCCATAGTTACCTCTGCCCTGTGTCCTTCCCTCCATGCACTCCTGCATCCTGAGCTGTCTCCCTGTGTATACACAACCCTTCTATTCTCCCATGATTGTTCTCTACAAGGAGTGTATCTACCTAATGTAAATGTTCACCTCATACGCCTACCTTTTGTTTGGCTGGAAGCGTCAGGTATAGGTTCAATTCCAGACCTGAAGATAGGTAGAGGCCATAGTCTCAGTGGTTCCATCAGGTTCTATCAGAAAAAGCAAACCTGGTCCTTTCTTTTTCAAGATTTTCAATTTTGTTCCACATTGTTCTCCCGCTCTATCCAGGATCTCCTACATAGATCCCTACCCTGAGTGGTTGATAGTGGTAGCCGGGCACCATCTAGTTCTTCTGGCCTCATAGTCATATAGACTAAGGATCGCATGGTGTACCAGTTGCTTGGACTGATTGTTTCCATGAATCTTTGGTTTTCTTCATTTTTCTTTGCTCTGAATGAGGAGAGATCCATCGTTACTTCTAGATGGCCGCTTGCAAGCTTTTAAGATCCCAGTTGTTACTCACCAAAGCAGGATGGGGAACAATGTTTTGTGTAGTATGTTATGCCAGGCACACTGATTTTTATTGTTAGTACAAATATGTAGTTCAGATCTGCAATACTACTGTATTTGTGGTGGGATGTTCCCTAGGTTAAAATCTCCCTCCTCCTAGATATGCAACCCCAGAACTTGTGCTTCCTGTGATGTAATTTTTAAATTGCAAATAAGTTTTCACAGCAGAAATTTATTGACAATTTGGTGAAGCTGATGTAGTCAGTGGAGTGCCTCAGAGTGCTGTGCTGTTAAAATTAAGCAGAAGCCCCAAGAAGTTATGCTAAGCCAGCCACCAGCAAAGGCAAACTCAGCATTTTACCGGTTCTCCTGTAAAGTGAAGGAGCCCTGGTTGCACAGTGGTTAAGCACGTTTGGATGCTAACTGAAAGATGGGCAGCACTTTGAACCTCCCAACAGCTCCATGAGGGAAAGATGTGGTAATCTGCTCCCATAAAGATTACACCCTTGGAAACCCTTTGGGGCAGTTCTACTGTCCTAGAGGGCCGTTAGGAGTTCTAGTAGCATAGTGCCTAAGGCACTTGACTGCTAACCAGAAGGCTGGCAGTTCAAATACACCAGCAGCTCCTCGGAAGGAAGGTTGGGCAATCTACTTCAGTAGTGATACTGCCTCGGCAACCCAAGAAGGGGTCGCTATGAGTAGGGTCTGACTCGACGGCACATAACAACAGAGGGCTGCTATGAGTTGAAGTGGACTCCATGGCACACAACAATCTAGGCTTCCTGGAAAAGTTTTTTCCATACCACTGTTAATTCTGGTTTCTGTTAGGAAATTATGTAAAATATGACAAATTATTTAAGTGCTATAATAATAACTTGCTTTTTTATTTTTTAAAAAAAGTCAGTTTGTTAAGAACCCTTACCAACTCACCCTTTCAGCTTTCCTATAAAAAACCCTACTTGTAGAATATATTTCTAAATTCATCTCCCACCCCAAATCTCTTGACCCCAGCTATTAACCTTCAAGATAGTTTCTAACTGTTAATGTTAGTAGAAAAAATTACCACTCCAAGTGTGGCATTGTATACCATTATTTCAGTGACCTTTGCTTTGGTTATGGTTGTTCTGTTTTCTTAATTTAAGATTCTAGAAGTGTTTATTTCAAATGGCCCTCAGCTCATAAGCCTTTCCTGGGGCCCTTTCCATTTTCAACTTCACCCATTAGAAAGACACAACTGGGAAACTAAGGAAAACCCACAAGGCAAAGAAGGAAAGCTGAGTTTAAAATTCAGGTACATGAGTGAGAGCAAGTGATCCCTGGTTAATCAGCTCTCCAAGGGGGGCCTGCTCAGCTACAGAGTACAGAAATTGCTGGAGGAACCAGCCTAGCACAGCCAAGCTTTGCAGGACATTTCTCAAGGCAAAGAACCTGATTGATTCCATAAATCCCCTACAAAAATTTCCCTCATCCCCACACATACTTTCCTTAGTCTTTACTGGGGTTCCAGAGTTTAATCCACCTTTGTCATCAAATACTTTGAGTTTCTACACAACACAGAACACTTTACCAGATTCTGGTTAAGAAATGAGGACTTCTAGTGCACTTGGAGGAACTCTGGTGGTGTAGTGCCTAAGGCAGTTGACAGCTAACCAGAAGGCTGGCGGGGTCAAACCCACCAGCCACTCCTCGGAAGGAAGAATGGACAAGCTACTTCCCTAGAGATACTGTCTTGGAAACCCAAGGACGGGTCACTATGAGTTGGGACCAGTGAGGTTTGAGTGAGTGCGCTTGGGGAAGGGATGATTACCAGTAAAAGCACCAACTGCATCTCCCATGTGGGGCAGGCAGTAAAAGCCACATGGATGCCTCTTCAAGGACTAGGGGCACTGGGGGAAACCTGCTGGAGTAGATAAGAGATTATGGCTGGTGGGGGAGGGGTTGTGGAGAGTCAACTCCCCCTCCCTTCCCCTCCCTCC
>NW_006921613.1:15700972-15705373 GCF_000298275.1 Orycteropus afer afer | reverse complement strand
TCCCTCTCCCCCTTCCCCCTCCCTCCCTCCTTCTCTCTCTCTCTCTCTCTCTCTCTCCCTCCCTCTCTTTCTCTCTCTCTCTCTTTCTCTGGGAGCTTCCCTGTTCTCAGAGGGAAGAGAGGCTTGAAGGAAGAGTTTGCGCAGAAACTAACAGAAATAACAGATTAGGATTAAGAGAAAGGGACCCACAAACTACATTGCACAACTTCTTTATACTGATCCATCAAGCCCATGGGATGATGCACCGATTCATTCATTCACTCCTCTCTCTTCCTGCTTGGCCCTTCACTGGATGCTGGGGCACGGAGACCTGACGCTGCATTAATGTAGCGCGTGTTTCTACAAGTGTGGACCGTGCCCCGCCTGCAGCCTCAGCATTCCCATTGCTAATAATATAAACTCCCACCCCCGGGCCTCTTCCCAGACCTAGATTTACCGTATCAGAATCTCGGTGCTGGGCCTGAGAACCTGCATTATCAACGGTTCCTCATCCCATTCTTCTGCAGCTGAAGGGTAAGAACGCTGGTTTTGGGGATATTCTTGTAGACTACTTTCACTGCAGCTGTATCTGCTTGAATGTGAAGCAGAGAGAAGCAATGCCTCGATAACAGACACCAGGGACCGGCTTCGCCCCTCTACACAGTCCCCAGCCCTTCTCCGCTCCTGGAATCGAGGGAGGAGGGCGGCTCCGCCCTTCCGCGCGAGCCCCGCCCCGGCTGTCAGGAGGTAGCGAGCCCGGCCCCGCCCGGCGCGCGTGCCCGAGTGCAGGCCCCGCCCCTGCCCCTTACCCTGGACCCTTTGCCCAGCCTCGATTAAAGCAACCACACACCGACTTCAAAGAAAGCGAGCGACATGGCGGCGGCGGCCAAGCCCGAGAACCTCTCCCTCGTGGTGCATGGAGCCGGGGACTTACGCCTGGTAAAACGGAAAGGGGGGTGGGGAGCCTAGCCCGACCCTGTCCTGGCTCCCCAGTCCCAGCCCCGCGCCAGCCCCGCACCTTGAGCGCCCGGGCCTCCCAGATCTGAGCTGGTTACCATAGGGGGCGGGCGGTGGCTGCTAAGGGAAGGGATCTTGTGGTGTGCCTACCGGAACTTAGCCCCGTGTACAGCACGTGGCATGCGTCCAGGAGGTACTGCAGAATGACTGAAGCCTTCTTTCTCCTTTGCCAGCTGCAGCTGCCTAGTCTAGCTTCTTGTTATTGCACCTTTCTGAAGAGATGGTGGGAGACTGCCTATATTACGATCTGCACTGCAGGGTGGTGGTGTTCAGAGGGGCACTTAAAAACTGTGGAACTTGCTTGGGACTGATAAAGCCTCCCTTGCAGGATTATTATGATCACTCAAGTACTCAGCACATAGTAGATACTCAGAAAGCCCAGTCCTTTCCTCCTCTTCTTCCAGTCCAGGCCTCCATCTCCTGCCCTCCTGGTATTCCCCTTGCCTGTACCACCAGACTTAGGCATCTTCATAGCCTTCCTGTCTCCAAAGCTGCTTTCCTCCTTATCTCCAGTAGTCCACATTGAGATCATTTTCTAGCTGTTTTCCTTTCTGATCCTGGTCCCTTGACCCCCTTAAAACATTATGTAATTCTCCACCTGAAACATCTCCCTGGCTTGTGGGGGCCAAGGTTCAGGAAGCTGCAGAATCAGCCCTGTGCTCATGCCAGGGCCCCTGCCCTTTGACAAAGTCTATCTCAGATGGGCCTGGGATGGCTGTAGTATGTGGGATGAATGCCAGTCATTACAGAGGGATCCATTTCTCGCCTGTTCCCAGCACCTTCTTCCCCCTCAAAGAGTATATACACAGGATCTGGACTGGAGGGACTCTGAAGATTATCCACGTCACAGTTGTGACTATTTGGGGGCATTATATTCCTTTGAAAAATCTATGGATTTTCTTCCCACAGAGTGTACAGGTTGACTTGGTAACAGTTTCAGAGAATTCATGGAATACCATTGAGGCCCTTCAGAGACCCTTTAGAGGTTTATAGACCCTAGATTAAGAACCCCTGCCTTGAGCCACCTCTCCATTTCTCAGCTGAAGGAAGTGCCATACCCAAGGTGACGGGCTTGGTTAACAGAGCCAAGGCAAGAACTCAGAAGTTCAGTTTCCTATTTCAGGTGTTCTACTTACCTCAGAACCTGCACCCAAGGTCCTGAATTAAAATGACGCTATTTGTTTATAGCTAGAATGGTCTGACTTCATCTCATCTACTTTGGTCATGTTGTCAGAAGGGACCATTCCCTGGAGAAGGATGTCATGCTTGGTAAGGTGGAGGGTCAACGAAAGAGGGGAAGGCCTTCAACGAGATGGATTGACACAGTGGCTGCGACAATGGGCCCAAGTATAGCAAGGATCATAGAGCTGGCGTGGGATCTGGTGGCGTTTCGTTCTGCTGTGCATGGGGTTGCTATGAGTTGGAAATGACTCGATGGCACCTAACAACAACAACAACATTTGTGTTATTGTTGCAAACGCCAGGTGCTATTACTAGGAAGGAAATATAGGATGGCTCTTTACAGCTTACAGAGTGACTTTAAACTCCGTCTTTCATTCTACAAACATTTACTAAATAAGAGGTGCTTGCCATATGCCCAGTACTGGCCTAGGGACTGGAGGCCCAGAGAGGAGGACACAGCCCCTGTCCCCCCCACCCCCCCTCCGAAGCTGCTCTAGGGAGAGAGACAGATGAAGTAAACAGTTATGACAGAGTGAGGACTTTGATGGAGGCCTTGAGAGTAAAGGCCTCACAGGGAGGGGCACTTGGCTTAGCCTGGGGTGGAGTTGGGGGGGTCAGGGAAAATGCCCAGAGGTGATAGTTGCCACTTGAGCTGATTCTTTTTGTGTGTGTGTGTGTGATTTGGGTGAAAATTTACAGAGCAAATACACTTTCCATACAGCAATTCACATGCACTTTATCTCATGACATTGACCACAATTTACCACAATGCAACATCTCCCCTCCTACTTCCTCCCAATAGTTACCTCTTCCCTGTGTCCATGCCTCCATGCACTCTTTCCCCCTGAGCTGTCTCCCTGTGCATAAGCAGCCCTTCTTTCTCCCGTGCTTGTTTTCTCCAAGGAGTGTATCTACCTCAGGTAAATGTTCAACTCATATGCCTGTCTTTTGTTTGGCTGGAAACCACAGGTGTGGGTTCAATTCCAGACCTGAAGGTCAGCTAGGGGCCATAGTCTCAGTGGTTCCACCAGGCTCTATCGGACCAGCAAACCTGGCCCCCCCTTTTTTTTTCCCAAATGATTTTGAGTTTTGTTCCACATTGTACTCCTCTATCCAGGATCTCCTACAGAGATCCTCTTCCAAGCGGTTGACAGTAGTAGCTGGGCACCATCTAGTTCTTCGGGTCTCATAGTCATATAGCTGCAGATCAGATGGTGTACCAGTCACTAAGACTAATTGTTTCTATGAATCTTTGGTTTTCTTCATTCTTCTTTGCTCTAGACGAGGAGAGACCCATCGTTGCATCTCGATGGCAGTTTGCAAGCTTTTAAGATCCCAGTCGCTACTCACCAAAGTAGGAGGTGGAACAATGTTTTGTGTAGTATGTTATGCCAATTGATCTTGCTGTCCTCTACGACTATGGTCCCGAGCCCACAGGTTCAGCTACTTGATCCCTCTGGGTAGCTGGCTGTGACCAAGTAGTGAGTACAACCTTGCCCCTTGTCAGCTCCACTATACACCTGGGAATTCAGATCATACACATAAAGTTATAGTACCATGGTCTGCCAACCCTATACATGTTCTTGGGTATACTCCCCACTTCATAGACATACCTAATAGTTCAGCCTGTCCACCCATCTATCCACCTATATACCCATGTTTGCCTTCACTGACAGCACCGTACTATATGTGCAAAAGGGTTCATCTTTGTTGTCTGTACTTCCCACATACCTCTCTATGTCTTTCTCTTCCTCAGTGCCACTATATTGATGACTCACATTTGGTCCACTTTAGCTGATTCTGGCAGGATAAGTAGAAGTGATTCAAGGTAGATGGAAGGGCAAATGCAAAGGCATGTGAAGTAAATGATTGCAGGGCGTGTTTACTGGCCCTGCAAAGAGTGTTCTGTACTAAATAGACAGGTGGTGAGGATGGAGAGGTGGACGAGGCCTGCCCTTCCATCTGCTCAGGGCCTGCTTACAGTTCTGCACCCAATGAGCAGCAAAACTAGAATTTGTTGTTGTTAGGTGCCATCAAGTTGTCTCCAACTCATAGCAACCCTATGCACAACAGAACAAAACACTGCCCAGTCCTGAGCCAGCTTCATGATTCTTGCTATACTTAAGTCCATCGCAGCTGCCACTGTGTCAATCCATCTTGTTGAGGGCCTTCCCCTCTTTCATTGACCCTCCACCTTACCAAGCATGACATCCTTCTCCAGGG
>NW_006921613.1:15679051-15699937 GCF_000298275.1 Orycteropus afer afer | reverse complement strand
GTTTTTGAATTATCTTCAGTAAGATTTTACTTGCATGTGATATTAATGATATTGTTTGATAATTTCCACATTCTGTGGGATCGCCTTTCTTTGGAATGGGTACTTAAATGGATCTCGTCCAGTTATTTGGCCAGGTAGCTGTCTTCCAAATCTCTTGGCATAACCGAGTGAGTGCCTCTAGCAGGACATCCATATGTTGAAACATCTCAATGGGTATTCCATCAATTCCTGGAGCCTTGTTCGTTGCCAGTTCCCTCAGTGCAGCTTTGACTTCTTCCTTCAATACCATTGGTTCTTGAACATGTGCTACTTCCTGAAATGGATGAAGATCAACCAGTTCTTTTTGGTATAGTGACTCTGTGTATTCCTTCCATCTTCTTTTGATGTTTCCTGCATCATTCAATATTTTCCCCACAGAATCGTTCAGTATTGCAACTCAAGGCTTAAATTTCTTCTTCAGTTCTTTCAGCTTGAGAAATGCTGGGCATGTTCTTCCCTTTTGGTTTTCTAACTCCAGGTCTTTACACATTTCATTATAGTAATTAGTTTTGTCTGCTCGAGCTGCTCTTTGAAATCTTCTGTTTAGCTTTTTTATCTTGTCATTTTTTCCATTTGCTTTGGCTACTCTTCACTCAAGGGCAAGTTTCAGAGTCTCTTCTGACATTCATTTTGGTCTTTTCTTTCTTTCTCATATTTTAACTACTTCTTGCTTTCTTCATGGATGATGCTCTTGATGTCATCCCACAATTGTTCTGGTTTTCAGTCATGGGTGTTCAGTGCATCAAATCTCTTCTTTAGATGGTCTCTGTATTCAGAAGGGATATATTCAAGGTCATAGTTTAGCTCTCATGGACTTGTTTTAATTGTCTTCGAGTTGAACTTGCATATGAGCAGTTGATGGTCTGTTCCACAATCAGCTCCTAGCCTGGTTTTGACTGAAGATATTGAGCTTTTCCATTGCCTCTTGCCTCAGATGTAGTCAATCTGATTCCTGTGTACTCCATCTGGCGAAGTCCATGTGTATAGTCACCGTTTGTGGTGTTGAAAAAAGGTATTTGCAATGAATAAGTTATTGGTCTTGCAAAATTCTATCATGCGATCTCCAGCATTATTTCTGTCACCAAGGCCAAATTTTCCAACTACTGGTGATTATTTGTTTCCAACTTTTCCATTCCAATCACCAGTGATAAGCAACACATCTTGATTGCATGTTCAGTCAATTTCAAACTGCAGAACTTGATAAAAATCTTCAATTTTCTCATCTTTTGCTTTGGTGGTTGGTGGGAAATTTTAATAATAGTCATATTAATGGGTCTTCCTTGTGGGCGTATGGATATTATCCTGTCACTGACAGCATTGTACTTCAGGACAGATCTTGAAACATCCTTTGTTATGAAGAATGCCATGCCATTCCTCTTCAAACTGTCATTTCCAGCATAGTAGACCATATGGTTGTTTGATTCAAAATGGCCAAAACCTGTCAATTTCAGCTCACTAATGCCTAGGATATCAATCTTTATGTATTCCATTTCATTTTTGACAACTTCCAATTTTCCTAGATTCATACTTCGTACGTTCCATGTTCTGATTATTAATGGATGTTTGCAGCTGTTTCTCCTCAATTTGAGTTGTGCCATGTCACACATGGAGGTCCTGAAAGAGTTACTTTATCCATGTCATGAAGGTTGGTTCTAGTCTGGTGAAGCAGCTCTTTTCCAGTCCTATTTTGCGTGCCTTCCAACCCAAGGGGCTCGTCTTCCTGCACTGTGTTGGACAATGTTTCCGAGCTGTTCATAAAGTTGCCCAGTAATGTATCAGACAGTGTATCTCTGCTATTCATAAGGTTTTCCCTGGCCAAATTTTGAGAAGTGGATGGCCTTCTCCTTCTTCCCAGTCTGTCTTAGTCTGTAAGCTGCGTTGAAACCTGTGTACCATGTACAACTCTGCTGGTGTCTGAAACACCGGTGGCACAGTCTCAAGCCTCATAGCAACATACAAGCCCCACAGGATGACAAATTGACAGACAAGTTTGTCTCCCTTAGCTGTTGGAAACCTCCGTGCCCTCGCCTTACCTAATTCCTACCTGGAACCTGCCACTTTGTGGTCCCAGGCTACTCCCTTCCTTTCCTGGCTCTAGGGGGCTTGGGGCCTAGCCTTTCCTCCTGCCCCTTTTTACCTGGATATTCTACTGCTCCGGAATTATAGTCCCTTGATTCTCTGCCTTAACTGCCAAACTCATGTTCTCCCACTGCTGGCCAGATTGCCTCTCTTTAGTGAGGCTTTGTATGCAAAGCCTTGAAGATTGGAGGAGGACATCTTAAAATTAGCCTCATCAGCTTTGTATTAGAACCTGTTTGACTAGATTAAGGACTGCAGAGGGACAGATGTATCCTAAGGACAGAGAGTTAAGTACTTTAGAAAACATGATGGGCTAGAGAATTTAGGCTGTGAGGTTAGTACACTAACTGGATAAAAGGATTCAAGGTGGATCCAGGATTATCAGGAGAACTGGAGGTGGTGGGGTCATGTACTAGACAGAAGAGTGCATTTCAACAATGAGATCAGGCTTGAATGTTTGAATTTAAGGTGTCTTTGGAACAGAACATCAGGGTACCTTTGAGAAATGACCTTGGGTGCAGGGGTCTGGAGTAGAGGGATGATATCTGGGCTGGAGATAAAGATTCCAGAGTTGTTTATTCTCTGCTGAGCAGTACTACACATCTCACATCCCCTGCCTCAGGAGCATTTGGAAACATGTAAAGGGGGTTTGGTTGTCATAGTGACTAAAGAGCACAATGGACAAACTTCATTCAGTGCACAGCATTCTTCTGCGCAACAGAGAATTGCTCTGTCCAAGATAGTAGTACCCTGTTGGGAAATTGCTTTTGGATGAGCCTGCCTAGGCTGAGAGAAAGATGTAAAGTGAGAAGAAAAGATGCTGAGAACATTGCCCTGGAGAGAGGCCTAACATTGGAGGGGAAGAGGAAACAACTGTCAGCAGAGGAGAGTGATCGGGGCAGCCTGCACTGCCTCTACCCAATACAGACCCTCTTGGGCCCCACCACTCCCTTTGAGCAGAGTCGACCCCCAGCACCCTATGGAGTACCATTCCTGTGAGGATCTCTGTTCCTCTTGCCATAAGGCAAGTGGGCTAAGTGGTTCAAAATAGAGGTGACTGGTACCAGTTCTGAACCAGAGACAGCAAAAGTGAAAGAACCGTCCTGGGGAAGCTTTGAGGGGCAATGACATCCTCTCTGTGGGTGAACCAAAATTAAATCCAGGATTTTGGGGGCCTGGTACATTAAATCAGTAGTTGAGTTTGAAAAAGAGTAAGGCTAGACTAGGTAGTGAATATAAATTACAAAAGAGATACGTTGGAGGGGAAAGAATCAGAATGCTTTCCCCATTGGGGAGATCATTATTGATTCCAAACCCACCAACTGGTACTCCTCAATTGGATTCCTACTCATGGCATTCCCTTGTGGAATTGTGCTCTATATCATTTCCAGTGACTGTTTTTTCTGAAATAGGTCACCAGGCCTTTCTTCCAAGGCACATCTGAGTGAACTTGAACTGCTAACCTTTCAGTTAACAGTTGAGGATGTTAACTGCATCACCCAGGATTCCAGAGCCACTTAAGCTCATATTAAAAACCATTCCACTCTTAACTGGGCAGGGAACTGAGGCCCAGCGAACTAGTCCATTTGGGTGGACCAGAGGCAGGTTCCACAGCTAAAACTGGTTCATGCCAGGGGAATTGTTTGGGGGAAAGACTCATTCCTAGAAACAGGGACATTGAAGCAGAAGCAAGGGCACAGTCCCTCCAAGCTCTGCCTTCTTGCTGTAGGTCAAGGCCAGGAACCAGCCAGGGAAGTGCTTCTGTGGGAGCACCAAGTTCCAAGTGGAGCTCAGGCCACTAGGAACTTATCCCTTACCTGGCAGGAAAGAAATTTAACACCCAGTCTCCCTTTTGCCCATGGAGAAGGCAGGATTCCCTTTTCTTTCTTGACACTGTGGCTGCAGGGAAGGAAGAATTAAACTTCTTGCCCTTTGGGGAATTGTTAATTGCAGAGACCAGTGCTCCCTGGCCTGGAGGCTCTAGGGCATTTGCCAGTTGGGTGGTAAGTCAGATGCAGAGAAAGAAAAAAAATACATATATATATGAGAGAGAGAGAGAGAGAGACTGAGTGACTGATAGTTTTCTTTTATAATGAGGAAAAAAAAAAAAAACATTCAGACTTAAAGACTCACTTTTCCCCCCTATTTTAAATAGACAGATTTTGGGACTTGTGGGAAGTAAAGGGGAGAAGTGACTGAGTTGAGCTATTGCATAAAGAAGGAAACAGTCCTTTCAGCTGTCTCAGCTGCTAGAGGTCCTTTTTAAATGGAAATAGTAATAAGGGCACAAGCCAGGGTAGGGGCCAGAGTGGGCTTTAGTCCTAGCTGTACTGCTCACTGAATGACTCACTAACCTACTTAGTCTGTTTACGCTTCAGTTTCCTCCTCTGTGAAATGATGGTAATAACAATATTCACCTTTTGGTTGTATGAGGATTCAGTGAGATCGTGCATGTAAAAGGTCCGGCACGGCATCCAGCACGTTAACTGTGCAGTTAAGCAGAAGGCCAGAGCCCAGTGAGAATCAGACACTTAAACCATCTCGGCATGGAAGGAGATGGCTAAAGACCAAGACCTTCACATTTTGTCCTTAACAAATTATTATGATGTGGGCCCAGGCAACTCTTGTCTTCAGCTATGTTTACCAGTATAATTACTTTATGACTCTTCGGTCAGTCCTGAGAAATCAGAGTTCCTTTTAATTGGGAAATGAATTACTGGTTCATGAAGTTGGAATATAAGATAATTGATTTCGTTTTCCTCCACAGAAGCTACTTTTGGTGATGGATCATGAATGGGAATTGTTTGGGATTTTTTTTTTACCACTTGAGTGGTAAGGAAGTTGAAGGGAGTTAACATGTTGAGTGTCTTCTATGTTCCAGGCACATTCTGGGTCCTTTAATACGGTGCTTCACAAACTATCAGTTTTATTTTTGTTTCCAGTCAGGGATGGACCATTATTTTCGTTGCTGCATTTAGATTTGTAGCAATGTCAGAATACAATGAACATGTCTAAGGCTTCTCTTAATTTTTGTATATAGTGCATCACAGATTAGTAACAAATGATTCATCAACCATATTCTGAGCATCTTGGCACACTTTATCCCCCTTATTCCCGAGAGCCAGCTCTACCTGATTTGAAACATAAACATCTGGACAGGGAGGAGAACAGGATAAACAGCCTCCACTTCCAGGAAACTGAACACTGAGGAATACAGCCAGATTTCTGCTTTGTGAACAATTGTATGAGGATAGAACAAGTAAAAGGAAAATAGTCATTTTAGAATGATGGATTGATGTTGATAATTTTAAAGGGCAGATAAAATGAATGTTTCAACATCAAGGTTAAACACTGTTGAATCAGGGTACCATGAAAATATTTCTTGAGTTTTTGCTTTTTGAGGGATTGTGCTATACCCTAGGTCTGAAGAATTGCATTGAATCTGTTTATTTTGTTGTTGTTGTTAAGAATATACACAGTAGAACATAGACCAATTCAACAGTTTCTGTATGAAAAATTCAGTGACAGTTATTACATTCTTTAAGTTGTGCAGCCATTCTCATCCTCCTTCTTACCCTCCCCCATTAACTTAAATTCACTGCCCCCAAAGTTTCCCATCTAATCTTTTGAGTTGCTGTTGTCAGTTTGATCCCATATACAGCACAATGCTCAAAGTAGACATTGTTTACTAGTTAAGCTACAAAATCTGTTTATTTTTTAAAATAGGATAATTCTGTATCTGTAATACAACACAGTGAAAACTCCTCCTTGCAATATGCAGTAAAGTTTACTATCAAGATTTTTAGGTGAGAAGGAATTTGTATTCTTTAAGAGTAAGAATTGTTCGAATAAAAGCGAAGAGATTTATTGAAGGCTTGAAACAGTTCAAACCAGGGATACATTTGGTCTGCAAAAATGAAACCAAGTACTCTGAGGAGTTGTGACGTATATATACAGTAAAATCAGGAACTAACAGTATAACTTTCTGATTGGCAGTTTGCAAATCAGAGAAGCTAGGGGCAGGCTCACGTGAGGCAGGGCTTTGTGTTGATTGGCTTACAGAGCATATGTGGGCTTTTTAGATTGGTTACATGAGATAATTTTTAGAAACACATGACTAAAGGGAGATTCACAAGGTGGTCACTGGGCAATAGTAAGGTATTCCTTCTTTGAGAACATTCTATTAAAATAACTTCTGAGGGTAGAACATTTCCTGAAACTGCTTGTGTAGGAGATTTCAGATAAGTCTTTTATGTCAAGACCCCCTCAGGAATGCTCAGTTGGCATTCTTCCTTAGCTTAACCACAGACATAAACATTTCTTATATGCCTAAGTCTGCACAAAAGTTAATGGTTGTTTTGAACCCATACCTGTGGTTTCCAGACAAACAAAAGACAAGCATATGAGTTGAACATTTACCTCAAGTAGGTACACTCCTTGGAGAGAACAATCATGGGAGAAAGAAGGGCTGCTTATGCACAGGGAGACAGCTCAGGGGGCAGGAGTGCATGGAGGGAGGGACACAGGGAAGAGGTAACTATTGGGAGGAAGTGGGAAGGGAGCTGTTGCACTGTGGTAAACTGTGGTCAATGTCATGAGACAAAGTATATGTGAACCGCTGTATGGAAAGTGAATTTGCTCTGTAAACCTTCACCCAAATCACAATTTAAAAAAAAAAAAAAAAAAGTTAATGGTTGTTGAGGAAGTAAGCAGGAATTAAGATGGAGTCTAGACTTAAACCCAGGCCCACCATTTTACTAGGGCCAACCACCTTAATTTTCAAGCTTTCACATGGTAAAATGAGGTGGCATGAACACAGGGAGCTCAAGTGGTCCCAAGCATCGTGTCCCCTTCCCTGGTCACTGTCCTTTGCTGCCAGCTTACAGAGCCAGCTGCTTCTGCCCAGTCAGTTTAAAGGTCTTGGTAGTCATTAATGAGTAACTGGTTTGAACCAGAGATTATCAGAAGGAGGAAACACAGGCTACTTAATCCTCTAATACCTGAGCTAAACTTACCAGTCAGAAGCACCTGAGACTGAAAAAGAACTAAATTAAAACTCCTTCAGCAAATGGGAAAACCACATAGTAGCAAATAATACAAAGAAATATCTCCCAGCTCTTTGTCTGAATTATGTGACAACAGCAAAACAAAGCCCAAACCAGATAAACCACTTCAAATTCATAACAGGGAAGAAAATACAGGCTTCTCTGCCAACTCTTTGGGAAAGGCAGGGCTTTTGTCTGCAAAAGGCCATGAGGCACAAAGCTAACATTTTTCTCCTAAAAGCAGCAGGAGCAGTAAACAATACAACAAATAGGATTTTAACATTTTCTGTAAGAAATCCTAGAAATATTAAGAGATAGGAGAAACTAGAATTGTGGATGTGGGGGAATATTTGTCTTTAAAAATCTCATGACAGGGAATTTAAGAAGGATGAGAAAGATACATGCATACATACAATACTGATACCTAATTTAGAAGTCTTTCAGAGTGGCTGCTAAAACTGGCAGTTTTCCCACAACCAGATTTACGTGGAGGACATTAATTACCAGAGAAAATATGTTTAAATCTCACATAGTGATGATACTCAGTCCAAGAATAAAAAAAACAACATGTAAATACACATTCACTTACATAGATCTCAACAGAGTGAGCATTTAATATTGCCAGCAGACTAGAGCATCCAAAAGCTTAGAAATTAAATGTTTTTGTTTAAAGAACCATCTAGTAAGTTAATGCATGGCAATGTTTGTAATTTTGAGTTAGAAAAAAAATTGTAATAGAGAGGATGGCACATGGAGCCCTGGATAAGTGCACAGAATCAAGTTCAAAATCAAAATCAGTTGCTAACTGAAAAGTCGGCCCAGCCACCTTTGTACCTTTGTACCCTACCTGCTAATCGCTGTTCTAAGGTAGGGTGCTAGTTTTATATGCTCCCAGAACTGGCAGAATCAAGCCCAGAAAGTAGAACTTCTTCCAAATGTTTCACTTTACTTTTCTTCCAAACTTCAGCCTTTTCAGGAGCAGAAATGGAGTTACAACTTTTCCCCAAAATAATTTTTAAACATGTTACTCTTTTCAAAAGGACAGGATTTCCCAGAGCTAATTACAGGAGGAAAAGATGTGGCAGTCTGCTTCGATAAAAATTACAGCCTTGGAAACCCTATAAGGCAGTGCTGCTCTCTCCTATGGGGTCACTATGAGTCGTAATTGACTTGACAGCAACAGGTCTGGTTTGTTTTGGTTTAGCCATCCTGTTTGGATTCAGTGCTCTGTCAGGGAAGCTCAAAGGAGAGGAAGGAGTCACTTTCCCAGCCTGGTGAAGACAGGCAAGGCTTCTTGCAGGAAGTGATTGCCTTCACTTCCTGCTCATGATTCCAAAGGCTCTATTCTTGATCCACACCTTGGCACCTGTTAGATATCCCCACCTGGATGTCCCCAGACATTTCAATCCCAATACATCCACACCTAAGTCTCCCTGAGTTCTTACAGGAGTGCTAGCACTTTCTACCTAGTTGCAGGGCCAGAATTTAGGAAGTCATCCCAGATGCCTTCTTTCCCCTTCACTGCCTGCTTCCTGGGAGATCTTGAAGAAGGAGAGGGGTTAGCCAGTGGAAGAGAGGAATGCCATGCAAATGGCCCCTATGAGGCGAGCAAGCACAGGATGGATGTGGAAACTGCAGGAGGATTGTGAGGTAAGATGGAGGAATCATGGCTATGTGAGGGGTTTAGGATTTTCCAGGGCCACTGGAGACTTTAAGTAGATTTGTTCTTTAGAAGGGTTGTTGTTAACAAAGCAAAGTCTAGATAGAGCCTAGAGAGCCTGAGCTGGGAGATTGGCCCAATGGACTTTGGAAACAGATCTGATCCTTCTACTTTGACCCTGAGTTTGCCAGTACCAAAGCAGCTACAATAACATCTCTTGTGACAGAATTGCCAGTTGGGAAACCTTTTGAGTTTGCCTCCCCCCTGCTTTCTTTAAGTGTGTGAGGCAGCTGGCCATCACATTCACTGGAGACTTGGCAGGTGGGAAAGGCAGGCTGCTAAGGACCTTGGGTGAGGCCCAGCTACCTTTGTACCCTACCTGCTGTCCCCTGCTTGAAGGTGGGGTGCTAGTTTTATACGCTCCCAGAACTGGCAGAATCAAACCCAGAAAGTAGAATTTCTTCCAAATGTTTCACTTTACTTTCTTCCAAATTTCAACTTTTTCAGGAACAGAAATGGAGTTACAACTTTTCCCCAAAATAATTTTTAAACATGTTACTCTTTTCAAAAGAACAGGATTTCCCAGAGCTAATTACAGGAGGAGAAGGAAAAAAAAAAAAAACAACACTTTGATATATTCTTTTTATAAGAGCTATCTTATTTACTATGAGTTGAGCACTCTTTTATGATTCTATTGTGCAGAGAAGGAAACTGAGAGCACAAGAGATTATGCAACTGTTAGTATGTGATCACAAGCTGGTGAGGGGAGCCTGGGTTTGCACAGGGCCAGGTGGTTCCAAAGTCTGAGTTCTGTACCACTGTAACCTCTCAGGTTGGCTGAAGGAGGGAAAAGGCATCCTCCCCTGAGTTCTTGTGTTGAGGCTGTTGCTATTATAATCCAGGCAAGAAGTAATGAGGGGATGAACTCAATGGAGATGGAAGTAGAGGAAAGGGGGCCAATTAGGATCTAATTAAATTAAAAAAAAAAAAAAACCTCACTGCTGTTGAGTCGAATAGTAGCAACCCCTCCTTGGATTTCCGAGGCTATATCACTACAAAAGTAGATTGCCCAATCTTCCTTCCCAGGAGTGGCTGGTGGGTTTGAATCCCCAGCCTTCTGGGTAATAGTCAAATGCCTTAGGCACTACACCACCAGCGCTCCCTAGGATCCACTTAGGAAATACATATTTAGGCTACTTTGAGAAAACATATTTAGGAAAGGCAAAATAACATTTAGGGTGAGAGAGATACTTGAGATGATTCCATGGTCCCACAGAGAGTTCCTCCTAAAGTACTTGCATGGCTTCTATGGGGAGGAGAACTGCAGAGAATAGAATAAAAATAGAATAGAAGGCAGAAGATGTGAAAAGTGTTGGAAGACTGACATCACTACAGTAAAGGACAGTTACTCGACTCCTCTCTATCTACTTGTTACTATTGTTCACAGAAAGACAAGAAATCCTGTTCAGAAAATCTTGACAGTGTCTGAGATTACTGAACCTTTGGGAATGAAGGGAGGGAATGTGGGATAAAAGTGAAAGTTCAGGATCTCAGAGGAGCTAAGAAACTTTAATAGATGAGAAATAGGGTAAGTGAAAGATGATCACCGAAATCTCAGACAGAAGCTCGTCGCCAGTGTCATACCAAGGAACCACAAGTGAACACTGAGGGTTTTTTAGTAATGTGATAACATTCTAAAACATTGTGGGCTCCACAGCTGTGCTTAGGACAATATTTACAAACCTATAGACTGATCTTAACATGGTGGTGTCCTCAGGTGGCATGTATACTACAGAGAGGGGAGACAGGAGTTGGGCCTGAGTTGGAAGGGTGATTCAGGTCAGCATGTAAGAAAACAGAAAAGGAAGTTGGTGTCCCCAGAGAAGTGTTTGATTTACTGGCTCTGTGAGTTGTTTTCTGCTGCTCAGGAAAAACCACGCTGTTGGCACAGTACCCTCTAGTGTTTGGGAGAGTCACTGCAGCTTTGCATGGTAAAGGCAAAGTCGGTGGATTCTGTTATCTTGAGTAAATATTTACAGTAGTAATCTGTAGTGACCCAGGGCCTACTTGTTATGTGCATTTTACTACATCTCCACCCCCAAATGGAATGCTCCAGCCTGGCTAGGTTGGAGGTAAGACCAGAAGGAGTATGCTGTGGTGTTGTCTCCCAGAGCCTGGGCAGTTGCCTGCTACCATCTCTAGCAGGGAAGGCAAGATGCTGTTCCATGTTTGAAGTAAAGGCTTAATTTTTTACTTCAAATTAATCTTCACTTTGAAATATCACCCAACAGAAACATAATTTTATATATCACTCCCTGATGTTGTATAATGTCAGCTGTGGAGCCAGCAGCTCTTCTTTGAGAGAGGTTTTGGTCACACCAGCTATCCTCAGGTGGCCAGTTCTAGATAGATTTCCTCCCTCCCTGGTTCATCCACTCTCTGGCAGTGTGAGCTTGGCAAAATTATTTAACTTCCCAGCCTCTGGCTTCTCATTGGCAAACTGGATTGTGGTAAGGAACACATGCCAGGATGTGTATAGAGCCCCAGCAGTGTCTGGCACACAGTAGGTGCTGTGAACATTTTATATCTCTTCTGCCTCTTCTTCTTGGCTGCCTTAGTAAATTGAACACTTGGACTTGGCCACTGAGTACCCTTCCTCCTTGTCACTAGGAATTAACAATTGTTGGCAATGGGAAAAAAAGCTTAGTGAATAAATAATAATTACTTTAAACACCAGAATAGCTTTTGTGTGTGTGTGTGTGTGTGTGTGTGTGTGGTAAAAGATATGTAACATGAAATTTGCCATTTTAACCATTTTTAAATATATAATTCAGGATCATTAATACATTCATCATGTTGTACCACTGCTATCTTCTTTCAAAACTTTTTCATCACCCCTGACAGAAACTCTGTTAAGCAGTAACTCCGCACCTCTCCCTCCCCCCAGCCCCTGTTAACCTCTTTTGGATTGCTTTTTTGACCTGTGAGAATGGCCAAAATGTAGATCCTCTATGTTCCCAGGGAGCCTCTAAATCTCCGTTTGGGGCTTTTGGAAGAGTGGACCAGTACCAGTTTGTGTGCTGATCTAAAGGGAGAATGTGGTAGTTAAGGTTATATGTCAACTTGACTGGACCTGGTTTTGAGTGGCTAGGCAGCTGGATATAGTTTTTCCCTGTGGAGAAATTGGTAACCAACTGCATGGTGGAATCTGCCATGAACAGCTGAGTAGCTGCTTTAGGGATGTGGTCTGCTTCTGATATATAAGGAGAAGCTTTGGGAATGGTCTGCAGCTTTCTGCACACTTGAACCCCACATGTAGCTGAGTCGTTGTTCAGCAGCCTGCCATGTTGTCTCCCGATTTTGGGACTCCTGATAGACTTGAATCAATGGCCTGCTGTGTGGTTTGATAATATCGGGACTGTGCCTTTTCACTTGTCAACCTTGGGTTTGTCAGCCTCAGCAGCCAGCAGCTGCCTGAGTGAAGAGAGCCTTCAGCTTCAGTGAGTGGGAGCAAGAGGCAGAGCTGAAGCCTAAGGTCAAGGAGCTTTCACCCAGCCCCTAGAGCCTGGCACTTTGAATTCAGACTTCTACCCTCCAAGACCATCAGAGAATAAACTCTTGTTTGTTAAAGCCATTCCACTTATGGGTATTTTGTGTTAGAGCAGTGCTGGAGGTAACCAAAACAGAGAAGGTCGGCTGGCAGAGACACTTTCTCCATCCCATCCAGAGAGAAAAGCCCTCACACGTAACTTCAGGGAGTACCCTCATTTTTTTCCTGTGGGAGCTTGATAGGCCAAACAAATCTGTATCTAACATGTTTTACCACGAGAGAAAGATCCAACATGGAAGGCAGATCTGGAGACCCAGAATCAGCCCACACATCCTCCTTGCTTGGTTGTTGAATAGTACGGGAAGGACAGGTGAAGAATAGTGAGTGAGACCTAGGGATACGGGTAGCATGTTTTCCTGTTAGTCCTTGGGCAAGTTGCAGTAGTGGGTGGGACAAGGTCAGCAGTTAGTGTTAGCTCTTTCTGGGTCTGAAGATTGGGTTCTCTGACTTGTGAGGCAGTTGGCATTTTTCCAGAGAGGAAACCCAGCTTCAGAACATTATCGCACCCTGTGACATGTCACTCAGTGCCATGACTCAGTCCTCTGTATACTTGTGAGTATGTTGTGAATTATATCTGGGTCAGTTGCTCTGTTACTCATAGGAGTGTTAAACAGCTAGACAGGCTTTCCCAGCACACCATGCAGCGTACTGACATTCACTATCTGAGCCTGTGCTAATTTTAAGAAGAAATATTTGCATGAAACTCTAATTTAAAAAAATTGAAAATGCTCATAACATAAAGTTATTATGTATGCTAAATGATTTTTTTCAATTTTGTTTCCTTTAGGAAAACTACCCTATCCCTGAACCAGGCCCAAATGGTAGGTCCTTGGGAAACAGGACTTGTGTTTTATTGATTTCCTGTTGTTTACCTTGGAGGCATATGTGCATTGCTTCTTCATCCCTCTTTTCCTACTGCTTATTACCTTTGCCTCCATTAGAAACTGTGCTTTTGTTAGGCAGAGAACCTAGTCTGACATGTACAGCATGACTGGGTGGGTTAATTTGGTTGCTGCACAAAATAAAAGAAACAGTGAGAGAACCAAAAAAGTTACTAGATCAGACTGCTGACTTGTCCCAAGGAGTTTTTGGCATAAAAAGATCTTCAAGCTGTAGACCAAAGGCAAAATTGTTCCTCTTTCATCCTGACATCTTAGATTAATCTAACCACCATAAACTGCTATTTGGGTTACCAGATTATTTCCTTCTGCAAGTTTTGAAAAGGAGTGAGTGTATAGATTTTAATTCGTTAGAAAAGGGAACATCATGTCATTCCTGTCTCCTTCCTGAAGAGTGGGACAGCCTTGTGCCCAGTGGGAGGGGAGGGGCTGCCACACTGCCCTAATCAACCAAACTCAGAAAGTAGGTAAGCACAGTGGGGCAGGGTTCCCTACACTTTTGCTCTGCTCTTCCTGGGTTTTTCAATGGGCAGGGCTGCCAGGCCAAGACTGCAGTCACGTTTCGTGGGGTGGTGTCTGGGCCTGGGAAGTCATGCTGCCCTGTTGGCTAGAGCTGCTGGGCAGATCCCTGCTGACAGTTTTCCAATCCCTCCCATCCCTGGAGTGCCACATCATCGTCTGCGGGACCCTGAAAGGAGGCTGGAGGCAAGGGGCAGAATGTCTGCAGATAGCGCATCATGCCCCTTCCCTACTCAGCCGCTCAGCCCTCAAGACTGTAGCTTATTCTTCCCCTGTTAGGAAACATCAGGTTGAAGGCAGCTCTCCTCCTAGCTGCAGAACTTTGCTCTGGATCTGGGTCATTGGGTTACTGATTTGTAGTGATAAGATCACAGACAATAGCTGTTTTTATCAGTGATTAGCAAGTAATATACATATTTAGAGTTTAAGTGTTTTCACCAAGGTATCATATTCAAATAAGCAAGAGAAGCACCTCACTGGATCCTGAAAAGTTAGTGTTGATTCTAGAGGTGGCTAAACAAGTGCTATCTTGGCTTCTTGGAAGCAGCATTCTATTCTCTTTCATGTGCTACCCGTGAATTGGAAGGGGACAAGATGATAAATTTTAGCGGTAGTTCTAGCAAGTCAAATATTACCTCTTATTACTACAAATTGGTCATTTCAAGAGAGGAAACCCTGAAGTGATTTTCCTAACTCAAAACACTTTTCCCTACCCCTTCCTCTTAGAAATCACTCTGTCATTTCTCACTCTGTTTACCAAAACCAAAGACGGAAAAAGTTCTACAGGGCCACACCTGGTGGATGGCACGTAGTTTGTGGTGAGGGCAGTGTGTGAGGCATCTGAATGTGTAACAGAGCTTTTGAATCTCTGTTCTTTCAAAAGCAGCACTTTTTCTCAGGAAGATAGTTGTAACATGGCCATCGCAGTCACACTGAGCCTGTAATCCTTCAGTGCTTACTTCAGTGCAGGGCCTCAGGAACATCATTTTAAACTTGGAAAGCTGACAACACAATAGCACCAAATCTCAGCTTTTATCAAACCCATGAAGGGGAAATGTCAGTTGAAATTGTTGAACAGTTTAAATTAAAGCTTCACTGTTTTAGAAAACAGGCATGAAGCACTCAGCCTGATAGCTCACAAAGTGTTGCTAAGTGGAGGTTCTGCTAGATTCCCTTTATGTGAGATTCTTTTGTGAATAGATAAGAGTCAGGTGTTCAGCATGTTTATTGTGTCGAAACAGTTATCTCCTGGAAACTAGTTTGTTCTTTTAAGTGGTGGATGCTTTTCTTCCTACTAAATAATATCTTATTTGTGCAGTTAATGTATTAATTTGCTCTACAGAAGATTTTTTGCCTTGTAAGATCTAATTGGAGTTGCTATTTGGCTTGTTTTCCCCTGTGGTCTAACTTTCACCATGGGTCTTGGAAACCCAGCCCTCACCTGTCTGGAGGGAAATCGTTGGGACACCTCAGAGTGCCAGAGGGATCATTCCATCCCTCATTTGTTTTCTCTTCCTCCTTTCTCTTATCAGAGGTGCTGCTGAAGATGCATTCAGTTGGCATCTGTGGCTCAGACGTCCACTACTGGCAGCATGGTCGAATTGGGGATTTCGTTGTGAAAAAGCCAATGGTACTGGGGCATGAAGCTTCAGGAACAGTCTTCAAAGTGGGACCACTGGTAAAGCACCTGAAACCAGGTCAGCAAACTCCCTCAGCTAACCAACTTATTTATTCATTCAACATAAATATTTATACATGCTTTATCTAAGCCAAGCTCTCTGCTAATCACTGGGTTTGCAGCTGTGAACAAGACAGTCTTAGCTCCTGTAACTATGGATCTTATCTTCCACAGGGTAACATACTTCTGAGATAGACAGTGACTTAGTCACAGTTATTTTAAGGGCAGTGGAGGAGAAGGCAGCGTGCTATTGGTATGTTTGACCCAGATACCTGGCTTGTCTGAGGAAAGAGTAATTAATCTGACACCTGTAGTCAAGTAAGAAATAAACTAGGTAAAACCAAAGCACACAAACTCACTGCCACTGAGTCAATTCCAACTCATAGCAACCCTTTAGGATACAGTAGAACGGCCCCATCAGGTTTCCAAGGCTATAAATCTATGGAAACAGACTGCCTCATCTTTTTCCCATGGAGTGGCTGGTGGATTTGAACCACTAACCTTTTAGTTAGCAGCCAAATGCTTTTATGACTGTGCCACTAGAGCTCCTAAACCAGGTAAAGGACTAGGGAACATGCTCTAGGGACCAAAACCTCAAGCTGCCTCAGCATGCTGAGAACCAGGCCTTGGATTCAGTCTTCAATTTTTATTAGATGGCTGGAAAACCACCAATATTTTTCCTATGTTTGCTTAATTCATTCAGTAGCTCTCAGCTGTAGCAGACTCTTTCTTGTTCTCTGACACAGTGAATTAAATCCAAGCTGTGTTGGCATAGCTAGCTATTGACACTAACCTTCCTTTGCTGCTGAGGCTACTGCCCAGCCTTGAGATGATGTCAGATTATGTAGGGGACGATGGGGGAGGGGATTAGCATGAACTATCATGTGAGGTTTATTTTAAGGTTTTCTGAGCCCAGCCACACAGAGAAGGATTGAACACCTCTGAAGATGCAAGACGTGTATATCCTTGAGGAATGTTAAGCCAAGACCTCCATTCATCATTAGTGGAAGTCCAGAAAGACCCTGTGATTTTGCAGGATTATTGCAAAGTGGAACGTTCATAGCTTCCAACAGCCACTGATAATTAGTTCTTTCCAGTGGGATGAGGTCTGAACCAAGAGTGGGATTCTCTAAATTTAAGTTATAACAAGTGCTTACTCAGTGTCTACAATTGGTGTAGCACAAGGACAGTGGGTCATTCTCTAGGCTTGTGTTACTGGACACAAGTGCCTTGCTCATGTTCGTCTTGGTCTCTCACTTTGTCCCTGTCAGAAGGGGAGGTTTCTACTCCTTTCTATAGGGTTGACTGCCTTGGCTCAGGCAGGAGGACCTGCCAGGGTTTGTAGGCTAGTATCTGATTAGCTGGTATGAGTCACTCTCAAGTTCAGATGGGTTTTAATTCCAGTCAAAATGTTGTTCAGCATGCAGCAACACCGGTGATGTTAAAGTCTCCTCCTGCAAGCCTGTGCTCTGTGTTCCTCAAACACAGAGGCCACTCACTTTCTCATGGGTGTAACTGGAGTTCTCTGCAGGGCTGTGTACTGGCCTGAGGATGAACCATCTGAACTGTTGCAAAGGCAAGTACTAAGAGCCTTTGGATAACTACTTGCCTTTCTAGGTAGTAATGAAACTTATATGCCATGGTTTCTTTCCCTTCAATTCACAAATTTTGTGTTTATCAATAAAAATGAGTCTAGCACAATGCCAGACACTGTGGAGAAATAAAGATGGACCAACCCAAACAAACCCACTGCCATCAAGTCGATTGTGACTCATAGCAACCCCCATTTTTTTCGGACAGAGTAGAACTGCCCCGTTGGGTTTCCAAGGCTGTAAATCTTTACAAAGCAGACTATCTCATTTTCTCCCGTGGAACAGCTGGTGGATTTGAACTGCCAACATTTTGCTTAGCAGCCTAATTCCTTAACCACTATACCACCAGAGCTCCCAAATAAAGATGAAAGAGAAAACTAATCCTGAGGCACTCTCATCCTAGATTAGCAGGCAAGACACATAAAAAAACAACTAGAAAACTGAAAACAACCCAGGTGTCTGTCAAAAGAAGAAAGGCTCCTGACTGTGGAATATCAGGGATAATGATATAATAGAAAACTGTTCAGCAGTAAAAAGGAATGAATTATCAATATGATATGGATCAATCTGAAGAGCATCATGCCAAGTGAAAGATGGCAGATGCAAAAGAGTACGTACTATGTGACCACATTTTTATAAAGTTCCAAACCAGCCAATACTAATCTGTGGTGGAAAAAAAAATCAGGACATTGGTTTCCTCTGGGAGTTCAGGTGGGGATTGACAGGGAAGGAACACAGAATAAAAGTTTTTGGGTACTGATAATGTTCTGCATCTTGATAGGGGTTTGCATTACACAGGTGAATACATTTATCAAAATTCACCTAATGTTCCACTTAAGATATGTACCTTTCATTGCATCTAAATTTTATATCAAGAAAAGAAAACAATCAGATACGGGAATCTAGTTAATGATAAGTATTCTGAAGTATATGAAACACTTAACTGTTAACCAGAAGGCTGACGATTCAAACCCACCAGCCACTCCTCGAAATGAAGGTTGGGCAATCTACTTCCATAGTGATACCAGCTCAGAAACCAAGGAGGGGTCGCTATGAGTCGGGTCTGACTCGACAGCACATAACAACAACAACAACATACTGAAGTGTTAAAATGTACTCATGTCTACAGCCTACTTTGAAATGCATCAGAAAAGAAGATAGATTGATGGATGGAAGACAGATTGAAGGATAGATGAATAGATAAGCAATTAAGTGTGATAGTTCTTTTACCTTTGATGTGTTTTTGAAATTTTTCAGAATAAAAAGATAGAAAAGATAACTGGAGGGTAATTCTAACTCTGGGTTTCCAACCACGGATAATGAGACAGAGTGGAAGTTGAATAGGGCCTGCTGATCACATGTCTTGGATGCTACTATCTCCTTTACCGGAATCTGAGGCCCTGGCAGACTGTTGGACTTATAGGTTCTGCTCATTGGGAATCAGCTGACTTTTAGTCATTTTCTAAACACAACACATTAAACATAAGACAGGTCATAATTATAGCTTTTGTCTTTGTAAACACTTACCCCATATTTTTGGAACAGGTAAAGAAAAAAAAAATGTCTGCAAACACCACACACTAGCTCTGTGTTGGCAGCTATTTGAGATGGGGGCTAGACCTGCCTTGCCTTCGAGATGGGGCTGGGTTCTGTGTTTCCTAAGCTGGGATCTGACTGTTGAACTAGAGGGGCAGGTTGGCTTGTTGCACAGGTTGATAAAAGGGCAGGCCAAACCGGTTGGTGGAGAAGAAGGCTGGTTATTTTCTCCCAGAGTGTGAGTCTGTGCTGCATCCCAGGTTTCCTGTGAAGAACTAAAGGGCTGAGCTTGCTGAGGGTACCCTGGTCCCCAGAGAGAAGGGTGACTCATGAGGCTAGAAAGTCCCATCTGGCATCTGCCTGTGTGCATGCACTTTTTCCCATCTCTGCCTCAGCTCATGATTTTAAGTTTGGAAAACAAAGAATGAGGCAGGCGGGGGCTTGCCTTCCAGCAGACACTGCTTGCACACTGGGACATGGTGCAGTGTTTGTTTTCTTCTCCAGGTGATCGTGTTGCTATTGAACCTGGTGCTCCCCGAGAAACTGATGAATTCTGCAAGATTGGCCGATACAATCTGTCACCATCCATTTTCTTCTGTGCCACACCCCCTGATGATGGAAACCTCTGCCGGTTCTACAAGCACAATGCAAACTTCTGCTACAAGTTAGTACCCACCGCTTTGCCGTGCCTCCTGGGACCTCTCTCCTGTTTGTTTGGTGGTCTTTCTTCTAGTTTCCCATGGTGATGTATTTGTTTTCTCTAGCTCATGATTCCAAACATGAGGCATCTCCCTGGCGGTTCTGCCCTTGCCAGCATTAAGGAAAGGTAGCTTCACTAGGGCTAATTCGTCTTTCAGTCTAACTTCCCTTCACCTAGAGCTTGGCAGTGCAGGCAACAAGTAGAGAGTTGCTGAGGTTGCTCAGCCCTCTCTAGCCTTCCTGGAAAGGACTTGGCATGGTTCATACTCCTTTATTGGCTTCCATTGCAGCCACCAGAAAGGGAACCTATAACAACAATGACGGGAGCAACGTAACAACAAACAACAGCAACATTGACATTTCCTGAGGAGGCACAGTGTGGTGCCAGGGCGTAAGCTGTGGGACCAGACAGCCTGGCTGGGATACTAGAACCTCTCCTTCCTAGCAAGTGACTTTGCCTTCCCCTGCATCAGTTTAGTTTGATCATCAGAATATATAAGGCAATGTATATAAAGTCATGTTTATTATTACTACATGTCTAGGCTTGTGCTGAGTTCTTCACATCCTTGTCTTATTTAACCTTCACTACAATTCTGTGAAGTGGCCACCATTATTGTAGTTTTACACGAGTGTTAACTGAGGCAGAAGGAGGCTAATTGATTCAGGGACAGAGCAGAGTCAGGAATCAAACCTGGGTCTCTATGAGTCTCAAGCTCTTACCTGGTACCTGTTGTTACTGTTAGTTGCTATCAAGTCAGCTCCAACTCATGGCAGCCCTAGGTACAGCAGAATCAAATACTGCCTACTCCTCTACCACCTTTTCTGTCATTGGTTTGCTTGAGTCCATTGTTGGAGCCACTGTAGATTTTGAGTACCTTCTTATCCCTTAGGTTGGAAGGCACAGTATCCACTACCCTACCCTAACCCTGGACCAAAATGGTTTTGAAGTGAATTTCTGTTTGGCAGAAGCAAAGTTCTACACCTTGTGCATGGGCCTTAGCCCATGGAGTGTGTTGTTACTGACGTGATGTTATCTCTCTGACCACACCCAAACACATTTCTCCTTTCGTCCCAGCCTGGCTGCTGCTTTGGCTCTGTCAGGCAGAATGGAGCTTGTCTAAGTGGAGCCCAGGTGCCAGTCATAGGTGCATTCTGACAGATCTGAGTTTTTCTTGTGCTCACTGGAAGCCTTGAGAGGAGTCACAGGCCAGAGACTTTGTGATGAGTTTAAATCAACATCTAAACCTGTTCTAAAAGAAAGCAGGTTAGGTGGACAGAGACCAGGGAGCTTGAGAAATGTCCACCTTTCAGCAAGTGGTTCCTGAGCCACTCCATAGTTTCTGGGCCCTTTCCAAATTAAGGGATCAAATAATGTTTTCAAGGAAGGCAGAAGAGCATATTGGTAAAACTCAAGACTAACCACCTTTAAAGCAGTATGGCGATTCCTTCAAAAGTTGGAATTAGAAATAACATTTGACCCAGCCATCCCATTACTAGGTATATACCCTAAAGAAGTGAGAGCCATGACAA
>NW_006921613.1:15675880-15677181 GCF_000298275.1 Orycteropus afer afer | reverse complement strand
CAGGAGAGTATGGAGGGATGGACACTGGGAAGAGGTAACTATGGGGAGGAAGTGGGAGGGGAGCTGTTGCATTGTGGTAAATTGTGGTCAATGACATGAGACAAAGTATATGTGAACTGCTGTATGAAAAGTGAATTTGCTCTGTAAACTTCACCCAAATCAAAATAAAATTAAAAAAAAGAAAGACTAACCACCTTTCTCTGCCATTTACCGACTGTGACCTGGAGCAAGTTACTTAAACTTTGTGAGCATCAACATCATCACCTATGAAATGGAGATAAGAATAGCATCTCCCTCATAGAATTGATAGGATTCAGTGAGCTAAGGCAAGTAAAGTATTCAGCACAAAGCCTGGCACATAATAGGTGCTCAGTACAATAATAGTACCATGATCTATCCTAGCCACTATGTTGTTGTCTGGGGGAGATGCAGCGTTAGGCCAGAAAGGGAGCTTTGTGTTGGGGGGGTGGGGTGGGGTGCTGACCAGTACTGGAAGTAGCAGTGGGAAGGCTGGGAGGGACTGTGGGGGCCACGCCACCTCTACCTGTGTTAAACACTTTCTGCCTGTTTCCCCAGCCCAGCACTGGACCTAAGTCTTCCTCTCTGTTTCTGTTTGTGAGGGTTGCCATACCACCACAGCTTCTTTATTTTCCTACTCACCTTATTTTCTATCTTCCTGCTTCCCCCTTGGTTTCTTGGTTATCCATTACCCTCTTTTGCCTGTTCTGTAAACTTTACTTTGAAAACCACTAAGTTGCTTTGTCATTCTCAGGTGTTTATAAAGTCTGAGAGGTTAGGGATGGGGAGAAACATGGAGTCCCATCATTCTTCCCATCTTCCTACTCATTCCCCACTGAACGAGAGTGGGCAAAGGAGGACCCGGTGACTTTCCCATGGTCCATGGCAGAGAAGGTTGGACCCTGGCACTCTTTGTCCAATACTTCCACCTCCATGCCAGGCTGCTTTTCCATGCAGCTGGCTGTGTTGAGTGCAGGAGTAGTGAGGCAGCATCTGCTTAATCAGAACAATGATTTCCTAGACAATAATCCTCTCATCACCATCCCCAACCCTATTTCTCTTTAAAATTCTTATTCCAAGGGGAGGTCAAGGTGACAGAGGAACACACGGTTCCTGACCAAAGGCCACCTTCGGCTTAGAGCCAAAGCAAGCCTTGGGGAAGGCCCAAGTGTGAAGGGCTGGGTGTCTGAGAGTATGGTTGCAGAGGGTGGGAAGTCATTGGGAGTGTGTGTGAGTCTTTGTTATTTCATTGTAAACTTTCCTCTTTTTTTTTTTTTTTTTTT
>NW_006921613.1:15656629-15660293 GCF_000298275.1 Orycteropus afer afer | reverse complement strand
GAGCAGGAGTGATAATGGCAGTCAGAACAGGAGCGTGGATTGGAGTGGGGGTGGTGTGAGAGAAGCAGAAGGGCAGGGGAGGAGAAGAGCGTGGTTGGGGGGAGAAGGAGAGGAGGATAGGTACAGCCAGGTCCACCATAATACTTGTTATTTATTCTGTTGAGGATCAGAAACAGCTGCAGGAGAACCAAGGGAATGGTTTGGCTGTCAGCTTCATTTCTTTTTGAAACTTGAGGGTTTTCATGTTGCTGAGTATGGAGGCTTTGGGGCACTCAGTACATACTGGGCCAAAAGGAACTAGCAGAAGTTGGACATTAATTACAGAGATGCTTAAGCCAACAGGGAACTGGTGTGGGGAAGGCAAAGGAGATGTGAAATCAGGAGACTGAAGTTTAAGTCTTATCTTTCCACTCAGTAGACTTGTAACCTTGGGCAAGTCTTTTACTGTCATGGAGCTTCAATTTCCTCTTCTGTAAAATAAAGGTAAAAATAGAGCCGGTCCTTCCTGCCTGACAAGGTCATCATTGTGAGGATTAAATGAGATAATGGATGAAAAACCCTCTAATCTGTAAAGCCTTATACAAATGTTTGCTGTCATCATCACTGGGATTATTAATAGGGTTGAGATGTCAGTGGACTCGGAAGTGAAAACCAAGAACCCAGTGGTGAAGATGACACAGCATTTCATCAGCTATGTGGAAGGCAGACTCCTTTCCCATCCTAACCTGTCCTGGGACAGCCAGGCAGCTGCTGTCATCAGACGTGGTTCTTCTGAAGCATGTAATATGGGAGGATCATGTACAGAGTGATTCTGCCTAGAGAAGATGCCAGCTTCTAGGTCACTGTTTCGCAAAGCTGCTGGTAGTTGGGATGGTTATAACCAGAAAGGTTTTAAGTTTGAGAAGCAGATGGGATGCTGGAATAACTCCTTGTTCAAGGAACTTTCTTTTTATTAATGACAATCACACTATACCTTATCTTGGGTAGCTCTTTAAAGCTTACACAGTGTGTTCACATCCACTGAAGTGATTTCTCCAAAGAAAACCCCATTTCCAGAGGGAATTAACATGGCATGATTTCTGGACTCAGACATACCTGGAATTGGAATCTGAAATTGGACATATCTCCTTAGAGGCATATTTGAACTATTTAAACCACTCGCTAGCTTTGAACCTTTAGAGTACATCACCTAACCCTCTAAACCTCAAGTTTCCTCATCTGTAAAATGGAAATAACAGTACCTCCCACAGAACTGTTCTGAGGATTTGTATAAGTGAGTATATGTAAGTTGCCCAGCATATAAATAAATGCTCAAGAAATGTTAGCTATTGTTGTTATTATTATTAACTCAGAGGAGCTAAGTGTGTGTGTCAAATGACTCCCCAGGCTTCCTGACAATGTCACCTTTGAGGAAGGGGCCCTGATTGAGCCACTCTCTGTGGGGATCCATGCCTGCCGGCGAGCTGGAGTCACCCTGGGGAACAAGGTCTTTGTGTGTGGAGCTGGTAAGAAATAGATGACGCCTGATTATGAGTGCGTTGACTGCTATCTTATTCCCCTCAAAGGATTGAGATGGGTTCTAGAATCTTTCTGGGTTAGAAAAGATAACAGTATCCCATTCCTTCAGTGATTAGCACTTTTCTAAATAAGCTATTATCTACAGACATGATGATAACTAAGATTATATATCCTGAGCATCACAACCCATTTGTTTACTTAAAGAATGAATCTTGGGATTATGTTGAGCTGTTGATGGGAAACTAGAGAAATATTTTTGGTAGTAAAGGGAAGAGCAACTTTGGGATCTTATAAGTCACGCCAGAGAAGTGGTCACCCAGTCCATCCATGAATGAGGCAGATGCTGCTCGTAGCCAGTAGGAATAGGGTCTAGACCTCCATTCTGCCTGCATGGGGGGTACATCTAGCTGCCTTCTCTCCTCCTCTGCTTCCTGCCACATGGAACAAGCCCTAGCAGCCTCAGACCAAATCTACCAGGCTTCCAACAGCTGGTAACCCAAACAGAATGCTGGGCAGGAGAGAAGAAGAATAAGGAGGGTGAATAAAGAGAATAAGGTGTGATCTGGTATTCCTCAGAGGCATTTGTGAGTGGTGTTTTTCGGCAGCGCCAAATAAGTGACTACAGGGCTTCCTGATAGGGGTGAGAGCATTGATCCAGTGAGCCAGCAGCCTGTGGGAATCAGTTGAGAGATTTTTTTTTTTTAATTGTAAGTAATACCTTTTGCCATGGAAAATGAAGATAAGTCACACACATACACACACACACACATTCACCCAAATCCTCATCACACATTAGCCTGAGATAACCACTGTTAACCTCCTAGAGTAGAGTCTTTAGTCTTTTTTTTTTAATAGAACCATGTTGAATATGCTTCATTTGACTTACTCTTTTCTTTTTTTCAATCAATATATTGTGAACATATTTTTTTTATGGCAAATTATAAAGAATGCTATAACTACATAGTATTCCATTGTAGTTTATATAACTAACACCACTTTGTTAGACATTACAGTTATTTTTCAGGATATTTCTTTCTTTCTTTGGAAACCCACAGAGTTGTTTTCAAGATGAGTATCCAAAAAAGAAAATCCCCAAAGATGTCCTGTATAAGTTCATTTCTGGGGTCTGGTCTTTATATGAAAGCCATAATGTCATGTAGCACACAGATACTGTGAGGAAGCAGGGTGGTTTCTAGGCTAATTCTTGGATACCTGAGCATCCTGAAGCAGATGAGTCAGCCAGGGAGCTAAGGACATGTTCCAGGATGTTCCTCAGAGGGCACCTAAAAGGGAGATCCTTGCAGGAGGTGATGGATTCTCAAGAAGGTAGGAGTCAAAGAACAGGAAAATGTATCCCAACCTTCTGAGACTTCTTGTTTCCTAAACAAATGTATATTTCCTTGAATCTTTTGGTTCTTTGAGATTATCCCCAAGCAGTGCCCAATAGTAGGTAGAATATTCCTAGTCCTGAGGTATACAAGGGTCAAATGGAACCCAGCACTCAGAGCACATTTCATGTAGAGAATCAGTTCTCCATGCACTCATTCACTCATGCTTTCTATAAGCATTCGTTAAAGTCTTACTATATGCCAGGCATTGGGATGACTGCTGAGGATACACAGAAGATATGGTGCCTGTCCATGGCCTGGGCATGATAGGAAATACTAAATCTTTGACAAAAATCTTCTATATTCTGCTTTGCTTAGGACCAATTGGACTGGTCACTTTGCTCGTGGCCAAGGCAATGGGAGCAGCTCAAGTGGTGGTGACTGGTAAGAAGGTTTTCTTTTTTTAAAATCTCCTTGGGGAGAAAATAGCTGGGCCTACAGTTTGTACAAGGGGCATGAGACCCATTTCTTTCCTGAGATACTGGGTTTTTAAAGGGGCTCCTCCACCTTCCATGTGAGCTCCAGGGGATAATCAAGTCAGGGCTCAGGAAAAGGGCCCTTTTTTAAGTTGCTGAGAAAGGGTAGTTGCTATGGAAAAGGGGACCTGGCTCTTTATATGTGAACCTCAGATGCCTGCCCATACTTCCCTCTTGGCCTTAAGAGGGCTCTTGGGTCATTTGACCAAGCATAGTGGGAACTTTGGTAGCATAGTGGCTAAGACACTTGCCTGCTAACCAGACGGCTGGTGGTTCAAACCC
>NW_006921613.1:15622734-15656529 GCF_000298275.1 Orycteropus afer afer | reverse complement strand
AAGGTTGGGCAATCCTACTTCCGTAGTGATACTGCCTCAGAAACCCAAGGAGGGGTCGCTATGAGTCGGGGCCGACTCGACGGCACATAACAACAACAACGGGGCAAAGAAGGTGTGTTTGTGTGTATGACATGAAGTGATAATGTGTGTTGGAAGGTGATATGTATATAAGAGGGTGTCTGAATATAAGGTAGGAGCTCTGGTAGTGTAGTGCCTAAGGCATTTGACTGCTAACCAGAAGGTAGGTGGTTCAAACTCACCAGCCACTTCTCAGAAGGAAAACTGGGCAATCTACTTCCATAAAGATTTACCACCTTGGAAACCCAAAAGGGGTCGCTATGAGTCAGAATCTACTTGATGGCAGTGAGTTTGGTTTTTTTTGGTGTGTAAGTTATGTGGTACGTGTGGGAGATCTGAAAGTATGTGTGTGTATGTGTATGTGTGAGGAGAAGGTATCTGTGAGAGAGAGAGTGTATGTGTGAGGAGAGGCATCTGTGAGTGTGTATATATGTGTATATAGGTATGTGGTAGAGTTGTGTGGTATATATGGAGATACGTGGGATTATACAGGGATGTGAGTATGTGTGTATGAGAGAGAGAAGATATCTATGAGTTTTGTGTGGGTAGCTATGTGGTTTGGATAGGGGTATGGATTATAGAGGAATAGAGAGAGAGTGTTTCACTGCTGTTCATAAAGAAGAGAGTGAGTCAGGGTTGTATTCTTTCACCATGCTTATTGAGTCTGTATGCTGAGCAAATAATCTGAGAGGCTGGACTATATGAAGAAGAATGTGGCATCAAGATCGGTGAAAGATTCATTAACAACCTGCAATATGCACACGATACAACCTTGCTTGCTGAAAGTGAAGATGATTTGAAGCACTTACTGATGAAGATTAAAAACTGCAGTATGGATTACACTTCAACATAAAGAAAGCAAAAATCCTCACAACTGGACCAATAAGTGGCATCACGATTAATGGAAAAAAAAATTGAGAAGTTGTCAAAGATTTCATATTACTTGGTTTCAAAATCAGCACCAATGGAAGCAGCAGTCAAGAAATCAGATGACATATTGCACTGGGCAAATCTGCTGCAAAAGACCTCTTTGAAGTGCTGAAGAGCAAAGATGTCTCTTTGAAGACTGTTGTTGTTGTTGTTGTTATGTGCCGTCGAGTCAGCCCTGACTCATAGCGACCCCTCCTTGGGTTTCCGAGGCAGTATCACTACGGAAGTAGGATTGCCCAACCTTCCTTCCGAGGAGTGGCTGGTGACTAAGGTGCCCCTAACCCAAGCCATGGTATTTTTAATAGCTTTATTTGCATCTAAAAGCTGGACAGAGAATAAGGAAGACTGAAGAAGAGTTGATGCTTTTAAGTTGTGGTGTTGGTAAAGAATACTAGAAGTACCATGGACTGCCAGAAGAACAAACAATTCTGTCCTGAAAGAAGTGCAGCCGGAATGCTCCTTGGAAGCGAGAATGGCCAGACTTTGTCTCACCTACTTTGGTCATGTTGTCTGAAGGGAACATTTCCTAGAGAAGGATATCATGCTTGCTAAAGCAGAGGGTCAGTCAGTGAAAAAAAGGGAAGAGCCTCAACAAGATTGATTGACACGGTGGCTGCAATGATGGGCTCACGCATAGTAAGAATTGTGAGGCTGGCGTAGGACTGGGCAGTGTTTCATTCTGTTGTACACAGGGTCACTATGATTTGGAGCTGACGCCACCAGCACCTAACAAGAACAGCATGAGAGGGAGAGAGAGAGAAAGAGAGAGAGAGAGAGTAAAAGGTATCTGTGAGATATCCATGTTTATGTGGAGATATGTAGTATGTATGGAAGCATGGGGTTGTAGAAGCATATGTGAAGCATACGTGTTGTGCTCAGAGCTTCATTGGCATCAAAACCTGTACCTCCATTTTATTTTCTCCCTAATCACCTATTCAGTTTCTCAGTTTGAAAAAAAATTTTGTTCAACTTTAGATCTGTCTGCCTCTCGGTTGTCCAAAGCCAAGGAAATTGGGGCAGATCTTATCCTCCAGATTTCCAAAGAGAGCCCTCAGGAAATTGCCAGTCAAGTGGAAGGTCTGCTGGGATGCAAGCCGGAAATCACCATCGAGTGCACAGGGGCAGAGGCTGCCATCCAGGCGGGCATCTATGTGAGTGGGATGAGGACACTAGGGTTGGTGGGCAGCTTTGGGGAATCTGTGAGTTAGTGAACAGAGTAGAAGTAAGGTTTTCTGACACCAAGCTTCCCCTCTGACTTGCTCTGTGAGCCAAAACAAAATTAATCTCTCTCCTTTATATTGTGATTTAGGTGAAGATTACAGAACAAATCAGTTTTCCATTCAACAATTCATACATATTTTGTTTCATTCCATTGATTGCAGTCCCCACAATGTAACGTCCTCATCCTGCTTCTTCCCTGTGTTTCTTATTTCTGTTCCTCCTTCTTTCTTATCCCTTCCTGACTTTTGAATTTTGTCTTTGGGCAGATGCTACTCTTTGACTCTTGAATGGCTGATTATTCTAAAGAATACATACTTCCCTAGTGTTATTGTTCACCTCATAGGTTTGTCTGTTGTTTTGCTGAAAGTTGAGCCACAAGGTTGAGTTCATTTCCAAGGTTGAAGGATGACTAAGGGCCATAATCTTGGGGGTTCCACCAGTCTCTATCTGACTAGTGAGTCTGGTCTTTTTTTTTTTTATGATTTTGAGTTTTGTTCCATATTTTTCTCCCACTTTATCCAGGACTTTTAATGTGATCCCTTTCAGAGCAGTTGGTAGTGGTAACTGGGGATCGTCTAGTTCTTTTGGTCTCAGGAGGCTGAGGTTTGCATGCTTGATTAGTCCTTTGGATTAATTGCTTTTGTGCATGTCTGATTTCCTTTATTCTTCTTTGCTCAGGACAAGGAGTCACCAGTAGTTGCACCTTAGATGGCCCCCACAAGTTTTTAAGTCCCCAGTAGCTATTGACCAAAGTAGGTTGTGGAACATTTTCTTTGTGGACTCTATTGTGCCAACTGACCTTGATGTTGCCCGAGACTATGGTCCTGAGCCCACAGGCCCAGCAATTCATTCCCTCAAGGTGTTTGGTTGTGGCTAAGAAGTTTGCATAACTTTGTCCCCTTTATGTTTTACTACATTCATAGATATATTGGTAACAAAAACAAAAACCCAACTTACTGCCGGCGAGTCAGATCTGACTCATAGCAACCCCTCCTTGGGTTTCCAAGGTGGTATCACTATGGAAGTAGATTGCCCAATCTTCCTTCTGAGGAGTGGCTGGTGGGTTTGAACCACCAGCCTTCTGGTTAGCAGTCAAATGCCTTAGGCACTATGCCACCAGAGCTCCTAGATATATTGGTAGTCTATGTAAATACATATATAGAAATATCCTCTGTCATAGACTAGAACCCTCATACACTATTAGTGGGATTGTAAAATAGTACAACCAATGTGGAAAACTGTATGGCGCTTCCTTAAAAAGTTGGAAGTAGAAATACCATATGATTCAGCAATCCCACCACTAGGTATATGTCCTACAGAATATAAGAGCTGTGACATGAACAAATATATGCACACCCATGTTCCCTTAAGCACTATTCACAATAGCAAAAAGTAGAAACAACCTAAATACCTATCAACAGATGAACAGATAAACCAACTATGGTATATACACACAATGGAATACTACACAATGTTAAAGAATACTGATTAATCTGTGAAACACCGCACAACATGGATGAACCTGGAGGACGTTATGCTGAGTGAAATTAGTGAATTTCAAAGGGACAAATACTGTATGAGTCCACCGTTGTACAAAGTCAAGAAAAGGTTTTCACACAAACAAACAGTCTTTCATGGTTACTAGGGGTGAGAAGGGAGCTCTGGTAGCATAGTGCCTAAGGCACTTGACTGCTAACCAGAAGGCTAATGGTTCAAACCCACCAGCCACTCCTCGGAAGGAAGGTTGGACAATCTACTTCCGTAGTGACACCACCTAGGAAACCCAAAGAGGGGTCACTATGAGTTGGGGCTGACTCGACAGCACATAACAACAACACAACAAGGGGTGAGAAGGGAAGGGAGGATAAATCACTAACTAGAAGATAGACACATATTAGCTTAAGTGAAGGGGAAGACAGTAAGGGAAAGATCACAAAATGATCTAGGCAGAGGAAGACAGTAGGAGGAGCAAGAGTTAAAGGCAACAGAGGTAAGTGCTGTTACATACACAAGCCTACAATAGCAGTAATAACAATAACCAGTGACTGGATATATAACTAGACACACAAGCTGAACAGGTGTGGGAAGGCGAATGAAACTGCACCCACAAACATATAGGTTGGACAAAACTAATCTCTTTGTCTTTGTTTTCTTATCTCTCTTGTAGAGATAGTAATACTTTATGTTCATTGGATTGTTGTAAAGTTCAAACAAGGACACTGAAAAAACACCTTTAGGATGAGGTAATTTTCATGATCATATTAATGATCGTAAAAGTAGTACTTCTGGCAAAAAGACCCACAGGAGAAACAGGGAACTGTGCATTGGCTGTGTGTGGGAAATCCCTTTCATGTTTTATTGAGGAAAACTGCAGTCTTTGAGACGTTTGTTAGTAAGTTATAGCCGTTAATTCAGTTAGTCACAAAGGTGAGGTGATTTTTCAGACTCACAGTTGATTACTGCTATCTCTTCTAGAACTGAGAACAGATAAGCTGCCCCTAACTAATTTGCTCATCATTGACTCCACCAGCAATTTCTGGGAAGTCAGCAAGGAGTTGGGGGAGTGGCATTGGCAGATCAAAGCATGAAGAAAACAGGGAGAAAGATCTGGAACCTAGTGAAATTAGTGAATTTCAAAAGAACAAATACTGTATGAGACCACTGTTGTAAAAAGGAACTCATAGGTTCCAAACCCTGCAGTGTGCTAGATCCTCTGTAAGGTACTTTATAAGCATGATGCCTCATCCTGCACAACAATCCTGGAAAGTACTTAACCATTTTCTACATTTTACAATGAGAGAGTCCTAGAGCACATCACTGCCTTGCCAGGCCCCAGTGCCTGAGATTTTCCTACTTGTGTCCTGCTGCTCAGGAGAGGAGGGGAAGGAGAAGACAAGGAGTCAGTGGCTAACTGTGCTGGGGGGAGAGACCAGGCTGGGAGAGCATCTGATAGCAGCTACCACTGGGCCTCCTGCCTCTGCCTCCTGTTCTGCTTCCCTACAGTAGCACAGGCTTCCTCTTTCCTTCTGAGTCATAGCTGGTTCATGTGTAAGGGTACTTTGCACCACAAAAGGCCTTCTGGGGAAAGCTGGTGCCTCAAGCTGGCCAAACCTCTTCCTACCTGGGCAACAGGGGCTGAGGAAGTGGTGAGAAGGAAGGAGGAGTAGGTGCTACTTCACCTGTCCTGATCTTCCACTTGAGTCAGCCAGCCCTCTCTTCCATTGTCAGTGGTCCCCATGTGGGAAGAGGTGAAGGGACACCAAATCTCAGAGGATTGATGCATCTGCATATGATCCATCTGCCCATAGTTTGTCTTGGGGACCTGCTGTGTACCCGGCTCTGTGCTGGGCAGTGTGAGAGCTATGACAACAAGTAAGGTATGTCCACTGTCTTCAAGCTGCTGACAGGTCAGTGACCCTACTCCACAGATAGGCACTATGAGCTGAGGGACCTGAAAGACATGGCTTCCAATGTGAGGCTTTCCTTCCCCTCCTGCCCTGCCCTGAGGACATTTGGAAACAGTTGGCATCTCTAGCTTTTGATAGTGGAAGCCTAGTTGACAGGCTACAGGAAGTAGGCATGGAGGTGAATGTGACGCCAGAGACCTTACTAGCCCCGAAGCTGATGGCCCTCCTGATGTGGAGAGTAAAACTATCATGCATGACAGATATTGCAGAATGCTATAGGCTGCTGTCTGCCAAGGGGCAGGCTAGGCGGAGGCACCATACAGGAACATAGCTGAGAATCACTTCCCTGTCAGGTTGTGACTGGACAGTGTTCATGAGGAGACGTGACAGATACTTTGGGACAGAATTGATGTCATCTCCTTGGTGCAGAGGTCACACCCACAAAACAGTGGTCAGGTAGTCCAGGCATTCCTTTGCCTGTGGTCAGCAAACTGCTGGCCTCTTGGCAGGTTGGGATGCCCAGTTTGATACTGCTTCTCATTACCTGGTAGAGAGGAATAGCTGATCTGATGAAAGACGGCGTTTCTTAGGAAATCTCTCAATAACAGTTTTCTATTGCTCGTTCCAACTTTAAACACATATACACACCAGGTTTTCCAACGAAGACAGCAATATTTTCTGGTTGGGAGATATTTTTCCCCTTACTGACAGTGTAGTGTATGTTTGCAGATAGTTTGTAAGTTACTTCAATAAAAACATAAAACGCTACACTTTGAACCCACACTGGTGTTGAGTGCCATTGTTGTTAATCCTTTAGCAACCCTACTAGGGAGGCATCATCAGAAGGGGCAGTCAGGAGTCACCTCCATACTGCCCAGACCCTGAATTCTGCCTCTTGCTCCCTGCATCACAGGCCCATCTCCATGGTGTATCCTTCACCTGGGAGGTACAAAGTGCTGGATGCCTGTTGGTAACTCCACTGCTCAGCGTTTAGAATGGTCCCAATTAGTGCTTGCCACTGATGATGACTATAATGGAAACTTCAAGTGAGTGTATTGTCCATTTTTCTGTCTGCTACAACATCCAGCACTGTGATCTCCAAAAGTCTCCAGAACAGGCATAATACCCTTGCAAAATTATGTGGAAATTGTCAAGAGAAATTTCACTGCCACCCTTGACCCTCTCCAAGGAGGGAATTGATAAGGTAGATGGATGTTCAAGGAAGACAAGATCATTTATGACTAATACTTTTGGGGTGAAAGTCTCTAGAACAGAAATATTTCTAAATGCCAGCCTGCATATTTAAAACTTTTGAAACCATGGTTTTCTAATAACCCTACCCATTTGTATAGGGCTTTGTAATTTTCTCATTTATCTCATTCTGGTGAGCTGATAGGCTGGTCCTTTTGAGATTTGACTAAAGTTTTTTTCTTGTAGAGGGCCACCCTAGAGGAGAAACAGGTGCTGAGACATGGAAATGACTGAAGCCAGTGTCTGGTACTGAATTAGTAAAGCTTTGAAAGGTACAGGGGCTTTAGAGATTAATTTTGTTTGTAAGGAAGATTTCCTGGGCTCTTTCCTGGGATGCTGT
The DNA here is from genome assembly GCF_000298275.1 of Orycteropus afer afer. Classification (NCBI taxonomy): domain Eukaryota; kingdom Metazoa; phylum Chordata; class Mammalia; order Tubulidentata; family Orycteropodidae; genus Orycteropus; species Orycteropus afer. The sequence goes on along the minus strand of NW_006921613.1, from coordinate 15,649,302 downwards.
GGACAGTGGGAGATGTTTCCACTGTCCCTATTTCTCTGTTGGCAAGGTGTATCATCTCAGCATCTTTAAAGGACATAACATTTACTCTTTTGTTCCATTGAGTTTGCTCAAAATGTTGAAGAGTTCAGCAGTATAGAAAGAATCATTTTCTGCACTTGAGGCACTCATCTGATGCAGTCAGGAGGCATTTATGTGACTATAGTGTATTATCGGGAGTGGGAAGTCTACACTTTCTTATCTTCTGAGTTTTCTTGTTTTTTACTCCCTCTTCAGGCAACACGTTCTGGTGGGACCCTGGTGCTTGTGGGGTTGGGCCCCGAGATGATCACTGTGCCCCTGGTGCGTGCAGCAATCCGGGAAGTGGACATCAAGGGCGTGTTTCGATACTGCAACACGTAAGTGTTGTGGGTGAACCAGAGGTGGTGAGTGACCAGCCAGAGAAGGGCAGGCTCCACGTGGCATCTGGTACTGGGAGTCTCTACCTATTTATTCATGAGGGGCACTCCCTGACCACAGCGACAACCATGAGATATGATAGGGACCTAGAGAGAACAGTCAGTCCTGGTTAGAGAGTGGGAAGGCAAAGATGGCAGAGGGAGGTGAAGTGGTTAAAGAATGCTCTTGTTTGATGTCTACCACTCATCACCTCTCTCTTCCATTTTCTTAAGTGGCCAGATCTCCATTCTTCTTGGGAACAAGGAGGGCAAAAGTAAGAACTCGAGTCTATTGGCTTCTATTCCTGGGCCCCAGGGCCCATCCTGGGGAGTAAGAGGGTCTTTGTTCACCCTGCCCCATGTTCTGCAACCCCATCCTCTCCCCTCTGCAACATCCCCCCCAGCAGTGTCCCTTACTCCCAGCTGTAGTGTGTGCCTCCATTCCCTCAGCACAGCATGTGTTTTCCAGTTAACTCTGCCAAGCTAAGCTGCCAGTGGGTGGAACTGGATTATCCTGGGCTGCCTCCCTGAGGTTTATCTGCCTTTTCACATTGGCCTCTGTGTGCCTTATGCCTTAATGCTGAAAGAATTCTGAGCTTCGTGGAAGACATTGCAGAGTGGGCGCGTTTGGAAACAGGCTGTGTACCTCCAGATCACAAGTCATAAGGTCATTTCCTCCATTGTTGGTCTGTGAAATTGGCATTGCAGAATCACAGTGCTATGAATATATATGACCAACCTGGTGTTGTGCTTGGTAGTTTGGGGACCTGGCTGTTTCCCTCCTGAAGGTTAAATGTAATTGCTTGTCATCTTTTACAGGTGGCCGATGGCGATTTCAATGCTTGCATCCAAGTCTGTGAATGTTAAGCCTTTAGTCACCCATAGGTTTCCTCTGGAGAAAGCTCTGGAAGCCTTTGAAACATCCAGAAAGGGATTGGGGTTGAAAGTCATGCTGAAATGTGACCCCAGTGACCAGAATCCTTGATGTTAATTGGGCTCTGCCCTCATCCCCACCTTCTTAGCATTTCTGGGGCCAAGTGGCTGGGTTGGTGGGCTTTGATACAGAAGTTTCTCTTGAATGGTAAGAATAATTGAAATAATTCATTATGAACAGAGACCTTTACACAGAGGAAGAGATGTGCCTTAAAAACACAAGTAGGGATAGTTTGGGGGAACTCGTAACTGAATGAGCCATTCATGCTGAACAAAGTTCAGCAGACAGAGCAGTTTGGCAAGCAGGTGTCAGAAACTCCCCTTCTTCCTGGAGTGCCTTAGTTGAGCAAGGATGGGAGAATCTGCCCACTGAGTTCCTGGTTCCACCATGACTGTGGCCAGGTGGGGGTGGGGTGAATTACGAGGACACAGCTCCATCAAGACTTAACTGTCCCAAAGCTGGTTTTCATGAAAATCTGCAATTTAGGGTCTGGGATAGGAGGTGGCCAGCAATTTTAGTTTAGAGCACAGTGTTTCTGGAAATAAGGGCTATTTGATTTCTTGATAAAAGGAGATAAGGAAAGAGATTGACCTTTCTAAGATCATTTTAAAACCAATCAAACAAATAAAAACCGAATGCCATGTGAGGTCAGACCTGCTTACATACCCCAAATGTAGAAATCATCAATAGGCTTCTCATTTCTGCTTTAACATTGCCACTTTAACTCCTAAGAATTCTGCCTAATTTAATTTGTACCCTCACCCTAGGCAAACTAAATCAGGGGCAGCCACTGCAGGCTCCCTTGTCCATAGGCAACCAGGAGAGTCCTATCTAAGAACAGTCCGGGAGACCTTAAATCATGACTTGAACTAGTCCAGCAGGGTTTGATCAATGCTCCTGGCTTTTCCATCCTGTAGGATTAGCCTCCCCTTCTAGGCTCACTCTCGGACTCTTTGATGATGATTGGACAATTCCCCTTAATTCTGATTATTTTAAACAAAACCTTTCCCTTCTCATAACTAGGAAGACTTTTGGTATTTTTTTGTCTGTCTGAATGAAATCTCTGAATCCTGTGCCCGGTACTAGGATAAATCTTAATTGTGGGTTTTCTGTATAAGGTTTGGATCTAAATCACCTTATGTCTATTTGTGACTCTGAGATTGCGAATCAAAAATGAGGATATAATAGCAGTGACATAATTTGGTCTGCACCCTTTAATCTCTCACTTTACCTGTGGGTGGAGGAGAGGTTTGAAAGGTTCTGGTGTTCTCGTGATGGGTAAGGCTATGATCTGAGTCTGGAATTCCTCAAACTGCCTCAGGTAATAAATTCTGCCAGTGACTACTGCTGCCTCTGTGTAGGGAAGAATGGACACGTTACCCATTTCATAGAAGGCACGGGATTTTCAAAGGTGACACATTTTCTGCATCGACTACAGTTTTATTGACTGCCAGAAATTTATATTAATGATGCATAGTCCTCACAGGAGGCCAAATACACATGGAAAAGATGAAGTCAGGCAATTTGCTCCGGGTCACACACTGCTTTTATTCTCTCCTGTAATCTCTGAAGGAGGGTGGGGTCTGGAGACATGCACATACTTGGGCTTTCCTCTCTTGAGTCCTATTTGGCTAAGGCCAGCCTCACCAGTCACTGTCGTCGAGTTGGATCCGACTCATAGCGACCTCTCCTTGGGTTTCTGAGACAGTATCTCTACAGAAGTAGATTGCCCAACCTTCCTTCCAGCTGCCTCTTTTCAAAACTCTCCTTCTAGCTCAGGAGTTTCTTTAACAGAGAATGAAAAGGCTTCATTTCCCTTTCTAGAGAGACAATAAAAATACCCCCTGACAATAAAATGCCCCTGTGTTAAACTCACAACCTCTTTTCCTCCAATTGTGATTTGATGGAGGGAGTCCACTGATCCTGAAAAGGACTTAGGAGCTGCAGAAGGGACACCAAGAAAGTGTCTTATTTCACAACCCTGTTTGAGTCCGGATCTAAGCTAATGTCTTTGAGCCTTGTTTGTTAAATGGGCTCAATGATGACTGCCTCAGGGCAATTATGATGAGTGAATGGGCGAATTAAAAACAGCAGTTCAGGGTGTTCTTCCATTCAAATTCCCCTGCAGCTTTCAGGCTCCCTTGGTGTTTCACAGCTTCCCCAGCCAGGGCAAGAAGGGCCGCGGGAGAGAAAATGGTAGGTGGTAGGTGCTGGCTGCTCAGTGAGTCCCAGGATGGTGACGGGAGTCCCAGTCAGTATTAGTGAGCTGATAGAGGGGCTCCATGCCCTTTGCATCCTTACTGAAATGTTCCTTCCACTGCTTGGAAGGGGTTGTAGGAAGCCTGCAATTCATTCCCTCCACCATCCCTTCCTTCACTCAAACCAAAAATAAAATCCGCTGCCATTGAGTTGATTCTGACTCATAGTGACCCCCATTGGGTTTCCAAGGCTGTAAAGCTTTATGGAGTTTCATCTTTCAGGAACAGCTGATGGGTTCAAACTACTGACTTTTTGGTTAGCAGCCAAATGCCTTAACCACTACACCACCGGAGTTCCTTCCACCTTCACTAAAACACAATAAATATTGATTGACTTGAGTGAATCAGTCCCGGAACCAGGAATATAAATTCCCCATGAGTTCCCTAACCTTGGTAGGCCCAGCAGCCTTTGTATACTCTGTCACCAGTGCCTGGCACCTGATTCGTTTTCAGTCAACAGGAGGACCCCACCCAGCCGGCGTTCCTAGACTAGAGTGGGGTGGGGTGTGAGGGTGGGGAGCTGGGAAGAAGGGCCCCAGCAGGAAGCCTAGAGGATGGGGGAATAGGTTTCCATATAACCCCACAGGAGATAGGGGACATGCTGGGTTCTCTGACAACTCCCTCTTGCAGTTCACCTTTGGCCTTAGTGGATGTGGATGTAAAGTCACTACTCTTGGACTCCTAGTACTTGGTTCTTTGACTTTCTTCCCCCATTCCTGTTTTGCTCCCTTTGGGAAAGCAAAGGCCAGTGGGGAAGTTGGTAGGGCCAGAGGTGGCAGAATTTATTAGATATTTGCCTTTCTCCAGAACTCTCCCCTGCCCATGATTTCAGCCAAAAGACTGGGAAACAACACCCCATCTTGCCTTGGCAACCAGCCAGGATCTAGGCTGGGCCTGGCTATGGTGGTGAGGCTTAGTCAAGCCCACATCCCTGGGTGGGAGGCAGGTTTCCACTCCCCCCTTCTATATCCTGGGGTCACTGGGGACTCATGGATGGAGCTGGACGGAGAAGGGACCACAGTAAAATGGCTTGGCTAGAAGCTTATCACCTGAGTGAAGTAATTCAATGACAGCGAATGGTACGCTTAAAAGTGGTTAAAATGGCCAATTTTATGTTATGTATATTTTACCACAATTAAAGGAAAAGAGGGCATCACCTTGTGCTCTGTGGTCTCAGACTCCCAGGTGTGGGCCTGGGGATGTCTGGCCCATCTCTTATTCATTACTGGGAGCCACTGATTGGCCCACCTGTGCTCCACACAGGACTGGAGCCAGAATCAGCCTGGTGGAGGGTGGGGGTGGGGAGAAGGATGCCCCATCAGTGCCACTGCCCCTGCAGAGAGGTGGGCTTGGACCAGATGGTGCCTTCCAGCTCTGTGAGGTAGGATGAACCTGCTCTGGGTCCAACACCACTGCAGTGGGGTAGGGGCAGCTCCCTTTGGACCAGCTCCAGCCTTCAGGTCCTTTGGGTCCTGCCCTGACCTCACAGGCTCTGTGTACTTAAGACCACTGGCAACCATCCCACTCAGGCCTCCCCTTTCCTGTTGTCTCCCCACAGGCCTGCCTCAGCAGCCCCTCCCTGGCAGAAATCCAAAAAGACTCCTCAGCTGGCCTGAGACAACAGCTGGCCTGAGAAGTGCCCTGACTTCCCTCTCTTTACCAAGAGCACCTCTGGCCTGGGAGATACAGTAGCTGTATTTTCCCTTATCATACAAGTCTATACATTGTAACTAATAATAATCGGGCAGATAAGTAAAGAGAAAGCCATAATCTAGTCTCCAAGATTATTAATATGTTAAAGCATTTCCTTCCAGCTTTCCCCTATGAATTTCTATACACAAAAAAACATGTACATATATTTAGAAACATAAAGAGAAAATGTACTTTACATACTTTTTTTCCATTTTCACACATACATACTTTAGTTTGTATCTCTAACACATAAGGATTTTTCTTTTAGAACACACCCATGATGCCATATTATTATATCTAACAAAATTAATAATTCCTTAATAATTGGATATTGATATTATTTAATAATCTATGTCTCATTTTCCCTAATTTTCTGAAAAAGGAGAACAAAACTAAAGCCAAAAACTTTTTATTCTTAGTTTGAATCAGGATCTAAACATGTTGCCTGTGATTGACATGTCTCTTAAATCTTCTATTGTCATTTCTTCTCCATTTTTGTTTAAATGCAGTGATTATGTTGAATTTGGTAATTTATCCTCTATGTATTGTTTTACAAACCTGTTTATTTAATAAATTGTTAAATTTCTTTCTATGTCAGTAATTATGCACATCAGCATTTTTAATCACCATATCCCATATGGGTATATTAGCATTTATGAAGCAAATGCTTACATGGGTAGATCACAGCCTTTTGCCCTTATGATAAAGTTGAAATGTCCATCCTTGTGCATACATCCTTGTATTCTTATTATTTTCTGTAGTTACCTTTTAGAATGAAAATAGCTGGGTTGAAGGGTATGTACACTTTAATGGTGATCTGGTTGGACAAGAAAACAGAGTGTTGATATTGAGACTTAAGAAATCTAAGACGGGGATGCCCCGGGCCATGTATCATGTGGGAAGACACAGGATCTGGGGAGTTATTGGGGCCTGCTGCACATAGGACCTGGTGAGAAGCTTTTCGTTCTCTGGCTTCAGGCCAGTCTTGAGAAAGCTTGGGCCTCACCATCTGTTTTGGTTATCTAGTGTTACTATAACAGAAAGTACCACAAAAATGGATGGCTTTAACAAACAGAGATTTATGCTCTTACACCTTTGGTTGGTTGTTGGTATGTGCTGTCGAGTCGGACCTGACTCATAGCGACCCCTCCTTGGGTTTCCAAGGCAGTATCACTATGGAAGTAGATTGCCCCATCTTCCTCCCAAGGAGTGGCTGGTGGGTTTGAACCGCCAGCCTTCTGGTTAGCAGTCAAGTGCCTTAGGCACTATGCTACCAGAGCTTAGGAGGCTAGAAATCCAAGTTCAAAGTGCCAGCTCTAGGGTCTGAGTGAAGGCCTTTCGACCTTGGGCTTCAGCTCTGCCTCTTGCTTCCAGCCCACTGGAGCTAGAGGTGTCTCTTTACTCAGGCAGTTGCTGGCTATTGAGGCTGACAAATCCAAGGTCGACAAATAAAATGGCATAGTCCCAAGATTGTTAAGCAACACAGCAGGCCACTCATTCAAGTCCAGGAACAGTTCCAAGATCAGTAGGCAACATGGCAGGCTGTTGAATGAAGACTTGGCCACATGTAGGGTCAAAGTGTGCTAGAGACCTTTCCCAAAGCTACTACTTATATGCTGGAAGCAGACTACATCCCTAAGGCAGCTGCTCCAGTAGATTCCACCATGGAGTTGATTACCAGTCTCATCATGGGGAATAACTACATCTGAGAACCCAACCACTCAAAACCTGGCCCAGCCAAGTTGATACACAACCTTAACTGCCACGCCATCCATAAACTTGGACAGATCACATCATTTCCCTGGGCTTCAGTTTCTTTATTAGTACAATCAGGGTCACTTCCAGCTCCCTGACTACTTTCAGGACCATGACAACAAACAGCTCCCCTAAAGGTCTGGCATAGGATTCATTAGGGAACTGTGACTGGGTTATTGTGGAACAAGTGACTGTCAATAAACTTATTTGATTCCCACCTCAATGCCAGGAGCCTCTGAATACCATTCACCAAACTTTAATGAGCCCCTGAGGGGACAAGGGAGTGGTATGTGTAGAATGTTCCTTTCTAGCTCTGGCCTCTTTAATTTTGTGAAAATCCATGTGACATAAAATGAATTGGGATAGTTATTAAGATGCACATCTTGGATTCTCAGACCCCAAGCAACTTGGCAATTTGTAGGACTCTTGAACTTTGTCTTCTGATTGAATGATTCAAATACAATTGTCATGTTGTTGTTATTATGTGCCATCGAGTCAGACCTGACTCATAGCAACCCCTCCTTAGGTTTCTGAGGTGGTATCACTGCAGAAGTAGGTTGCCTAACCTTCCTTCTGAGGAGTAGCTGGTGAGTTTGAACTGCCAGCGTTCTGGTAGGCAGTCAAATAAATGCCTTAGGCACTATGCTACCAGAGCTCCTACAGTTGTCATACTGCTATTTTAGTCTCTTGTTATATATTTAATGTCGTATGTATACAGTTTAACAATATGGATTTTCAGGTGTGTTTACGTATTTGTTTATGCTCTCTGGTTTCAGGAAAACCAGTGATTCATCTCCCTTGTCACTCATTATATGGAGTAGGCTGAACCTGCCAGCACTGACAATATCAAGGATTGATAATTCTTAGGAATTTCTTTCTAGACAAATTGTCAGTAAGCAGATACAGGCCAACATGTGAGCTAAGAGAGCGAATGAGGAAAATGCTGAGAGCTCAAGGAATTAGTAATCCAGGGCAGGGTGAAACAAGTGACTCAGCTGTGACCTTTAGGGGCTGGGGCTGCTCATTCTGGAAGCAGCTATACTTTCAGTACAGCACAGGGACAGAGATGCTCCAGTCTGAGCTCTCCTGGGCCAGCCCAAAACTTGGCTTCTTCTGGTACCAGGTACTGGCATCTTGGTGCACACTCAACAAAACTAGGACCCAGGGAGGCCATTGCTCTTTTCGTTGAGAAAGAGCTGTACTGCCTTCTCCCAGAGTGGGACTCCAGAGGGAATGATGCTTCCAAGACAAGCATTGCTGGGGTGGTTGGCTGGGGAAGAGTTTTTATCATCCAGTTTGTTTATTGCTTTGAAATTTTGGTTTGTGGAGAAAAAGCTCACTTCCATTTGGAAAAGAAAAGAAAGAGACAAGTGGAATGTTTTGGGCCCTTTCTGGTAAGACAGAGGTGTGTACATATTAAGCTACTATTTCCTTATGACCTTGGGCAACTCATTAACTTCTTTGAGTCTCAGGTTTCTCGTCATTAAAAAGGGAAAAATAATACCCAACTCAGGGTTGTCCTAAGGGCTGATAAAGATTTTGAAGTTCTTAGCATGGTGAATGGCACTACAGTTTTGCTTAATAAGTGCTCATGCCTCTACCATTCCCTCATCAAGTTTTACCTCTTCATCTGTTAAATGAGAGGGGTGGATGATCCCAAGACTTTTCCAGCTCTGATCTCTGAGTCTGCAAAGGTCCTTGGAAGTATGTGGGAAAATCCCAGGTTGGCAGAAGAGGGTTCAGTTTAGCTATGACCCAGCCCCCCAGCTCTTCTTCCATAACCCAGTCAGGGCCAGGGAGATTTCACCAGCCTGAAGACAAGACAGGGAGAACTTGGGACCAGGTAACCACATGCAGGAGCTGGCACTTACCTCGTGTTCTGCTCTGCTCCTTATGACCACCCAGAGTGGCCCCTAGGCCCAGGAGCCCTGAATGGTTGGCCGTTACTGCACAGCGACTCTCAAGAAGCCATGACCATGCCTCATACCTGTATTGTGGAGGTATCCTCCACCAGCTGGCACAGCAACTAGCACACATAGAAGGAGCTCTGAAAATGTCTGTGGCCTCCTGAGCAGCCTCTCTGAGCTCTAGGCCGTTCCCATCCTGCTGATCAGCTTATGCCAACCCCGGAACAGCCGGTAGTCCTCAGTGAGACAGCCTAAATACTTGATTTATTACATAGTAGGGAGCGCCAAGCCCCAAGGACTAGGAGGGCATGTCCAGAGTCTACAGCAAGAGGAGGGCTTACCTGGGCCTAGAACTCTCAGCCCCAGGGACCCATCAGAGACAACTTAGGGTCCAAATATGATGGGGCAACTGAGTTGGGTCTCACTAAGGGGTAAGGAGTGGAACAAGCTGCCCCCTCCAGACTTCTTTGCCTTTAAGGAAGGTTCTGGGGGACCCAGTGATGTGATAAAAACATTGGACCAGAGGCAGAATCCTGGGTTCTGGGCCCAGTCCCCCACTAATTTTGGAAGCATCAATTTGTGTGTCCTCTTGGGCATCTATATTGGGTCAGCCAAACCTCTCTCATAGTATTCTTGCCATCTTCACAATATAACACTGAGTGCTGTGAAAAAGAATGAAGGAATAATCACAACATGCAACCTCTTTCTGAGAACTCGCTATATCTTAACTCATTTAACCCTCACAGTAACTCTATGAGGTCAGTATCATTACCCTGTCCCTTTTAAGGCTGAAAAAACTAAAGCACAGAGAGATGATATAATTTGCCCCAAATCTTCCCGCATGTACATACATATGTTTGAACATGTGCAGAAAAAAATTCTAGAGGGAAAATTACCAAATTCTTAACAGTAATTAATTCTGTGGAGGAGTTTTTTGGAGAGTTTGTTTTGTCTTGTTTGAGGGTGTTTTAATTTCCTACTGCTGGTTGAGCAAACTTAGTGGTTTTAAAAATACACATTTATTATCTTACAGTTCTAGAGGTCAGAAGTCTGAAATGGGTTGTACTGGGCTGAAATCAAGGTATCGACAGGCTCTGGAGGCTCTGAAAATCCTTTTCTTTGCCTTTTCCACCTTCTAGAGACCACGTTGTCTCGTAGCCTCTTCCCCCACCTTCACAGTCAGCTGACTCTGACACCTTCTTCCTCTGACTGTGACCCTCTTGCTCCCTTTGTATGAGGACCCTTGTGGTTACATTGGGCCTGTATCATTCAGGATCTTTAACTTAATCACATTTGCAAAAGCCCTTTGGGCATATAAAGTAACTTTCACAGGTTCTGGAGATTAGGATGTAGATATATTTGAGGACTCATTATTCTGTCTATAGATAGTGGATGAAGAGTTAAGGGGGATTTTCATTATTTTACTATATAAATTCCTGTGTTGCTTGACACTTTTATTAAAACACCATGATCATGTCACCTAATCAAGTCATTCACTCTTCAAATGCAGAATATTATTCTATCCAGCTGGCAATGTGGGCTGGGAAGGCAGAGGACACTTTTCATTCCCAGGAACAATGGGAAGGAGAGAACTCCATCCTGCTAAGAGCTCATACCCCAGCATTGCCCTGTCACAATGCCAACCATGCCGACCCATGCCAAACAGACTACTGGTCAGCCTTGGCAGGGTGATCTGTTATGTCATGGGCCTCACTGGCCAATTGTGAGGCCCTAAGGACAGTGGGATGATGCAAATGCTGGTTCCAAGACGTCAGTTATTTGCATAGTTCAGCCATGAGGCTTCATTCTTGTGCTCTCTCTCAGTCTTTTTAACGAGAACCATCTATTTTATCTCATGACAGAGTAACTTCCCACAGTGGGGTGGTACTTGATGCTTCTCTTCAGTTCTCACATGTCTGCATCTATTGGTCTCAGTCATATTTTGTGGGCTTTATGTCACTGAGTTCTGTTTTTTAATCAAGTCAATAACTCTTCTATTTTCAGAGGAATTCAGCTTCTCATTGTGGCTACGGTTATAATGTCCATGCCTCCATCACCCCTTGAACCTTCCTTTGTTATTTTTTCCTTTTGCTTTCATTCCCCCTGTATGTGGTTTCTGTAGGGGACTTTGTGTTTTCTGGGTCCTTTTAAATCACATCAGCAGAAAATCTTATCTTAGCTTTCTAGTTTTTAAAACAGGCTTTTACCAGGAGAAGCTTTAATGGAATATATATGTTTATATATAATCAGCCTTACTTGTTCAAGTAATTTCTTTTAGAAGGATCAGCATGAGGCTTGTCCCTATGAAGCAGAGGTCAAAGATGTCCCAAATGTCCAGTTTTTCCAAACTGCTGTACTATGCCATCATCTGTAACATCACCTCTTCTTCCTCCCCTCAGTACTCTTCGTTCTTAGAGTTCCACGTTTCACTGTAACGTCTCACAAAACTCACAGACTGCCACAGTAATGGCTTACATGGTTGTTGGAGGCTAGCAAGTCCCAGGTGGGTGGATCAGGCATCTGTCTGGAGGATTCTCCTCACTCATGTGGTTGCAGGGGCTGACAAACCCAAATCAGCAGGTCAGACGGCTGGCTGCTGTCTCGAGTCCCAAGAACTGGGGGTGAGATGATGACCAACCAGATGCAGGATACAGAGCAAGAGCAAACTTTGCCAGGTCACTCACATATATACCCTCAAGGAAACTAAGTGTGGTGACTTGAGTCACACGCCCTAGCAAGGCAGGACTCAAGATGCATCCCACCCTAATCCTGTCTTATCAATGCAACAGGCATCTCACCCCAAAATGGGGCCATAACGACAGGCATATAGAGGCTAGGATTTACAATACATCACAAAATGGAGTACTATGGCTAGAAGGGCTATATTAAGCAATTCACTGCTCTGCAGGCCACCTCCTGTGTCTTCTAGCCATAGGTCCTTTCATACTTGAAGGATTAACTTGCCCCTCCAATCATTTTACCTATCTCAAACAGTCATTAACAATTAGTCCTTCAGTAGGGCAAAGAGTCTTAAGGGTGAGGTTACTCAAGTACTAGCCATTCAGGTCTGCTGCAGGTGGCCGTCTGGTCTGGTCAGGTACTCCAGCAGTTTGTCTCATCTTCACCAGAACTAGATGGTGCCTAGCTACTGCTGTCAACCACTCAGAGGGCAATCAGTGCGGGAGAGAGTGGGAGAACAATCTGGAAAAAAACTCAAAATCATAAAAAAAGAAAGAAAGAAAAGACCAGGTTTGCTGGTCTGGTAGAGCCTGGTGAGGCCCCTGAGATTATGGCCCCTACTCACCCTTCAGGTTTGGAACTGAACTCACTCCTGTGGCTTCCAGGCAAACAATAGACAGGTATATGGGGTGAAGATTTATATCAGGTAGATACACTCCTTGGAGTGATCAAGGATGGGAGAATAGAAGGGCAGTATTTGCACAGGGAGACAGTTTGGAGGGTGGGAGGGTGGGGGAGGCAGGAGTGCATGGAAGGGAAGGACACAGGGAAGCGGTAACCATGGGGAGGAAGCGTTACATTGTGGGGAATTGCAGTCCATGTCATGAAACAGAATATGTATGAATTGCTGTATAGAAAATAAATATGCTCTGTACACTTTCACCCAAATCACAATAAAAATTAAAAAAAAAAAAGTTTGTCTCATCATCACCCATTCTGGCCTCTGATAAAATATAACTGAGAGAAGATTATTCTCTTGCTTTGAGTCTCTCTTTAGGTATCAGCATAGTGTTAGATTTCCCCCGCTGCATAACCTATTTATGCATTCCTTTACTTTCAGCTATTTTTAATCCTTCCTTCCATTTGTCATTTATTTCCCCCCCAAATTTTCCACCTTGGGAAGGGATGTCAGGTTCAGCTGCTGTGCCAGTCCAGATTTCTAGTAGCAAGACCAGTCTAGCAAGTACTTCTCCCTTAGTCCACTACCATTCATGTTGGGTGGGGTTACATAGGTACTACACTTGTGGGCTATCTTGACCACTGGGCAGTACAGCAGGATTCACTGTCAACCCCAATTTTGCCAGATGTGGGGAAGGTACTGTTCTTGTTACCTAGTACTGCTCTGACAGGTATATACCACAAATGGGATGACCCTAACAAATAAGAGTTTATTCTTACAGTTTGAAGGCTTTAGGTCCGAGTTCAAAGTGCCAGGCTCTAGGCGCTGGGTGAAAGTCCCTCAACCTTGGGCTTCAGCTCCACCTCCTGCTCCTGGCCCACTGAAGCTAGAGTTTTTCTTCACTCAGACAGCTGCTGGCTGCTGAGGCTGACAACCTAAGGTTGACAAGTAAAAGGCACACTCCCAATGTTACCAAACCACAACAGCAGGCCATTAATTCAAGGCTATTGAAAGTCTCAAGGTCAGCAGAGCATGGCAGGCTGCTGAACAAGGGCACAGCTACATACAGGGTTCAAGCCTGCCATAAGCCAAAGACCATTCCCAAAGCTATTTCTTATATAGGAGAAGCAGACCATATACCCAAAGCAGCTACTCAGCTGCTCCAGTAGGTTCCACCATGGAGTTAATTACCAAGCTCACCATGGGGAATAACTACATTCAGCAGCCCAGCCACTCAACCAGGCCCAGACAAGTTGACAAACTTAACCACCACAGGTACATTCCATACCATCAGGCCCTTCAGAATTATGGCATACAAGTTTAGGGGTATAGTTACAGTCTCTCACTTAGGTATCACCCCTGCCTTCAGCACATGCAGATGCATCCTGGGTTCTGGGTCCTGGGTTCTGAGTCCTGGGACCACAGCTTCTGGCAGGAAAAATGCAATTTCAGGTATTGTGGGGAAGAATTGTGGCACCAGTCTCCTCCCTCATCTCATCTTCCACAAATTCCCCAAAGAAGTGTAGGATATGTCCAGTGGTGATCTTCCCTTTGCCTCACTCATGTTGAGTGTGAGCACACACTTATGAAGGTGTATGAGCCAGCCCTTCATGCCTTTATCTCCCATTTTAGATACCAAATATTTCAACTACCCATTCCAATTCTCTATCAAACCATTACTCTGAGGATGGTATGCAATATGGTGTATCCATTTAATATGATATTTCTTGGCTCACTGATGCACCCTATGGACTATAAAGTGTGTTCCTTGGTCTAAAGAAATATAACTTGGTCTGTGGAAATACAACTTGTACAAATTGATATAGTATCTTTTGTTCCAATCTTCCCCCTTTCTTTTTAATTGTGCTTTGTGTGCAAATTTACAAAGCAGATTTGTTTTATATTCAATAGTTCATGCACATTTAATTTCATAGCCCTGATTACTATCCCCAACTGTAAAAAACTCTCCTCCCCTTCCTCCCTGTGACTATCTCCTCCCTGTGCCCTTCTTATCTATGCATTCCTGTCTGTCCAAGTTTCCCTGTATGTGAATGCTGCCCCTTTGAGGTCTCATGGTTGATTGATCTAAGGGCTGCATCTCCATAGGTAGATGGGTGCATCTCCCTGGGGTAGGTGTTCTGCATGTAGCTCTTTCTACTGTTGGGCTGAAAGCCAATCCATGGAATTTAGTCCAGTTCCAGGACTGAAGGATAACCCAGGGCCATAGTCTCAGGGGTTCCACCATTCTCTCTCTGACCAGTGGTTCTGGTCATTTTTTTGTGTTTCTGAATTTTGTTCCACATTTTTCTTCTCACTCTAACCAGAATCTCCAATTTTTATCCCTTTCTGAGTGGTTTTGTTCCAATCTTTTAGTGGTGGTCTTGGTATTTGCATCTGTCACAGGATATGCAAAGCCTAGTCCAGAGTAAGTATCTATTCCTGTGAAAACCCATTTGTAGCCACCTGGTGCCATTGGCATCATGGGTCCAATATAATCAAACTGCCAGCTCCCCACTACCCAGTAAATCTGCCCCATAGTCATCTGCAACCTCTGTCCTTCTTGCTGACAGAGCAGTCCTTGTTGGCATATTGTGCCTCAGAGGGTGCAAGAGAGATGTGCCTAGATTCAACCCATCTCTGCATTGTTGCAGCACCCCCATACCTACTCATTTCATGAACCCAATTGGCCACCTCAAGAAAGTGTACATGTCCACTTGCTGACTCCAATCTCCTTCCAATCCAGGAAGGGGATTCTTCTGACAGACATTGACATGGCCTACTCTAATGTGCTCTCTGAATTCCCAGAGTGCTTTCCACAGGTACATGCCCCAAACAGGTATCCCCATAATAGTCCAATTTTCATTGCCCATTTGAGTGACCATGTAGCCAGGCATTGGTGACTGTCCATGAATCAGTACAAATCCAAATATGTGTGCTCTCACCAGTCCCCAATTCTTCCATGATAGCTAGGAAGACAGCATACACTTAAGCCCATTGAACTGATCTGTTCTTACCTTCTTCAATCAGGGTCTTTCTATCTGCTGGTCTTAATGAAGCAGCTTTCCACATCAAACATTGCCCATGTACCCAGGAAGTGCCATCTGTGAACCAAGCAGCCTTCTTCTGGTCAGCAGAAAGTTGTTAATATGGCACTGTCCATGTAGCAATGGACTCTGGAAGCTTCTCAGGTGGTTCCAGGATAGGACTTATGGAAAAAGAGGCTACCTGCTTGTGGATATGGTGGGTGCCTCCCTCCATTCCTCCAGTAGCTCATTCCTGTATAAACAATTTCCATTTTATTATGGAACTGTTTTGCCCACTACCTTCCTTATTAGAGTGTTTCTCTGACATCACCCAAGATGTTATAGGTTTTTCAGGACCACCCATCACTGAACCAATCTCAATCAATGACCAATAGCAGGCAAGTAATTGCCTTTCAACTGGTGTGTATAGTCCTGCAACTTCTGGAAACTTTCTAGTCCAGAATCCCAATGGTTGACATAGGCTCCTATTCTCAGGCTTTTGCCATAAGCTCCTGTCTCATAAGCACATGTAGCAGACGCTTCTAAAATCATGTCTGAATGTGGGTCTTAAGCGTCTAAGGCAAGGAGAGTGAGACTGCTTTCTGTATTTCAGACGTGGCCTGTTGTTGCTCAGGCCCCCATTCAAATGCAATTTTCTTCCAAGTGGTTTTATGGATGGGAGCCAGCAATATTCCCAGATGTGGAATATGCATTCTCCAAAATCCAAATAGACCAATCAAATGTTGGGTCTCCTTCTTAGTTGTAGGGGTAGATAGTGACAGCAACTTATTCTTGGTTGCCTGTGGAATGTCATGGGTGGCTCCTACCCAAGTTATATCCAAGAATTTCTCCATTTGGACAGGGCCCTGGATTTTTGTTGGATTTATTAACCAGCCTCTGTTGTTCATGTGGGCCACCACTGTTTTCAAATCTGCCCTAGCCTGTTCTTCTGTGTTTGATATTAACATAATATCATCAATGTAATGTATTACCATACTTGAAATCTGCACCATGGCCAAATCTTTTCTAATCAAACCATGACAGTAAGCTGGTGAATTCAAATAATTCTGTGGCAAAACATTGAAAGTATATTGAGATCCTTCCCATGTGAAGGAGCTCTGGTAGCATAGTGCCTAAGACACTTGATTGCTAACCAGAAGGCTGGAGGTTCAAACCCACCAGCCACTCCTCGGAAAGGAGGTTGGGCAATCTACTCCCATAGTGATACTGCCTCAGAAACCCAAGGAGGGGTCGCTATGAGTTGGGTCCAACTTGACAGCACATAACAACAACAACAAACCATGTGAAAGCTAACAGTGGCTGGCTCTTTTCTGAGATTGGGATGGAGAAAAATAAATTTGTACAATCAATCACTGAATACCAATCTTCTTTAGGCTGCTGTTTTTTCTGCACCATTGATACCATGTCCAGAACAGCTGAAGTGACTGAGGTCACTGCTTTATTTAGGCCTTGAGAGTCTACTGTCAGACTCCATGAGCCATCTACCTTTTTCATGGGCCATACAGGCCTGTTATACAGGAAATTTGTTGGCACCAATACTCCAGCCTTTAGCATGTCTTTAATCAAAGCAATAATCTCCTTTTGTCAACCAGGGATCCTGTACTGTTTCAAATTAACAAGATAAGGTGGCTCAGGAAATTTTAATGGTTCCCATTTAGCATGTCCAATCAATACTGGCCTAACAGCAGACTTGCATGTCTTTAGTTTACAATATCAGATAGACTGAGTGTTCTCCAGTTAGATGTAATATCCATACCAATAATACATTCAGGTAAGGGAGATGCAACTACTTCATACACCATCAGTTTAAATCTTTCAATTCTTATCCAGACTTTCACCTTAGTCCCATCAACTGTTACATCCCCATATCCCCTCAGTCTAACCCTAGGCTCCTTCAAGATTTCATTGACAGGTTTTGGGACATTGAACGCCTGTGTTGAGGAACCCCAAAAAGTTTATTCCCCACTCTTGGGCCATTTTACTCACACATGTGCCTATGACTTCAGGTCTGCTGGGAGCTAGACCAGAAGACCCTGCTCCCCTTATCAATCCTTACCTTCATCAGCTAGCTGAGCCTCTGCTTTAACTGGCTCAGGTGGGATTTCCCATCGTTAAATTCCTCTTGACTGGAGTGAATAGAATGGACATTAACCACAGAATGGATAAATAGAATGAAGAACCAGCAGGAGTTTGCATTTGTCCACCCAACCTCCTGTAGTGGTACATTAGTACCTTTGTCTCAACTCCACCAAAGTCTGCTATACTCATCCCATTTCTTAGTTACCATTGAGAAACTCCAACCTGCTGAGTAAGTTCTTTTCCCATTGCCTCTTTCCATTCTCCTATGAATCACTGTTATTTTTCTTGCATTGGTAAGACCCATGTGGGGAACTGTGCCAACGGATGACACACAGCATCTCAGATTGTTGCTTTGTTTCTCAGTAACAAGGTTACACAGGAAGCCCATGTAAAAGGGGCTTCCTTGATTACCTTATCTTCCATGACCTACATAAGGGACATACTCGTTGGGTGAATATCCTGATCACCGTAAAGCCGTTCCAACATGGCTTGCATAAGCAGCACATTAGCTGCTCCCTCTGGAGTGTTCCATGGGGTATTTAGAAAGTGAGAGGGGCAGTTTCCCTTCTCAGAGTTAACAAACTTCCCTGAAAATTTTATCCAGTCTACCAGGCTGGCTGTACCCTCCAGATTAACTTGCTGCATAACTGGATCTTATTATCATTAGTGATTGTTCCATAGTGAGTTGTGGGTCTTGCACCAACCCAAACATATTCTTCCATTCTGTAGCATTCAAAAACAAAGACACTGCCCCTAAATTAGTTGTTCTCACAATCCATTTTAGTAAAGGTTCCTCAAGAAAGCTGACGATACTGATCTACAAATTGAAGCAAAACCCTTTACACTGTATCTCCTGGTTTCAAGGTTTTGCTTGTTTCCCTCGTGGACCATGTTCTTGGTGACCAGTGGTCATAGGGGTACTTCCTGTTGTTCCAATTTTTCCTTTCTGGGTAAGCCCTGTGTGGTGTAGTAAATTACTTAGTGTGGCTTTTCTACCCATAAGTCTTTGTAAACTCCAAGGTGGGATTTGCTATGAGCAACTGAGGAGCTCCTGATTGCTGAAGTTGTCCACCTGGAGTATTTCTGTTGGGAGTGGCACAAAACAATGTTCTGGGAGGTGCCCACTCTCTCTCAAGTGCTTATAGTTCTGATGCCATGATTGGCTAGTTTGACCACCCTGCCAGGCTCAAAAGGAGCCTCCTAGAGGCAGAACTCTCTCTGACTGCTGGTTGAGGAAGACCTGCTGCTGAAAGAGACACCGGCTCCTGAGACACGTGTTGCTGGGAAAGAGACGCAAGAGACATGCATTGCTGAGTGAGACACCGAGGGACCAGCACTGCTGGGAAAGAGACTGTGAGAGACTGTTGGCCGAGGGACGGTGGGCTGGGAGAGAGGCTGAGCACTTTTTCCTGAACTTGAATTGTAGCCTGTGATGCTTCCCTAATAAGCCTCATAATCTGTGAGCTCTGTGTGGACGCTGCAGCGAATTATCGAACCCAGGAGAGAGGTGGTGGGTGCTTTGGGAGGAACGGTTGGTGAAAGGGCTGGAGGGAGGCAGCATGTCTGGCCTTTCAGTAATAGGCCTTGCGCTATTGATGATGATTCTGCCTTCCTCCTGTGGGATTAGAGGAGGTCAGAAAATGTGGCCTCTTTGCCCTTTTTGCACCCTGAAACTAGTGGTCGTAGCTCTGACTGGATCAGATCTGGGCTTGGTTCAGTGCTACAATCTGCCCCTACATTACTTTTCCCTGTCATTGTAGCTATTACTGACAATAAAAAGCAAGGAATTGTACACTCACCATTTCCTTATCATTCTGTATTTCCATGTGTGCCCAATTAGCCAATTCCTTGGGAGTTAGATCAACCACTCCTAAATCCCATGGATAGCTTTTGTCTTGGGTAACTGATTGCAACATAACAGATGCTTCAACTCACGGGTGTTTTGTTTTGTTTTTTAAATCCCATTCAGAAACCAAAGGTTTCTCTTTCTCCTATTTATTCCCCCCCCCTTTTTTTTTTTTCCCAAAACCACACATTCCAGTGGTCTGTGTTGCTGCAGTGAACCCCATCATTCAGACACCAACTGCTTGAATAATTTATTTTAGAAGGATCAGCACAAGTCTGGCCCCTATGAGGCAGAAGTTAAAGATGTTCCAAATGTCCAGCTTTTCCAAACTACAGCATCATATTTAACATTAACTCCTCCTTCTCCTCTCAGTACTCTCCTCCTGTCTTACAGTTCTGCATTTCACTGCAATGTCTTAGAACTCTCTAAATGCCATGGTAATGACTCGTGCAGTTGTGGAGGCTGGCAAGTCCCAAATCCCTAGCTTAGGTGTAGAGGATTCCCCTCACTCACATGGTTGCAAGGGCTGACAAACCCAAATCGGCAGGTCAGGAGACTGGCTGCTGTCTCAAGTCCTAAGAACCAGGGGTGAGATGATGACCAACCAGATGCAGGATGCAGAACAAGAGAGCAAACTTTACAAGAGTACTCACATGTACACCCTCAAGGAAACTGAAGGTGGTTACTGGAGTCACACTGTCCAGCAAGGCAAGACTCAAGATCCATCCCACCTTAATCCTTCCTCATCAATGCAACAGACAACTCATCCCAAAATGAGACTATTAACACAGGCATGTTTTTGTTGTTGTTAGGTGCTGTAGAGTTGGCTCTGACTCATAGCGACCCCATGTACAACAGAATGAAACACTGCCTGGTCCTGTGCCAGCCTCACAATCCTTGCTCTACCTGAGCCTATCTTTGCAGCCACTGTGTCAATCCATCTCGATGAGGGCCTTCCCCTTTTTTGTTGACCCTCCACTTTACCAAGCATGACATCCTTTTCCAGGGAATGGTCCCTTCTGACAACCACAGGCATAGAGGCTCAGGTTTATAGTATATCAAAAAATTGAAAACTTTAACTGTAAGGGCCATATTAATCAATTCACTGCACTGCACTACTACTATTTTATTATTATTATTATTAACAGTTCCTTCATCTTTTAATTTTGTTTTAGAGAAATACGGAGTTAAGTGTTTCCTCCTCCAGCCTTTCTCACCCTTTGGTATTATATCCCTGTCTAAAAGCCTTCCCTATTTACTCCTCCGGAATCCCCGAGTGTTGCAAACAGTTAACACACATGGCTGTTAACCTAAAGATTGGAGATTGAGGCCACCCAGAGGTATCTCAGAAAGAGGACTTATTTCCTACTTCTGAAAAATCAACCACTGAAAACTCTATGGAGCACAATTCTAGTCTGACACACATGAGATCACCATAAATCAGAGTCAACTCAACAGGAACTGCTTACTTATTCTTCTAGTAGTTCTCACAATGCCATATCTGATACACCATTTAATTCGACCTGGTGCCACCACCAGACATGTCCTCAATGAGTCTTTCAAATCACTTCCCTTGTTCATGTCCCCATGGTTTCTAATGACTGTTTCTGCAGTCAGGGACCTCTGTTGATGAATCCTTTCAAGGGTTCCATTTCTTGAAATATTCTTTATCCAAAGGGGAAAATTAACTGGGATCTTAACTTTATATTGCTAATTCTTTTTCCTTCAGATTATGAGGTTTTTCTTTCACAACCACTCATCAATGTTACACACACATTTTTATGATCCTATTTGATCTCAGTTCTGATGCTGGCAAGTGGATGTGAGGGAAACGTCCCAGAGGATCATATTGCTCTTTGAGCTTTGCAAACATTATCTCATTTTGCCCTCCCATTCCATGAATATTGAGACTCAGAACAGTGATGGAGCTTGAATGAAGATAACCGACACAGAAAGATTGTCAGTTATTGCCAGACTGGTGGCTCCAAAGGTCAGTCCATCAATGGCTCAGTGATGATGCATTTTCTTCATGATAGTCTTGATCACTATGTTGTCTTTGTATCTTGTTATTCTCTTTGTTTAGTTGCTAGGCCCATGAGTTTTTGGTTTTGGTTTGGTTTGGTTTTCCAATATGATCATCTCTTTGTTCAATCTGGCTCAATTTAGACTTTCTTTGCTAGAATCCTTGGCATTACTAGTGATCTGCTCTTCTCTATACTAGAATTTTAATTCAGCTGAAAAATAAAAATCCCTTACCTCATTTCAGCACTCCTCTCTCCATCTTCCTACAGGACTCCATTGTTAACAATTTGGAGTATTTCTTTGCAGATATACCATGAACATTATGCATATATACACACACACTATCATATACAAACACACATACATATATAGACATACATACATAAGGATTTAATTTTATAAAAATTTTTATAAAATTTTTATAAAAATGGGATCATATCCTGGTTATATTTCCATATTAGTACATGTAGATCATTTTTATTCTTTTTTAAAAGCAACATATTACTCCATTGTGTGGATATACTATACCATCTATCATTCTCATTTTAATGGATATTCAGATTTATCTATTCAGATTTATTCTGATATTTTGCTATTATAAATACAATTTTCTTGTGTATATATCTTTCCACATCAGTGCAAATATTTTTGTAAAATTATTAGAAGTAAAGCTGCTATGCTGAAGGATATTTACATGATTTTCAAGTGTCAATCATACACTCCTTTGGGAGGGGGCAAAAAGTATTTTCCTCTTTCAAAGTAAATTGTATCTAATCAATTGGATATTTATTTGTAATTCTTTGGCATTTCCACCATTGTTTTTCATTCTTAAAGTTGCTTTTAATCACTTCTTCTCTTTTGGTGGTAAAACATTTTTAAATTTTATTATGGCACAATCAAACACAATAAAAAAGAAATAATAGTCTTAATCTGGCAACAGTCATCACTGTAACATATCAATTTCAAATTTTCTATACTGGCCTCCAGTCCTTGCACATGTGTAATCATTATTTTTTAATGTGTCTATTTCAACTCTATATGAAGGAAGTATATATTTATTTTAAAAAATTGTAAAACAAATAGCCACAATAGTCATTTAAAAGAACAATGTAGGAGGACTAACACTTCCTGATTTCAAAACATACTGCAAGTCTGTAGTAATCAAAGCAGCATGGTACCGGACTACAATTGAGAGTCCAGCAATAAATGAATACATCCATTGGTCACTTGATTTTTGTGTGTGTGTGTGCTAAATAATAACATATTTGACATTTCAACAGTCTTCACATGTATAGTTTAGTGACACTAATTATGTTCATTATGTTGTTCAACCATCAAATTGATGTTCAACAAGGGTGTAAATCCATTCAGCAGAAAAGAATAGTTCTCTTCAACAAATGATTTTGGGACAGCTGAATTTCCACATGCAGAAGAATAAGGTGGGACTCTTGCCTCCTACCATATACAAAAAAAAAAAAATTCAATATAGCTCAATAGCCTAAATATAAGAGCTAAAACCATAAAGCTCTTAGAAGAAAATGTAGTGATAAATCTTTAGGACCTTGTATTTGGCAATGGATTTTTAGATAAGACACCAAAAGTATGAACAACAAAAGAAAAAATAGATAACTTGGCCTTGTCAAAATGAAAAAGTTTTGTGTACCAAAGAACATAATCAAGAAAGTGAAAAGACAGCCTACAGAATAGGAGGAAATATTTGGAAATTATATCTGATAAGGGCTTAATAACCAGAATATATAAAGTACTCCTACAATTCAACCATAAAATGATATGAAACCCAATCAAAACATGGGAAAAGTATTTGAGTAAACATTTCTCCAAAGAAAATACACAAATACCCAATAAGCATATGAAAAGATGTTCGACATCATTAGTCATTGTTGTTGTTGTTGTTAGTTTCCACAGAGTTGTTTCCAACTCAAAGCAACCCATGTACAAAAGCACAAAACACTGCCTGGTCCTGCATCATCCTCACAATTGTCACTGTTTGAACCCATTGTTGCAGTCACTGTGTCACCCATTTTATTGAGGGTCTTCCTCTTTTTGCACTGATGCTCTACTTTACCAAATGTGATGTCCTTCTCCTGGGACTGGTCCCTCCTGGTAACAAGTCCAAAGTAAGTGATATGGAGTCTCGTCATACTCACTTCTAAAGAATATTCTGGTTGTACTTCCAAGACAGTTTTGTTCATTCTTCTGGCAGTACACGATATAGTCAATACTCTTTGCCAACACCATAATTCAAAGGCATCAATTTTTCTTTGGTCTGCCTTATTCATTGTTCAGCTTTTGCATGCATATGATTGAAAATACCATGACTTGGGTCAGGCACACTTTAGTCTTCAAGTGACACCTTTGCTTTTTAATACTTTAAAGAGGTCTTTTGCAGCAGATTTTCCCAATAAAATGCATCACTAGATTTCTTGAGTGCTGCTTCCAGGACATTGGTTGTAGATCTAAGTAAAATGAAATCCTTGGCAACTTCAATATTTTCTCCATTTATCATTAATCAGTCATTAGGAAATCCATTTTTTAGGGTTTTTTTTTCCTTCTGAATATAAGTATTTTGTATTTTTTAACAAATTACAAAAATATGAGAAAATAGTAAGGTTACTCTCCATTTCATTACCAAGGATAACCATTGTTTCCATTTTGATGTATTTTCATCTATAAATGTAAACCTTTGTATAGATTTCTGAATATTTTCCTAGGACAGGTTCCTATAAGAAGAGTTAGTGGAATGAAAGATTTAAACATTTTAAGGTTCTTGAGATATTTTGTCAAATTTCCTGAGTATAAATTACAAACATTCCAAATGGAGAGGAAATCAGGACAATATCTTTATAGAACAGACTGTTCCAAACTTAGAGGGATAAGAATTTACTTCAGGGTAACCACAGAGAAAATTAACAATCCTTCTAACCAAACTAAGAAAGAAGATAATCACAAGGGCTTAGTAAACACAAAACCAACAATAATAAAGAAAAGAAAAGAAATACTTGATAACAAAATGAACTCAGCACAGAAAAATATTTAGAACAAAGAACCAACAACACAACAGAAAAAACCCACAATAGAATGACAGCAATAAATTCATACCTATCATTCATATCTATCACTAATTATGGGAGCTCTGGTAGCGTAGTGCCTAAGGCACTTGACTGCTAACCAGAAGGCGGTTCAAACCCACCAGCCACTCCTCGGAAGGAAGATGGGGCCATCTACTTCCATAATGATACTGCCTCGGAAACCCAAGGAGGGGTCGCTATGAGTCAGGTCAGACTCCATGGCACATAACAACAACAACAACATCACTAATTATACTCAGTGTGAATGGCCTAAATGCACCAGTCAAGAGAAAGAGAGTGGCAGATTGGATAAGAAAATAAGATCCACAAATATGCTGCTCACAAGAAGCCCACCTTAGACACAAAAATAAAAATAAATTAAAAATCAAGGGAGGGAAAAAATATATCAAGCTAATGACAACCAAAAAAAAGTAGGAGTGGCAATATTAATTTCTCATAAAATAGACTTCAAAGTGAAAACCAACATAAAGGACAAAGAAGGGGCACCTATATGATGTTAAAAGGTAAATTGACCAAGAGGACATTACCATAATAAATATCTAAGCACCCAATGAAAGAGCTCCAAAATACATAGAGTAAATATTAACTGAATTGAAAGGGAAAATAGACAATTCTACAATAGTAGCAGGAGACTTAACACACCACTTTCAAAGAAAGACAGAACAACTAGAAAAAAAACTCAACAAAGACATAGAAGATCTCAACAACACAATCAACCAACTTGACCTCATAGACATATACAGAGCACTCCATCCAACAAAAGCAAAATAAACATTCTTCTCCAGTGCACATGGATCATTCTCCAGAATAGGCCATATGTTAGGCCACAAAGCAAGCCTCAAATAATTTAAAAACATTGAAGTATCTTCTTGAATCACAATGCTATAAAATTAGAAATCAGTAATAGGAAAACCCACCAGCCACTCCTACATCCATAGTGATACTGCCTCGGAAACCCAAGGAGGGGTCGCTATGAGTCGGGGCCGACTCGATGGCAAATAACAACAACACAACAACAACAATAGGAAAACCAAGGAAAAAAAATCAAATACGTGGAAACTCAAATACACTGCTCAAAAACTACTGGGTAACAGAAGAAATAAAGTGTTAAATTTAAAAAAAAAAAAAAAAATCTCCTAGAAACAAATGAGAATGAAAATGCAACTTAACAAAGCCTTTGGGACACAGAGAAAGCAGTACTAGATGTCAATTTATAGCAATAAATGCACATGCCAATAAAGAAGGAATCAAAACCAACACTTAACAACTCCAACATTAGAAAAAGAGCAACTAAAGAAACTTATAGTATCCAGAATAAAGGAAATAATAAAGATCAAAGATAAATGAAGCAGAAAACAAAAAATCAATAGAGAAAATCAACAAGACAAGTAGCTGGTTCTTTGAAAAGATTACAAAATTGACAAACTCCTGACAAATTTAACAAAGGAAAAGAAAGAGAAGATGCAAATAACACAAATAATGAATGAAATGGGTGACACCACAACAGAACCAAGTGAAATAAACACGATAATAACAGAATAATATGAAGAACTGTACTCCAAAAGATTCAAAAACCTAGAAGAGATGGATAAATTTCTAGAAACATAAGACCTACCTAAACTAACCCAGTCTCAATACTCAAATACTCAAACAGACCCACAACAAAAGGAGAAATTGAGAAGGTCACTAAAAAAAAAAAAAAAAAAACTCCCCACATAAAAACGCCCTGGCCTAGCTGGTTTTACTGGAGAATTCTATCAAACATTCAGAGAAGAGCTGAGACCTATACTACTCAAACTATTTCAGAACATAGAAAATGATGGAATACTCCCAAATTCATTCTATGAAGTAAATGTAACCCTGATACCACTAAAAAGGAAAACTACAGACCAATATCCCTCGTGAATATAGATGCAAAAATCTTCAACAAATGAACATATCCATAACAAAAGAAGAAATTGAAGAGGCCATCAAAAAATTACCAACAAAAAAAAAAAGTCCTGGCCCAGACAGTTTCACCAGAGAATTCTACCAAACATTCAGAGAAGAACTGACACCATTCCTACTCAAACTATTCCAAAACAGAAAAGTATGGAATCCTCCCTAACTCATTTTATGAAGCAAGCATA
>NW_006921613.1:15565215-15620942 GCF_000298275.1 Orycteropus afer afer | reverse complement strand
ATCACTACAGAAGTAGGATTGCCCAACCTTCCTTCCGAGGAGTGGCTGGTGGGCGTTAGAGAGATGCAAATCAAAACAACAATGAGATACCGTCTTGCTCCAGCACTAGTAGCAAAGTTCAGCAAGACAGAAAATAACAAATGCTGGCAAGGATATGGAGAGATTAGGACTCTCATACACTGCTGGTGGGACTGTAAAATGGTACAACCACTGTGAAAAGCAGTATGGCGATTTCTTAAAATGTTGAACTTAGAAATACCATTTGACCCAGCCATTCCATTACTAGGTATATATCCTAAAGAAGTGAGAGCCATGACAAGAACGGACATATACACACCCATGTTCATCACAGCACTATTTACAATAGCCAAAAGAGGGAAACAACCTAGGTGTCCATCAGCTGAGAAATGGATAACCAAATGTTAGTACATACACACAATGGAATACTATGCAACCTAAAGAGTAACCTAGAATCTGCAAAATACTGCATAACATGGATGAACTTGGAGGACATTATGCTGAGTGAAATGAGTCAATCACGGAAGGACAAATATTGTATTAGTCCATTATTGTAAAAGTCAAGGAAAGGTTTATATATAGAAAGAAATTTTCTTTGTTGGTTACCGGGGGTGGGAGGGGAGGGGAGGGAACACTGTTAGATAGGAAGAGATAAGTATTGATTTGGGTGAAGAGAAGGGCAGTGTACCAAATGTGAGTGATCAACATGGTGGCAATGAGGAAGAGGAAGATATAGAGAGGTACATGGGAGGTACAGACAACAAAGATGAATGCTTTTGCATACACAGTATTGTGTTGTCAGTGAAGGCAAACATAGGTATAAGGGTGGATAGATGGGTGGACAGGCTGAACTATTAGGTATGTCTATGAAGCAGGGAGGAGTTCTGGTAGCTAAGTGCCTAAGGCACTTGACTGCTAACCAAAAGGCTGGCGGTTCAAACCCACCAGCCACTCCTCAGAAGGAAGATTGGGCAATCTACTTCTGTACTGATGCTGCCTCAGCAACCCAAGGAGGGGTTGCTATGAGTTGGTCCGACTTGACAGCACATAACAACAACAACAACATGAAGCAGGGAGTATACCCAAGACCACGTATAGGGTTGGCAGACAATAGTCCTATAAGTATATTTGTATGATCTGAATTCCCAGGTATATAGTAGAGTTGACAAGGGACAAGACTGTAGTCACTTCTTGGTCACAGCCAGCTACCAAGAGGGAGCGAGTAGTTGAACCTGTGGGCTTGGGGCCATATTTGCAGGGGACATCAAGCTCAATTGGCATAACATACTACACAAAACATTGTTCCACCTCCTACTTTGGTGAGTAGCAACTGGGATCTTAAAAGCTTGCAAGCAGACATCTAGATGCAATGATGGGTTCCTCCTCATCCAGAGCAAAGAAGAATGAAGAAAACCAAAGATTCATGGAAAGAATTAGTCTTAACGACTGGTACACCATGCAATCTTCAGCCTATACGACCACGAGACCAGAAGAACTAGATGGTGCCCAGCTACTGCTGTCAACCATTTGGGGGGGAATCTATGTAGGAGATCCTGGATAGAGGAGAACAATGTGAAACAAAACTCAAAATCATTTGGAAAAAAAAGGGGGGGACCAGGTTTGCTGGTCTGATAGAGCCTAGTGGAACCACTGAGACTATGACCCCTAGCTGCCCTTCATGTCTGGAATTTAACCCACACCTGTGGCTTCCAGCCAAACAAAAGACAGGCACATAAGTTGAAAATTTACCTGAGGTAAACACACTCCTTGGAGAAAATCAAGCATGAGAGAAAGAAGGGCTGCTTATGCACAAGGAGACAGTTCAGAGGGCAGGAGTGCATGGAGGGATGGATCACAGGGAAGAGGTAACTATTGGGAGGAAGTGGGAGGGGAGCTGTTGCATTGCAGTGCATTGTGGTCAATCTCATGAGACAAAGTGTATGTGAACTGCTGTATGGAAAATTAATTTGCTCTGTCAATTTTTACCCAAATCACAATAAACAATTTTAAAAATATATTAAAAATTCTATTTGGTTGTGTAATTTACTTAAATTTTTGCTTATTGTTGGACATTCTGGTGATTATGGCTGCCTCATAGGGTTACTGAGAGAATTAGATGAGAGTATATCATGGAACTGGGCCCTGTGTTTGACTTAGAGGGGACTCCATTTCTATTCACTTGCCTGCCTCCTTCTTCAAACAGCCCAAGTAATGACATTCCTGTTGCCCAGAGAACTGACTCCTAATAGCCTCCCCTCCTCATCAAGTAATCACTGCAGACCATCCCCCAAAATCTTTACCTTCCAAAGGTGTCATCCTCTCCTGAACCCTTAGCAGCTGAGACTGGTTTCTCAGAAAATGATGTACTGAGGTTACAACCTTTCGTCAGGGTCACTGACACTGAGAAGGTAGCTGTTTCCCATTGTATGTTTATAGATCCAAGAGTAACAAGAATTTAGAGATTGTTTTTCCTTCTGAAGATGCCATCTTTAGGAAGGTCTGACTGAGGGAAGAGAACAGCTAAGTCTCCAGACTGAACCAGTAAAATGTGGATTCCAACCTAGAGAGGAGTTTGTACAATGGAGACCCAGACCTCCTTCAACTTTCAAAGCTTAGCTCACATTCTCTCTCCTCCAGGGACTTTTTCTGAACTCCTCTGATCCTCATAGCTCTCCCCCTCATCTTGGCATTTAATCAATCACTTACTGTGTAATGCAATTTACTCACCAAATATCCCTTAAGAATATTCTCTGTGACCAGCACTGTGCTAGGCAATGAAGAAACATCAGTGAACGACAAAGCACAGGCCCTACCCTCTGGGAGCTTACAGCACAACAAGAAAGAGGGACATTAAACAATCTCTGTACTTGCAAACATGATGAGTTAGTTATTGCACTTTCTCCCCAGAGCCAGATTTATTTTTAGCCCCTGGAGGGAGCTTGTATTCCTTTTGGACCTTGTTGGACCTGGTATGATCTGTGGTCACAGTGGTTGCTCCATAAATGCCACGTGAACAACTAACAATGGGAAACTAAGAATGAAAATGATTACTTCTTGATCTCCCTCCTTTCCTGTATCTTTAGAAGCACCAGCATGAAAAGAGCATAGATTCTGAGATTTCATGAGTTCTAGGTTCAAGCTTTGATTTTGCCAGCTACTGGCTAGATGATGCCTGTGGATAATTTATTCTCCAAGCCTCAGATACCTCTTCTGTAAAATGGAAACAATAAGGCCTCTTCCAAAGAAATATTGTGAGGATTAAATGAGGCGATTTATGTAAATATGATTATAGGATCTAACACATAGAAAATTCTTACATGTTGATTTCCTTCTCCTGGCTAATTTAACCTTGGATGAGAGACCAAGGAAGCTGCTTTCCAATTATAAGGCTTCCATTCATTTGAGGTGAGGAGCACAGAGGGGACAGTGAAATTATGGGTCTGGATGGGATCTTAGTCCAATCCATTATTTTCTTGGTGAGGAAATTGAGGCTTAAAGAATTCAAGTTACTTTCTTAAGGTCACACAGAGATTTTAGCGGTAGGACTAGAAACAGAATGCAGGCCCTTTGGTTTCACTGAGCAGTGCATTTGGGCAGCCCCTCCAAGAAGCTCACTACCAGCCTCTTACTCTCAGAAAACAGAATATATTCCTCTAACAGTTCATGCGAGGTCACTGACTCAGGAGGATAAGTGGATTCCTGGGAAGTCAGTTGGATTGATTCCTGGGCCCTTTACAGCTTTCTGAAGGCTGGGTGGAGAGGTTATCAGCTTGCCTTGTCTCGTTTGGTTCCAGGCAAGACAAGGAAGGAGTGAGTTCCAGTTGATCTGCGGCTCGATGTTCTCAGGTGGGGAAGGGGTGGGTAGTATAGGCTACCTTCCTTCATGAGGCTAGACTCTGGTGAGACCCAAAAAGAGTGACTAAGGGCTTGGAGACATGAGAAAAGTAGGGTCAGCACAGGGGACAGACCTGGATTAGGAACAAGTTGTTTAACAAGTCACTCAAGTACCACGCAGTAAAAATTCCTCACAAAATGGAGCTCTGCCATCAAGTGTCTCAACTTCTCTTAATAATAACAGCAACATTATTGTTATTATTATTACTAGCCACCAGGCACAGTTAAGGGCTCTCCATATATCATCTTTGACCACTCACAGCCTGCTTTTTTTTTTCTAATTTAAAACATTTATTATGGTAAAATATATATAACAAAAAATTGCCATTTTAAGTGTACAATTCAGTGACATTGGTTATACTTGCTAAGTTGTGCAACCATCATTATCCATTTCCAAATGTTTTTCATCACTCCAAACAAACTCAGTATCCATTAAGCAGTAACTCCCCATTCTTCTTTCACGAGCCCCTAGTAGCCACTAATAAACTTTGGTTTCTATACTTTGCCTACTATAGATAATTCACATAAGTGGGATCATACAATATTTGTCCATTTGTGATATCTAAATGATTTTAATGAAGAAATATTTCAGTTAAATGAATAGCAATATTCTTACAGTAAAGTACATAGATTATGCTAAAAATAACAAAATACATTTATTATCCTCAGGTACTTCACAGTAGGCTGTAAGTTCAAATTATTTTTTGAAATTATGTACCAAATTATTGGTTTGAAAACCAAGAAAGCTACTATCATTGAATTCTGAATTTTATAGAGCATACCCCCCCCCATAAGAAAGAATTAGGTCTTAAAGAAATGGATACACCATTCAAAAATAAAAACTAGAATACTTTTGTTTGGTGACTCCTGCAATTCAAGATGGATACTGAATGTTAGCGAGGGGTCAGCTATCCCACTGACAGTTCTCAATATGTTCCCACTGCAGAGGATGAGAGTGGAGCCTGGACCACTGGCCAGGGTATCAGGAGAGTTACAGCCTGCTTTTGAGAGGCATGATAAAGTGATAACTAAGGGCATGGTCTTTGGCCAAAACGTTCTGTGTTCAAATCTAGTCCTCTCACTTATGTGCTGGCTAACTTTGGACAAGTCATTTAAGCCTTTCTTTTCTTCCATTTCCTTGCCTCTAAAATGAAGGTAACGGTAGTACCTACCTCATAAACAACAATCTAAGGATTGTTGTTAGTTATTGTTGGCTTCCTTCAAGTTATCCCCTAACTCATGGTGACCCTCTGCACAATGGAACACAATGCTACCTTGTCCTGCACCATCCTCATGGTTGGTTGGGGATCTGATCACAGAGTTTTTATTTTCTGATTTTTTTTTTTTTAAAAGAACACCTTAGTCTTGGAAGCTCTGCTGAAATCTGTTCAGCATCATAGCAACCCATAATCCTCTGCTGACAGATGGGTGGTAGCCATGCAGGAGATACATTGGCCAGAATCTGAACCTGAGTCTTCCCCACGGGAGGTGAGAATTTTACCAGTGAACCACCACCACCTCATGTTCTACACATTAAGTGACTTCATATGTCTAATGCACTTACAGTAGTTCTGGGCACAAAGCAACCTATGTGTTCATTAGTTGTTGTAATCTTATTGCCATCTTCTTAGGGGGTCTTCTCTTAATTTTCTTATCTAAAAGATCCCCCTCAGTTACTCACTATCATATTATTCTGTTTTATTTCCTTCAAAGCACTTTATCATGTTCTGGAGTTATCTTCTTTTTGTTTTACTTGCTTGTTCTCTGCTTGCTCCCACTAACAAATAAGCTCCATAGGAGCTAGGACATTATAGATGCCTCCTGGGACATAGTAGGTGCTCAGCACATATTTTTTTGAATTGAATTGAATTTGGTATCATTGGATTGTCCCAAATCCTATGAAGCAGATACTCCTGTTGTCTTCATTTTATGAACTGAGGCACTGTGAGTTTCCTTGGTTTGCTCAAAGTCATACAGCTGGCAAATAACAACCAACTCAACCCAACTTGACTTAAGAGCTCTCATTCTGAATACTAGATTGGCTCCTCCTCAGCAAAAATTCCCTCTGAGTCATTCCCTTTCTCCAGCCCTCTTTCTCTGGGACACTCTTGCAGCTTCCCTTTTTCACAAGTTTTCTAGAATCTAACCTTTCCCTCACATCCACTTGTCCAGCCTGTGACCTTCATTTCTCAATCCAAGGGGCAGCCTACTTCCAAGGAAAAATGAAAACAAAACAAAAAAAAATGTGCTTCCGTGAAGTCGATTCCAACTCATAGTAACCCTATAGGACAGAGTAGAACTGTCCCACAGGGTTTCCAAGCTGTAACATTTACAGCAGCAGATTTCCACTCCCTCTTTGAACCACCAACCTTTTGGGTTTTCCTTGGAAGTGGGCTGTCCCTTGGATTGAGAAATCAAGGTCACTGGCTGGATAAGTGGATGTGAGGGAGAGGTTAGAGTCCAGAAAACTTGTAAACAAGGGCAGCTGCAAAAGTATCCCAGAGAAAGAGGGCTGGAGAAGCAGAATGACTCAGAAGAAATCTTTGCTGAGGGGGAACCAATCTATTATTCAGAAGGAGGGCTCATAAGTCAAATTGGGTTGAGTTGGTTGTAATTCGCCAGCTGTGTGACTTTGAGCAAACCAAGTCCTACTGTCTGGAGAATGCTACAACCCAGCAATTCCACTTCTGGACATATACCCAAGATAAATGAGTACAATAAGTTCACCAAAAGACTGGCACAAGAATGCTTATATCAGCTTTATTTACAATCACCAAAAACAAGAAACAAGTCAAATGCATAAATAAACTGTGGAGTATGTCTATGCAATGGTATATGACTCAGGATGAAAATGAATGAACTACTCATACACACAATTCATGAATGACATTACGTTGGCATTATGTTGAGTGAAAACAGCCAGTCTCAAAAGAGTATATTCAGTATGATCAAACTAGTCTGGAATGATGGAAATCACATCAGTGGTTGCTTCTGGGGAGTAGGGAAGACTGATTGGGAAGTGTCAGGTCTAGAAAGGCATCTTATTCCTTGGTACCCTCCCCAGGGTTGCTGGCCTCCTAAAGAGCAGGGAGGGGTAGGATGGGGGATGCTCTTTTCTGGAGCTGGAAATTGAGTTGAGGCTGTCCAGGTTCTAAGCATCTCAGTTTCTGGGCTAGACTCCAAGGAGATGCTATCTCCCCAAGCCTTCTCTACACATCCAATATCATACCCCATCCTCCCTCAAATGCCTAGCCCAAGAAAACTAGGCCAAAGCAATACAACGGTTTGGTGGAAGTATAACTAAGACGTGGGGCCCTACTGGAGGTGAGGGCTATTATATCTCTTCACCTTCCTCAAAGGATCACCTCCACAGTTGTAACAGGCAGGGATTGTCCTGCCTATCTTTGCCTCATTTTGCTCACCATAACATACCATGGCTTGAGCCAGGGAGTTTTCTCTGCCTTTTCAGAGCATGAGACAGGCAATGAGGGAGGGGCTCTCCCAGTTTTCCAGCTAGAGTTCTAGTGGATTCTGACAGAAAAGTAGCTGGCAGGACTGGGCAACTTTGCTCTACAGAGAGGAGAGCAGGAGTCTGTGGGGACTGGAAGCAGATCAGAGAGTGCAGACTCAGAAGTTCTCATAGTGGTGCATGAAGTGAGCCTGGTCTTGCTGGTTGATGAGCTGACAGGCCTTCTCTACATTCTTGGTCATTCCTGGAGGGCCACAGCTGAACACCCCAATCTTCCTCACCTGTCAGGGAGAGTGGGAGTGATTGGAGAGGGAAGAAGAGACCTACAGGCTTGAGATACTCACTTCCCAGGAGGATGCTGCTTCTCAAGCCTGGTTTGAGTGACCAGCACATCAACCCAGCCCCTGAGGAGGCAGCTTGAGCTGTGATACCTTCACTGAAGGTCTCCTCCAACACAAGGTCTCATTTTGTGTGCTTGAGGACAGAGAAAGGCCAGAGTACCAGGATGGGCAGGGGCAAGGCTGACCTGTGGGTGGACCTCCTGCAGGGAGTTGAAGAAGGGTTCAAAGGGGGGGCGGCCAAAGTGAGTCACAGAGCGCAGACCCGTGAACAGACTCCGGTTCAGCACCTTCTGGAAGTGCCGCTCACAGATGTACTGTGGGGGAAAGAGAGGAGGTCACATTGGGCACAGCCAGTATCAGCATCCAGTACAGACAGTCGCCCACCCACTTGCTTGGTTGGCCCTGACATACCAGCATGGTGGTCCTGAGGTCAAATTTCTCTGCCAGCTGGGTAATATAGATATGCACAGATACTAAGTCCTGGTGGTCATTCTCCTCCACCTCCCGGATGATGTCAGCCAGCCATTCGAACTGCTTCTGTGTCCGTGTCACCCAGATGAAGTAGATCTGCAACACATGGCTCAAGCTTGTGACTCAGCTCAGCTCAAGGTCCTTCCACATCAGGCGCTTTCACCTGAGAGTCTGGGAAACTCTATGCCACCCACAGACACCAAGCTGCTGGCTTGACCCACCTGCCTGATCCAAGGTTTCTAACCAAGATTTCTGCAAGGGCCCTCTGACAACACCCTTCCTGTCCTTCAAACACTGACATCTGGACAACTATGTATGAATGCCCTTCAAGGACCCAGTATGAGGGAGTCAGGGACTTTTTCTCATGCTAGTGTGCTGTGATGCGGGGACACACTCAGGCTACCTGTCCCCATGTCTTTGAAGAATGGGGGAGGGACACTTACCTTTTTGCAGAGCATTTGGCTGCCCAAAGATGATTTGAAGACTAGGTCTTTGAGGATGGAGGCAAAGGGGGTGACCCCAATGCCCCCTCCCACCAGTACTGACACCTCAAACTTATGCCACTCCTGGTGGCCTTCTCCAAATGGTCCATCAAGGTAGAGCTGCCAAGAGAAGGTGGAGATAAGATGGCCGTGGCCTTGGCCCTGCCCCAACCCTGAGGTCAGGACGGAAGGGACATGGAGAGGGAGGACATGGGATCATCCTAGCTTCTTTTCGGGCACCCTTCTCTTTCCCCTCCTGGCCTTGGGGTGGCTGGAGCTTCTAGTCTTAGGATAAGGGAAGGCAGGGACTCTGCCAATGCCAGAGACACAGTAGCCAGATTCCCAGTGATGGGGCACCTTTGGGTATCTGGCACTGCCGTCACCCTTTGAGTGTGAGTAGATCTCCCTGAGGCGAGTGGTCCAGGGCCCCGCGGCTCGGATGTGCAGGCTGAGCGTGTCCTCATGAGGTGCAGAGGTGAGTGTGAAGGGGTGATACTCGGTGGTGCCCAGAGCCAGGCAGGCGATCCGCACCCACTGCCCTGACTTGTACTCAAAGCCTTGGGGTCGCTGGAACTGCAGGTGGGTCACTCCTGGAGGTCATGGGCAGGGAAGGACTTGGATCAGAAGGTCTGCTCCTGGCACCTGAGTATTGGCAGGTACACTTTCCTCTCTACAACCCTGAAGCACAAGGGAGTGGACCTACTATCTGAGTAAGTGGGGTTCCTAGGACTGCAGCACGAGGGCTCTACTTCTCTGTTTCATGGTAACCCAAGAGCTGGTCTCCCTGTCCCCATTCTAGCCCCTCTTTTCTCTGTACCCACTTCCCATAAAGAACCCAGGCCCCACACCCTTGTTCTGGATGCCAACCTGCCAAGTCAAGGGCCCTTAGCCTCCCCTAGGTTCCTCAGGCTCCTGAGGGACCATTCAGTGTTTATCAAACCTTCACTGTCTGAGGGTTATCTTTGTGATTTTGATCATATCTGAACTCCTCCAGTAATGTTATTTATCTAATATGTTTGTTTAAATTGGCTTGCTTTTTCAATACAATTTATTTTGATAGGAAACTGTCTATCACTAAGGTAGGTGGAAAACCAGTAGCATGTGCTTGTTATCAAGTTTTAGCTGGATATTGTTTGTTGCCTAATCACAGCTGAGCCTCAGACCTACTCTCTGTTGATAAAAGAGATTAGCAAGTTCTGGAAAGTACAAAAGACACACTAATACCCCTCTGAGACTTTATCCTTAAGGTAATCTTGACTGAAATAAAATTGAAATGAGGTTGATATTCTTTCTATGGGACTCCTAAAAGTTACAGGTTCCTGTGACACCTAAGGAGTCCCTGGGTTCATGTGCCCGGCTGCTAACTAAAAGACTGGAGATTCGAGTCCACCCAAAGACACCTGGGAAGACAAGCAGGTACTCAAAGGCTTGGGACTTCTACTTCGAACATTAGCCACTGGAAATTCTATGGAACACCCAAGGTCAGGCTGGACCTGGTACCTGAGGGCAGCAGCTCTGCCTTCATTACATTAATCTCCACCTTCTTCCGGCTCAGGCTCACCAGCTTGTCGCCCCCATAGATGAGTGCTGGGACCAGGAAGTAGATGTGGAAGCGGGGCATCTGAATCAGGCCAAAGCTGCCATGGATGATGAGCTGGAGACATGGCCAGTTAGTACAGCTCAGACTGTGCCTGGGCACTAGACTTCAGCTGGGTAGAGGGGACTGGCATAAGCTCCAGAGTCTGGGGTCTGGCTGAAATCATAGGGCTTGGTCCAATTATCTTCTCCTTCCACCGTAAGTGCTCATCCCTGTCCCATGGCCTGGCCTTACCCAGAGAAGTCCCTTACCAGGATGTAGAGCATGATGTAGAGGTGGTGGGTCAGCCAGAAGCCTCGGAAGCTGCGGCGGCGAAAGTTGTGGGAGGCAAAGACATACATGATGGCCAATACCAGGAGCAGGAGCACCCCTGTCATACCTGGGATGGGAAAACAGGGTGAGCAAAGTAGGACCTCTGCCTGGGCTGAAAAAAGAATAGAGCATTCCCCCTATTCTACCCATCTCCCTGACTTCTCTGATCTTTTTGTCTCCCAGAACAGTTTGCTGGAGGGGCTGGAGGTGGGGCTTATTCTGAGAGCTAGAAAGGAATGCCCTGGCTACTACAGACAAGTGTATATTCCCAGGGAGATGCAGAGGTCTTTAGACAAACAGGATTCCCAGGCCCCACCCACCCCCATATAGCCCTACCTGGGACTGTCTGGAAGAACCACCAGTAGAACTTCTGGGGAAGCTGGGACCTAGGAGACAAAGGTACACTGAGTCTCTGGCTTGGGCAAGAGGGGTTCCACCACTGCCACACCACAGTACGACTGCTCCCACCAACCCTGACTGGCTGAGTACTGGAATCACCAAATACTAGCCTCCACCAAGATGGCCAGGGAGGCTTCCAAGGAACATGGCACTCAGCTTCCTGTGTTTCCACCCTCTGCCCTCTCAGTAGTTTTTCCTCCTGTGTTACCCTGAACACAGTGGTTGACCTTTGCCTCCTTGAGTGCTTGGTTTATAATTCCGTAAGCTCCACGTGGGCAGGAATTTGTGTTCTGTTCACTGCTTTATCCCTATGCTTAGAACAATTCCAGGCTCACAGTAAAGGTCCACTAAGTA
This sequence comes from Orycteropus afer afer, assembly GCF_000298275.1. Taxonomy (NCBI): domain Eukaryota; kingdom Metazoa; phylum Chordata; class Mammalia; order Tubulidentata; family Orycteropodidae; genus Orycteropus; species Orycteropus afer. The sequence goes on along the minus strand of NW_006921613.1, from coordinate 15,609,605 downwards.
TCTGCTGAATGACTGAATGTATCTTGGCATTCCTACTCTCTGACACCTAGCTGGACATACAAGACATGCTCCCTAAATATTTGCCCAATGATGGATAGTAAGTTAAATTGGCAAGCTGTATGTCAGCACATGTGGGAAGGTCTCTAACTTCATCTCTCAAAGACCTTTATTAGCAAATCACCACCTGCTCCCACCCCAAAGGCAAGGAAGTGACCTCTCAACTTCACCAAAGGAGGCTTCTCACCCTTGCCCAGTGAAGGGGCTGTCTTAAGGCCATCTTTTCCCTTTTTATTACCCTCTCAAGTCCATTCCCAGTTGCCCCAAGAGAAGCCCACCCCAGAACTGACCCATCATCTACAAAGACGTTGGGGAAGATGCAGGACAGCAGACTGAGGGGGCTGACTGAGAAGATGTAGACATTGACCACGTGGCCAGCACTGTGCAAAACTGGAAGAGACAGACCCTATTAGAGGTGATAACCAGGGTTGGCTCTACCTCCAGAGGAGGTAGAGGAGGCAAGGAGAGGCAAGACAGGGATGTCAGGAGCTCCAGTCTCCTCACTGTTTCCCCTAAAACTAGACCAGGCAGCTTTGGCAATGGGGAGGATGTCCATGAGCTACATACTGGCCAGGACAACAGCAGCCATGGCGACCCAGCGATGGAAGTCCACGGCGGCGTCAAAGGGCACGTAGCGGTTGAGGAAGGTCTCCCGCAGGAAGGTGATGAGGTTGCGGCACATGGTGAGCAGGATGTAGGAGAACATGAAGGAGATGCTGGCTGCTGTGCCCCGTGACAGGATGATGCCCACAAAGGTGGTCTCTGAAATGCCAGAGGGTGGCGAGACAAAGGCATAGTCTGGAGAAGGAATGGGGATGGGTTAGCATGGCACAAGAGACCAAGGTCTTGGGCTGCCGTCCCATGCCTTGGCTCTTACCCTGGACATTAAGAGCCAAGAAAATCAACAAGAGGATTCTCCACTTCTCCCCATTTATGAGTCTCCCCACCACCCACCTCCTGGCACCCTTACAGTAAGCCCGCTCTGCAAACAGTCCAGCACAGATGGCTGAGAAGATGATGACACAAATGATGTGCCGCAGGTAGTTCTCCATGAAGCGCTTATACTGCCGCAGTTTCTGGGCCAGAAAGCCCCGCTTCATCCTCTCCTGCAGTGCCTCCGTGTACAGCCGGGGAGGGGGCATCATCATCCTGCAGCCATAGGAGACTGGGTGGTGGGGTGGTAGGGGCACCCTGGCCTCCCCCAAATGCCACCCCACAAAAGGAGACCTGGTGACTTGGGAGGGGTCAGTATAGCCATACAAATGAAGATAAAAAGCATTTGGGGGCATTCTCCTACCCCCCAATCTTTACTTGCTTCATTCACCCATTGTTCCATCTCCCCACTATTCCATCTTTGCCTCCTCCTGTTCCCTTTTTCATTCCTTCCCCCAACTCTCTGCACAAGCCTCACTATTCTACCCAAGGCAGACAGAAGCCAGGAGGCTCTGCCAAAGCAGGTAGAAGCCAGAAGATCCCTCACTACCATCTTAATGTTGCTTCTGTGCACAAGGCCCCTTGCCTAAAGAATGAGGTACAGAAGTTGGCAGAGGTTGAATAGTCACTTGACTATATCACCCCACAATCAGATCAGGAATAAATACAATGAGACTCAGTATCCAGAAACATTGAGACTTCTCCTCATATCTCCCTGGGCCCAGAGATCTAGAAAACACTCACTTCTTGCCAAACCTCTTCTTAAGTCCAGGGCCTCCCAGCTCTGGGGCTTCTGAGGCAGGAATCCCCAGTCCACTGAGGCAGGAGTTAAGAAAAAGAAAATGAGAGCAAGGCAGAGTAAATTAATGCATTCTGATCATCTGTGTTATATATAGAATGATTTTGGCCCAGAGGGGCAGGGAGAGAGCCAGCCTACTGGGCAGCATGGGTTATGGGAGGCAACTGGAATTGGAGCTACTTCCAGAGGGCAAATGTCTAACCCCAGGGGCTGACTTGCAGCCCTACATCCTCATGCTTGCTCACCGTTCCTGAGGAGTCCGAGTGATGAATGAGACTCGAGAGCTGATGTTTTGTTTAAAAAGATCTCTGATACCTGGAGAGGAGAACAAGAAGCTGGACAGGCTTCTCCACCAGGAAGTGAGGTGGGGAGGGGTAGGAGACCGACCCTTTCTCCTGCCCCTCCAGGAAGGCTTCCAGGACACTTGCCAGTGACTTGGTTGTGTCCTGATCTCTCACTCCAGCCTTGTTTCCCCTCACTCCCCACACTGAGGACCCACTGCACACAGGGTGGCCACTGCTACACACTGTGACAAGTTTGTGCAAATTAGAAAAGGGCACCCTCTCTGGGCAGATGCAATTCTACAGGACCATGAACACTGTCTTTGTGCAAAGAATATAGCACTTTTTCCTCGGTGTAGATACACCCCACACCAGTACCCATGGCTTGGTGAGCAATGTGTAGTCTGGATTTCAGCCAACCTCTGACTCCTCAATTGACAGCTTTGTGCGGTGCACACTTGCATGTGGTGCCCCTGATTACATGCGCGTGGCTCTGTCTTAGGCACTGAGGACTCATAGAAGAATAAGACCTGGACCCTGTCCACCAGGAGCTCTTGTTTTAAAGACACGTCCCTCCCTGACTCCTATTATCCCTTTCATACTCACACACCTCCACCTCCACCTTTGACGCAGAGCTGTGTGTGGCGGAGCTCGCTGTCATGGTCCCTCAGCATGAAGTGGAAGTCCTCCCATGTCAGCTCATCCTTGTCCTGGAAGCCTGATTCCTGGAACATGGACTCCACCACTTGAGCCATCTGGGCCTTAGATAGGCAGTCATTGGAGATCTCAGTGAAGGACCTGGAGGAGGACCAGAGACAGAGCAGCCTGTCTCCCAGTGAAGTCAGGTTCGGGCAGGTGCAGGGTGGCGCAGGCCCCAGATTATCTCATGTGGTTACCAGTGACCCAGGAAGTGGCACTGAGAAGGTGCTCATCTAGCCTGCAACTGACACTAAGCTGGGTGGGGTGGCCATGAGCTCAGAAGTAGAAGAGAACTGAAAGTGACCTTGACCAGTTAGAGAAAGCAGTCCTCAAACATGGGAGACTCTACAACGGAGATGAATGTTCATTTAGTGCTGGGATGTATCCACGGTGTACCATGGCCCTCTCTGTGGCAGGCTCTCTGCTCACTCTCTTCTGTTGATGCCTCCCATACCATCCCTGGACTCCCACTTGCAGTCAAGTTGAGGCATGAGACAGTGGGAATAAGGAGAGATTGTAACTACAATCAATGACCACTGCTTCCTAGTGACAACCTCCTGGGGTACAGTCAGGAGAGTTTCCATGCTCAAACTAACAGTGCCCCAGTAGCAGCTGCAGTGACTAAACTTTTCTTGGGCTGTATTTTAGGGCAAAAACAAACAGACTGTGCAAAGTTTGTACAAGTCCAGCAGAAAAAGACCCAGCCCACATGGCATGGTAAGCACTGCCATCACATTAAAAAAATAAAACATCTTGCTTAAATTAAGCAAGACCCACACTGATTTATGGGATGAGAAGGAAGGCACTTAGCCCTTGGTCACAGGGACCTTTACCTTGATTCTCTAGCACCCTGCCCAGGGCTAGGCCTGCAATGATACACTCAGTGGGGTAGAGACCACAGTCATCTTTGCCCTAGCCCTTTTAGAAGCCCATGTCCAATGTGGGTATCTGGATGGGAGATGTGGCAATTAAGGGAATGCTTAAAGCAATGGAAAGGCTTAACAGAATAGACAAGTTAAAAAGATCCGGGCTGTTTCATTCATTCTACTTATTCATTTCATCTTATTCAGTAACTATGCATTGAATGTCCCAAGCACAGTGCAGAGGAGGTGGATTCAGCAAGGAAAACAGAAACATGAATCCTACCCTTGTGGGGAGCCGTGTTACTTGGCGTTGTCTTTGGAAATATAAAACATGATGCTCAAAGCTGGCCTTTACTGACACAGCAGAAACAGAAATGGCTCAAGAAGCAGGAAGAGAGAAGGGTTGGCATGTAGAGGAACATTCCATGTTTCTCCTCCTGACTGTCATGTGATTAATATCAGGTGAATGACTAGGTTATCCATTCATCCATTGATGGATCCATCCATCCTTTTATATATATATAAAGCAAAATACGTGTAAAACACAGTGTTAGGAGTGTTGAGAGTTGTAAAAGAGTTTACAAAGATCTAAAGGCATCCAGAAGGGGTTAGCAGACTTTGTTCTTGGTCATGTTGATGTTTTTTTTTTGTTGTTGTTGTTGTTTGTTTTTTTAAACTGGGGAGGTTTTCTGGATGGTTTTGAAAATGCAGATATAAAATAAACCCTCCTGGAGGCAGGAGCCTGGCCAGGTGAATTTTTGAAACTGGATACTCTGAGAGTCTAGTATACAGCATTGATCTCCTGTCTCTCACCACATGGTCACATAGCCTCCTTACTGGCTTCCTCTGACCTGACCAGTTTTCTTGTTTAAAACATCAAGAAGTCTCAAGTATGCTCCACCCCATACCGTATCATGGTGAAGAACTCATCCTTGGAGAGGAAGCCGTTCTCATCAAGGTCATACATGGTGAACATCAGGCGGGACTTATCCTCTGGGGAGCCTGGGAAGAGAAAGGGGGATGCAGCCAGCTCCCTGCTGAAAGACATCTGGTTCCTTGTATAGCCTGCCATCCCCTAGCCCCTACCTTTCATGAAGACCACCAGGACATCTAGGAACTCCCGGAAGGACAGGTAGCCATTGCCATCCTTGTCAGCCAGAGAGAACATGGACTCCACAAACATGTCCTGGGGCTTGAGGCCCAGAGACTCAGCAAACTCAGCCCTGCTCAGCTCACAAGTCAGGGCCTCCTGCACCTTCTGTGAAGAGTCCAGGGGCAGGGTCCCTGCATTTTCCTGGTTAATGTCTAGCACCTGTATTTGGGCAGTGGCAGAGAGAAGGGGAGAAGGAGGTGAGGCCTGGATTGGAAGCAGTTCAATGACCCCTCATATCTTCCCAAAGTCAAATCAGAAAGGTTAAGCCCTGGTGGCTACTCTTGGTCCTTAGACTTCTGGCTCAGGCTTCTACTCTCCTATAGAATGGGTGGATCAAATCTCTAGCAGCCAGCCCATTTTCTCCCTGGAGCTAAGAATCAGGACCTTTATGTAGTGAGGATGCTGCCTTATTTAGTGAGGGTCTGGTGGGAGTAGGGGAGAGCAAAGTTTGGGAATGCAAAGTGACAAGAGAACATGTTGGGGAAAGAAGACAAAGTAGACATAGGTGGGCTAGCAGGAAGAGGCTTAGGATATGCTCTCTTACTAATTCAAATAGAGCTGCCATGTGCCTATAATTTGGTCTCTGCCTATTGTATAGGGCATATACTTGTAATGAATGCTTGTTAAATGCCTACAATGTACCATGAACTTATGCTAAGCACTGTACATAGATTGATGTTTTTTAACCTTGAACCAGCATGAGAATCACCTGGAGGGCCTGTTAAACTTGTTGATCACTGGTCCCACCCCCAGGGTTTTTGATTCAATAGGTCTAGGGAGGGAGCCCCTTGCATTTCTAACAAGTTCCCTGGTGCTGCTGCTGCTGGTCCAGGCACCACACTTTGAGAGCCACTGACATAGACTCACTGAATCCTCCAAAAACCCTACAGGATAGATATTATCTTAATCATTGTTTACATATGAGGAAACTGAGGTACAAAGCAGAGCTCATGTGACTTGCTTAGGTCACATGCTGGTAAGTGGCAAAGCTCAGATTCAACAAAGGCTGTTTGTCCCCAACCCACATGGTAAAAATTTAGTTCACTCTGCATGGGGTCCTGTCTGGCCCAGGTTCCCTCCCACCCATGGGTTGGACCACATGCTCAGAAGGCACAGGACATGGCACCTGGGCAAAAAGGTGCCTGAAAAAGATCTCAAGGATGCGTCCCCGTTGCTGCTTGGTCACGGCCTTCCTGAATAGCTCCTTCTCGCCCATCTCCCACACGTTGAGGTCAAGGGCCCACTGCACACAGAAGCTCTTCAGAAGCTGCACAAAGGTGCCTCGCTCCTCCTCAGAGTTAAACAGCAGCACCTGGGTGAGAGGAAGTCCACACTAATCCTCAGATCACGAGCTCCTCATTCAACCTCCCCTCAAACAACCTTGGGTTGAGGGAAGGAAAAGCTGTTCCCCATCCATCCAGGTTGGGGCCAGGTGAGTGACCTAAGAGGGTATGAGGGGGAGTCCAGTTAAATCTAAAGGCTCTGAAAGGAGTCCCTCTTTCCAGTATCAGCATTCATAGGGGAGCTGTGTAGCTGAGGACAGGGTGACCTGAGAGGACTTTTGGAGAGGGGTGTACAGTAGGGGTGGGAGTGAGATAGGGCAGGCAAGTGAGGCCAGGCCAGGCAGGGGAAGCAGGACAGGCTGTACCAGGTCATACTCCTTGGGGATCTTGAGCAGCAGGGTCTGGCACCCATGGTTGCTGGATAGGATGAGGTTGACCTGCTGTGGGGGCCGCAGCTGAACAGTGCGCAGCACAGAGAGCCGCCTGTCCAGGACCTGCAGACACCCATCTGAGAGCAGCTGGATGATGATGGGATAGCTCTTCTCCCTAGGGCCTGGCCACTCCATCGCTGCAGAAAGGGAAAATCAGGCAGAGTGGTCCTACGGAGGTCCCCAGGCCCTGGCCTCTGGTCATCTCCACTATACCAGTCCAAGCCTGGCTTTTTCCCTGTGTCAACAACCTGGTTCTCTCTCCCAGGGACCAACCCCCATCTGCTTTCTTCCTCCCTCCCTCCCCTCAGCCCCATCTCACCTGGCACCCCATCTTTGGTTACTTCCTTCTTCACACTCTCTTTGCCTTTCCTTTGTAGCTTCTTGTGCTCTCGACCCCGGAAATAGGCCACCACCCCAGAGATGAGCAGACTCACTGAAGGGGATCAGAGGAGCCAGTAAAGAGGGGGCTCCTTGCCTGTACCTTCATTGAGCCTCTTTGGCTGTTTACTGTTCTGTCCCTTCCCAGGACCCCCCAGACTGGCCACAAACTGGGCCAAGGTACCAAGAAGCCAGTTCTGCAAGATAGTAGGTGAGGATGGGCAGGGACAATCTGTGGACAGGGAGGAGGCTGGGAGAAGAGATATGGGGTGGGTGTAAAGGGTTCACCTAAGGGAAGGAAGCAGAGAACCACAATGGTGATGCCAAAACCAGGACCACTGCCCTCAAAGTAGTCCAACACAGTCAGGGGCACACAGGGTGGCAAGTCGTCGGTTGTGAGTTGCTGGGGCTGAGGGCAGGGTGCACCTGAGGGAGAAGGCCCAGAAGACCTCAAAACTCAAGGATCTCACTCCTTGGCCAAGCATCTTTTCCCCCTGTCTTGTAAAAGACCAAGACGTGCTCTAACCAACCCAGGCCCACTTCCCTGGAAATTCTCCCTCAAAAGGTCCACTTTCAGTTACACAATTTGAAGAATGCAAATTATGTCACTGAATTGTATGTGTAGAATTTATTGAAGTGGTGTGTCCTTTGCTGTGTATATTTTCACACACACACACATTAATTTCTTAAAAAAGTCTCTTTCCATATCCTACCTCTCAGCATCCACCCCAGCTTGACCACAGGGTGCATGCAGGCCACAGGCCAGGCCAGGCTAGGCCTACTTTGTGACCCAACGTAAGGTAGGCTTTCCAGCTCTACACAGACAGGCCTGCCTGGAGACTGGGTCCCTAGATAGCACCAAGTGATCCCTCTCCATCTTGGTCCTTCCTCTGGTCACTGTCACTTGTGTTCTCCCTGGACACTCACCTTCATGCCAGACAAAGACATTGGGCTGCAGGGAACTGGATTCCACGTTGGTGACAGCCACCAACACATCCCGCAGAGTAATGTTTCTAATTTCTGCAATCTCCTCCTCAGAGAATAGCCTAAATTGGGGAAAAGCAGGAAGTTGTTGCCATCAGGAAGGAGATGCAGGCTTCCAGCAACCTTAGGCCCAAGGACCCAGATAAGGAAAGAGACCCAGAGGAGTTGTGGAGGAGGTGTTGGGTCAGGCTGAGAATCAAGGGCCCATGTGGGCTGCCTGGGGCCAGAGAGAGAATCCAGGGCCCAGACTGAGCTAGAATCTGAGGTGGGGGCTCAGGCAGGCCTTACCCATTCTTCCTGTTCTCAAACCAGTAGCGGTCACCATCTCGCAGTCGCACAAACTGGTCGAAGACAATGGCTTTAAAGAGGGGTCCTGGGTCCCCGTGGCTCTCCAACAGCCCTCCAGGAAGCAGCTCCAGCTGGGATAGGTCTTGGTTGTACAGGGCAGCTGTGGCCTCCAGCACCTGGGGCACCAGAGGAGGTGAGGAGTATGTATGCATTGGAGAGGGCAACTACTGTTGCCCAATATCTCAGACACTGGACCCCAACAAGAACTCTGGGCTCAGGCCTGGGGAAGTGTCCTCTTTGTAGGAAGTCCCCTTAGGAGTGTGGCAAATCTGGTAGGAGGATTTGTGTTTCCCTGCTGATGGTGAGGCAGGTCCCTAAGGACAATGTCCTGTGACCATTGCTACCCAGACTGCCTACTCCCTATGATTAGCAGCTTCAGGGGCACCCTACCCATGGGGAGGGACACTGCAAAAACAGGATGATACCACCCAACCCAGGATCCACCTGTAGGAATGGTATAATGTAGTGGTTAGGAACAGTCTTTGGAGTCAGATGACCTGAATTTACATCTTGCCTCTGGGATTTACCAACTATTTTGTCCCTAAAACAGGGATAATGATAGTACAGTGAAACCTGTGAGAGCTGGAACTTGATAGAACTGTCTTTCTCCCACAACCACCCCAGGATCTCACAAGTTTTCTGCCTTTGACAGGGTACAGTCTTACTACTTTTTCATCTCATTTTAGTGGAAAATATTTGAGTTTTCCTTCTCTGATAGGTTTCCACCTTACATAGTTCCAGCTTTCACTAGTTTAACCCTATCTGCTTTATAACATTCTTATGTAGATTAAAGGAGCCCTGGTGGTGCAGTGGTTAAGATCTCAGCTGCTAACCAAAAGGTTGGTGGTTCAAACCTACCAGTCGCTATGTGCAACAAAGATGTGGCAGTTTACTTCCATAAAGATTACAGCCTTGGAAACCTTATGTGGCAGTTCAACTCTGTTGCTATGAGTCAGAATCAACTTGTTGGCACACAGCAACAACGCCATGTAGATTAAATGAGTTAACGTATGTAAAGGACTTAGGCCAGTCTCCACCACAGGAAAGCTGTAGCTGCTAGTATCATGTTACTCCATTACTCATCCTGACCTGGGGCTCAAGGTTGGGATTGACCTCACTCCAGTTCTTCGGGGTCCTCAGGCCCAAGGCCAGCAGGGCCTGGCAATAGCTGGGTAGCCCCATATCTCGTCCACGCTGGATACTGCTGGCCACGTAGTCTGTACGGGAGAATTTGCCAGGGCCAGGCCAATAATCTAAGGAGGAAAAAGGATGAGGCTATAGGCTTGGTCCCCCAACCCTTCCTTTATCACCCAGAAGGCTCACATTGAGCTATTGACACTCTCCCTACCCCCTAGTGCTCCTCTACAAATATGCTGAGCCCAGGTTGACCTTTGTAATGGCTTTGATGTGGGGCCAATATCACCAGGTATGATCAGGGGCAATTTTCCTGGGAAGACTCTTCCATTATGACTCAAGACTATTCTAGTCACCACGTAGTTAATTCCTTGTACTATATCTCCCTGGTGGCACAATAATTAAGATGCTAACTGAAAGGTTAGCAATTTGAACCCTCTAGCAGCTCCGAAGAAGAAAAGACCTCGTAATCTGCTCCCATAAAGATTACAGGCTAGGAAACCTTATAGGCAGTTCCACTCTGTCCTATAGGAGCTCTGGTAGCATAGCGCCTAAGGCATTTGACTGCTAACCAGAAGACTAGTGGTTCAAACCCACCAGCCCCTCTTCTGAAGGAAGATTGGGCAATCTACTTCTGTAGTGATTTGTTATTGTTGTTATGTGCCATCGAGTCATTTCCAACTCATAGCAACCCCTCCTTGGGTTTCCGAGGCAGTATCACTATGGAAGTAGATTGCTAAATCTTCCTTCTGAGGAGTGGCTGGTGGGTTTGAACTGCCAGCCTTCTGGTTAGCAATCAAGTGCCTTAGGCACTATGCCACCAGAGTTCCCCCTGTAGTGATACTGCCTGGGAGACCCAAGGAGGGGTCACTATGAGTCAGATCCGACTTGATGGCAGTGAGTTTTTAGTACTCTGTCCTATAGGGTTGCTCTGAGTCAGAATTGACTCAATGGCACATAACAACATATCTCCCTTACCCCAAGACATAGCTGGACAAAAATCTTTTGAGACCTAAGCACAAAAGAGATTATGGTTATACAGACACATACATACTATACATACTCAGACATAGGTAATTTAAAATAAAAGCAATACTAAACTGTAAAATAAGTGAAAAAGAAGGTAAAAATTCATTCTAATGGCTATTTGAGTTCTGTGTGTGCATGTATTCCTGTATTGCAGATGCCCTAGGTCTGCCTGCTGATTAACTGAGAAGGGTCTCTAGGCTCCCCAGCCTCAGGACCCCCATCCCCTTGGCTCTGTGCTCACCCCTCAGATCTTCAACCACTATCCTGTCCTCCAGCTCTGAAATCTGGGAAGCCATTCCCAGCAGCAGTTGGTTCACCGCCTCGGCACTGTTCAGATTGGGGTTCTGGAAGAAAACACCACACTCAAAGTTCTAGAACTGCCCACCCCTCACCCCCAAAAGCTCAGCCCCTCTGACTTCTCAGAGCCCAGGATCTCACTTTGGACTACTGTGACACCTCAGGACAAAGGGCCCTTGGTCAGTCTCTCTTGAACTGCTATTCCCAGATAATCTTTTGCTTGCTCTCTACTCTTCATCTCCCAACAACCTGGAGGAGCAACATCCAAGAACAAGAACTGTTGCTTTTTCCAGCCTGTGTGAAGAGACTGCCCTTGATTCAGCTTCCCCTAACCCTGACCATAGGCTGACCTCTCGAATCCAGTAGCTGTTGCAGACTCTGAGAGCCGGGGAGCTGTCCAAATCCTTGTTCAGGACTTTCTGGAAATGACAGCTGGCATTTCTGAAATGGAGGAATTGTGGATAGGGTGAGGGAATTCAGGGAACAAGCTGAGATGGGATTAAGTGGGATGAGGGACTCATGAGGGATGGTCAGGATTGAGAGGTGGCCTATAAACCTCCTTGAACATAGCAGGGATTTGGCAATGTGTGTTTATTGAAAGTAGGAGGAGATCTTTGTCCACACTGAGTGGGGCTAGAAGGAAGGTAGGGAGTGACCCAGCTGCTGGACAAATCCTACTCTCAGCAGCTAAAGTTCAACCATTAGGAAAGCTGTGGGAGTTCCCTATTAAAATCCAACCCTTCACCCAAGATCCTGTTTCAGACAGTCAAATTCTGCTTCCCTTCCCCATCAAACTGTGGAGGTGCATGAAAGATCTTAGGCCTACAAGGCCTCTCATTCCTCACATCTGCCAGTGAGCTGCGTCTCTCTGTCACCACCACCACCACCCTCCCTCACCTCATATAGATGCCTGGGGGCACCATGGTGGAGAAGAACTGCTCAGAAGCCGCCAGGAACTCCGGGGAGATGCTGGGGTCCAGGAAGGGCTGGTACCCTGGGAAGAGGGGTTAATAAAAAAAATAGGCTCCTTACCCCATGTCCTCCCATCACACGCACCCAGCCTGGCCTCATCCCTCCCATTGGATCCTCCCCCTCCCCCACCACTCTCAACACAAGAATCCTCCCAACCCCCTCACCTTTATACTCTGGGGTTGTTTTATTTAGGAAGCTGGGCAGCCACTCATACAGAGCGATGTTCTGAGGAGCAGAGAGAGGGGAGAGGAGAAACTCGTGAGGGAAGGCTCTGGGAGGATTTACAGGAGACATCTGAGTCCAAGGAAAACTAAAGTGGGGAGATGAGTGCCAGACAGGGGCAGTGATGGAAAGACTACTCAAATAGGAACTGTTCAGAGCCATGTTTCCAAAGTGACTCTGTGTAGGTCCTTCGAAAAGGAATGATGAAATTTCCCGGAAGAGCTAAATAATAATCACAAGCAAAGTCTCCTGTATAAATGGCGCTTTGCCTCCTTACAATTTTCAAGGGCGTAGTGCTTAAAGCATTTGGCTGTTAACCAGCGGTTCAAACCCATTAGCTGCTCCCCGAAAGGTAAATGGGGCGATCTAGTTCCGTAAAGATTTACAGCCTCGGAAATCAAGTGGGGGGTCGCCATGAGTCAGAATTGACTAGATCGCTGGCAGTGAGTTTGGTGGGCTTTTTTGTTTTGTTTTTCCTAGACGTTAGCTCTTTGGGGAGGCAGTGTCCTATTCCAATAGGATGTGTCTGGGTGAGGGTTGTACAAGGATGGGGATTCTGCGGGGTGGGTGGGTGCAGCCGACCTGGTAGGTGGCGATGACCCTCTTGCGCGCGTGCTGGAACAGCTCCTCGTCCCCCCAGCGCGGGTGCTCCTGGGCCAGCCTCTGCGCACACAGGTTGTGGTAACGGAACCACAGCAGCCCCAGCGCCTGCAGGAAGGGCTCGCGGTTCCCTTGCTCCGCCCCGAAGGCTGCATCGGAGGTGGGAGGCAGGGAGGAGATGGGCGGTGGCATGAGCAGGGGTGGCCAATCTCACGGACCCCTACCCGCTGACCCCCACTTGGCCTTAGGCGAGCCCCGGCGCCTCGCCGGGTCCCCGCGTCCTCACCGTACAGCCCCCGGGGCCCGCGCTGGCCGGTGGCGGGGTCGGGCGCGGTCCACATGGTCAGCGGGTCCTGTGCTTCCCGAGGGAAGGCGGGGTCGGGCCCGGACGCCAATTGCCCCCTCGAGAAGCTCCGCAGCGCGTCGCTCCAGGAGTGCGAGGAGCCATAGATGGCGCTGCCGTCCAGCCAGCCTGTCACCTGGTTGCTCTGTGGGGACCGGGCGGGTGAAAGATGGGTGAGGGCTAGGCAGTGTCACGGGTGGAGGGCCGCCTCTCCCAGACTGGAGTGGGGCCCCTCTCCGCTCCGCCTTCCTCGCCTCACCAGGTCCCGGGGGTTACTGGGGCTCTGTCCAGTCTCGGGGTCCCAGCGGCTCCTCTGAAAGGGCAGCACCACGTCCCCGCGCTTGTTGGGGTCGAACACAGGGTCTCCGGGGGAGATGCGGATGTTGAGGAACTCTGCGGGGCAGCCGGGTCTCTCTACACTCACCAGGTCCGAGAGCACGTGGTAGCCTGTGCACCAGTGGGGCGCAAACTAGTGAGGAAATGGTTTGTACCCAGCGCTGCCTTCAAGGCGAGCTGCCTCCTAAAGTACTCAGGAGCTAAAACACAGGGCCCCACCTGCCTCAACTGCAAGTTTAGTGGATTCCGACCCATAGCAACCCATGTGACGGAGTAGAACTGCCCCATACGGTATGGAAGGCTGTAATTTTTATGGAAGCAGATTGCCACACCTTTCTTCCTCAGAGAGGCTGATGGATTCCAGCCCACTTTTGGGTTAGCAGCCTAATGGTTAACCACGTCGCCCAGTGACCTCTCTGGGGAGGTGGAGGGGAGGATGGAGGTAGGGAGGGTAGGGGTGGGGAGGTGCAGACCACACCGGATGACACTGTCAGAGGGGGTGACACCAAAATGTCTATAAAATTTTTGTGCAGTGTTTCAGCAGAAATGTATTATTTTTTAATAAAACTATACCTGTAGTTAGTTACAAGAAAAAGTCATTTTTTGTAAGCCTACCTTATATGTATCAACAAACCTACAAGGCTAAAACTCTGTAGTAATTTTGAGCTTTCCAATGAGGTTGATCAGAGCTGTCATTACCCATTTACAGTGACACTTCAAATCACATGATTTGTCTACAGAAGCTACAAGCTTGCACTGTTGTTTTCCTTACTGCCCTGTAGTAGCTGATTTTGTCAAAATGTCCGGTGCTTTAGCTACAATAGTGTGGTGATTAGTATTTGTGAACCTGTATCAATAATTGTTTTGAGAATGCCTTAATAAAGGAAAAGGAGACTAATAAGGCTTCCACTGAGTTACTAATAAAGTTGTAATTCAGTATTGAAAGATTTTACAAGATAATAGTGGCTAAGCACTTGACTGCTAACCAGAAGGCTGGCGGTCCAACCCACCAGCCACTCCTTGGAAGGAAGATTGGGCAATCTACTTCCTTAGAGATGCCGCCTGGGAAACCCAGTGCAATCCCACTTGATGACAGTGTTTGTTTTTTTGAACTGTAGTGATGCCATTGACTGCACCACCAGGGCCGGGGACTTAGCCTCAGTGAGCCTCAATTTTCCAATCTTCAAAGTAAGGTTACCGCACTCTCCCCACCCACCTCATAACATTGTCTGGAGAATCAAAATGACATGATTAACATAAGGGCTCCACCAAACCAATCCATATTTTCTTAACAGATCCTGCCTCCTTCCTCTTCTCTGAGAGGAGAAGAGGTTACATCACGTGGCGAGGAGTGGTGGCAGATTACTCCACTCCCTGGATTTGAGTCAAAGGGTAAGAGAAAAAGTTGGGGGAGAAAATATCCCTGCTACGACGTCCCAAATCTGTCAAAGAGGAAAGAGGAGAGAAGGCTGCCTGGGAGTGCTACTTGCAGGGAAGGAGGTGACTGGAGTCTCAAATTGGTCTACTGGAGACTTGCAGAAAGACCTCAGAGCCCCTCTCCCTAGGCGCTGAGCGCCAGGTCGATCCCAGTGATTCTCCCCGTCCCAACTTTGTCCTTACCAAAGAAGACGCCCAGCACCGTGCGGTTGCGACTCGAGGCTTGCCCCGCTGTCCCTTTGGTGGCTGCGTTGCTGAGCTGGCGGGGGTTAGGTAGCAGCGGCTCACCTAGAGCCTGATAAACTCCATCCGCGTAGTTGGCGGGGACTCGGCGCTGCAGCCGAAAGCCTGCCGGAGGAAAGGGGACAGGGATCTGTCAAAACACTTGGTCCCTAAGAAACTGCCACATTTCACCGCAGTAGGTCTTCTTTCCTGGCTCAGATCCCTTCTCCCCAGGGTCCCCTGGACCTAGGAGTGCAGGAGAATTTGCCGCGCGGGCAGCCGCGCCCTCTCCCGGAGGCTCCGCGCCCGCTCGCGCGCCCCAGCTCCCCGCCAGCCGCCTGCCCCCGCCCGCCAAAGCAGCAAAACTCACCAGCAGCGCCTCGCTCGTGGTGCCTCAAGTTGTTGAACCACCCGTCATAGCGCTGCACTTCCCAGGGCAGTGAGAGTGCGTCCTGGCCTCCTGTGGACTCAGAGAGCAGCTCGATCAGCGTTAGCTTCCCAGTGACACCTCAGACCCGACAGCCTCGGCTTTCCCCTAGCACCCCTCAGCTGGACGCACTTGGTGGTACCCGTGCAGCCGCACTGGGAAGTCTCCCATAGAGGAGAGCAGTGTAGCTATCTGACCTGATATTCCAACCCCAGAGAGGACTTGCCTGCACCTCTCCCTTCCTCCGCTCCCAGGGATACTGGGTAACATCCCGAAGCCAAGGGAGCTGGATACTTACCCGCTGGACCCAGAGGTCCAGTCAGTAGAGCTCCCAGTAGCACCAGAGCCTCTGGGCTTGCGCGGAGCATGCTGACCGTGCGGCCTGTGGAGAGAGGAACACAGAGCTGGTGCCCCCTCTCCACCCCACTCTAGGTTCAGATACCTACAGCTAGCACAGGGGAAGGGGCGTCAACTATTTCCACTTTAGGAACGAAGCTGTCAGAAGTATCACGGAAGACCCAAATCTGCCCGCCAATCTTTCCAGGACACCTACCAGCCCTGGTGGCTTTGATGCTGTTCCTCACTCTACCTCTACCCGGTCACAGAGCTATCTTCCGCCAAGGGAATCTCCGGGACAGGAGTTCTCCAGAGCAAGTCTGTCCCGGGCACTACCTGCCTTTAGCCTCTCAGGGCGCGCCCACAAGCATCCGATCCTCCCCTCTCCTCTCAACCCTTAAGAAGTAACCAGTTCTAGAGGAGGCGGGGAAAGGAATGAGGCTGAAGAGACGCTAGCGGGAGCTGGGACCCACAGTCCTCCTCCTTCAGTTAACGCCTGCGTAAGGGGCGATAAGTGGGGTGAAACCCCAAAACACAATCTTACAGGTAGAAGGAGAGGGCAGAGAAGATCCAACCTCTCTCTGGCTTAGGGCCTCGGTCGGGTTCAGATGTCCTATTTCCGATTGGAAGCTTTGTTTCTTTTCTTGGCTCAGCTTCCCGCCCTTGCCAGCTCTGCAGTTCCTCAGCCTCCTTGGCCGCACTCTCACCCTCCTCTTTGGGTCCTCTGACTCGCTGGCGCGCGAATGTACTCTCCGACCAGACCGGCTTCAAGTGTGGACCGCGGGACACTAGGATGACCTCCTGCTGCGGAGGCGGGGCTTAATCTCATTTGCATAGCGCTTCAGCTCCTCATTTGCATGACCCCTTCCCAGACCCTGGTGCCAAGCCGTGACACCCTTGCGGCACGCCATCCGCGTTGCTATAAAAAGAGACCAGGTCCCACGCGATGTACAAATATAGCGCGAGCTCGCAAAGTCCGGAAAATAACTGGCCATAGACAGTGAGAAATAAATCCGCTTGTCGGCTATCCCAGAGCGCTTGAGGGCAGCCCGCGGGGCTCGGACTTGGCCAGCCTACAGTAGTAGGGGGAAAGAGAAGTGGAACTGCAGTGAGAACTAGTAGCGGCTCTCCTTGCTTGCAGATTTGATTCGCCCGCCCGCGCGCAGCGCTAGGCATGACCCTGTGGGACAGCGAGCTACCCTTCTACCCTCGGCCTCTGCAAGCGGCCAACTTCAGCGCCCCGCTGCTCGTCGTCATTGTGGTGTTCCTGGTCTTGGTCACCAGTTTCCTGTTCATCTTGCCCGGGATCCGCGGCTACTCGGTAAGGGGGCACTAGAAACAGAGGTCTATTAGTGGGGTACTTCATGGCAGCTTGGCTCTCGGGGTTTCAGGACAGGTGAGACTGTGACAAGGGCCTCCACCCATGGTCAAACTAAGGCATAAGAGGAGCAGACAAAAGTCTGGAGCACCAAGCGCCCGTTGTCAAGAACAGGGAGAGCTTCCCACCTAAGACATCCTGGCGTCTGACCCAGCTGGGGCCTTCAGCGGGCTGTAGCAGAGAGCAGGCGCTCAGTGCATCAGGCTGGTGACTGATTCTAGGCTTCACGTGCTGTCGGGCTCCAGCCTTTTCCCGGACTGCAGCTCCATCCCCATCCGGTCCTCTGGTGGTGAACAATGAACCAAAAAAAAAAACAAAAACAAAAACAAAAACCTCACTGCCCGTGGAGTCGGATCTGACTCATAGCTAGCCCTCCTTGTGTTTCCAAGACTCCTCCTTGAATTTCCGAGGCAATATCACTAGTACGGAAGTGTTGTTGTTATGTGCCATTGAGTCGGACAGACTCATAGCAAACCCTCCTTGGGTTTCCGAGGAAGTAGATTGCCCCATCTTCCTTCTGAAGAGTGGCTGGTGGGTTTGAACCACCAGCCTTCAGGTCAGCAGTCAAATGCCTTAGGCACTAAACCACCAGAGCTCCTGAACTTTGGGCTAAGAGGCGCCAAAACAAACCTCCAGCAGTCCAGGCTTCTGTGTGTCCACCATGTGCTGGGTTGAGAAGCATGTGTATGGATGTCCCCATCACAGGTCTGTTAGTTGTTGTAAACTGGGTGCATTTCTTTAGACTCCTCCCTCAACCATATCCCCACCTAAGTTGTGCATCTTTTCAAGTCCAGGAGGATCCAGCATTCTTGCCTCTTGATCTGTGTTGGTTTCCCCAGGAAGTGGTGCACCAACAAGTATCTGAGAGCTGTGTTCCCCTCTCCTCCCCTCCTTGGTGACCAAACCCTGGAGCCTCCCTCTTCTGGGGGAGGTGACCCTTGCCTGCCTAACACTTCTCCTGGACTCACTGAGCTTCACCAGGCAGTGACCCGAATTGGAGGCTGGACCAGAGCCAGACAGCTGGGGAAAGGAAGGCAGTGAGAGTGAAAGGCGTGGGTGCCTGTGCTGCCCAAGGATGGGAAAATGGGACTGGAGAGGCAGAAGCACATGACCAGAAAACATCAGAATGTTGGACCAGGAGGGACTGGCAGGGAAAGCGAGTCTGAAGCCAGCCTCAAAAATACTAGGAATGTAACTGTGAAAAGGGGGTGGGCAAGAGGTGTGGGTTCTGGGGCTCTAAAGAACAAAGGTGACTGTGGTCATGAGAGGTCTTGAGAGCTTTTGTTGGTTAGTGCCCAGGCCTGATTTGGGTGCCTATTCCTACAGTGCTGGTTCTGGCTGGTGAGAATTCTTCTCAGTCTGTTCATAGGTGCTGAAATTGTGGGTGAGTGTGTAGTGCATGGGAGGGGAGGATGTGGGGTGATAAGGGAGATGGGCAGAGGTTCTCTGGGAAAATGGGGAGCTGGGGTTGGTTCCTGATCACACTCCCCTTTCTCTGGGTTCTTTCTGGTGCCCTCTTCTACCCTTACTATACACACCACACTGGATCCCCTAGACCCTCCCACCTCTCTGCCCAGTATCTCATCTCCCATCATCAGTCTTCTAATGCCATCTCTCCTCCTTCCCCACCGTGTGCCTCTCCTCACAGCCGTGCACTTCAGCACAGAATGGTCTGTGGGTAGGATCATCACCAACACATCCTACAAGGCCTTCAGTGCGGCGCGTGTCAGGGCCCGCGTCGGTCTGCACGTGGGCCTGGAGGGGGTCAACATTACACTCACAGGTGAGGCGCCTGGGGCGAAGGGAGCTCCTAAGGCTGGCAGATTCGGGCTTGGGGGAACGTGGTGGGGGACAATTAAAGGACTTCCCAGATCTCAGGCTCAAATAGCTTTTGGCTCTTGCGGATTTGCGTTTTCCCCAACCTTCAACAAACCTATTTCTCTCGCCGTGGACCCCCCACCCGCACTTTCCTATCCGAATCTCCCCAGTTGCCCTCATTCCCCGCCGCTCGCACACCCAGATCCCCGCCGCCTTTCCTCAGGGATCCCAGTGCAGCAGCTGAACGAGACCATCAATTACAACGAGCAGTTCAGCTGGCGCCTGGGCGAGAACTACGCGGAGGAATATGGCGAGGCACTGGAGAGGGGCCTGCCAGATCCCGTGCTCTACCTGGCGGAGAAGTTCACTCCGAGCAGCCCTTGCGGACTCTACCTTCAGTACCGCCTGGCGGGACACTACGCGACCGCAACGCTGTGGTGAGGGCTGGAAAGGAGGCTCGGTGTACAAGCGCGGGGGGTGGGTGGGGTGCGGATAGAGGAGTCTGCGTGAGGAGGGGATGGGGTGCTAGGAGGAGCGCTCCAGTTACAGCCCAAAGTGCACCGAGTGAGAATTACGACTCGTTGGGTTAGAAGGTCGCGAGGTCCACTGACACCGTCGGAATCCTGAAGGACCCAGCAAAGGCCTAGAGCTCTAGGCCCCCCTCACCCCCTGGGATCTCCCCCCCCCCCAGCCTTCGCCTCTGCCCTCCAAGCTCTGAGCTTTCGCGCTGGGCTAGGGGCAAAGCGGAGCAGAGCTGTGGGAATCTCGATGGTCTGGAAGAACCCCGCGCGGTCTTCAGCCACCTGCTTTAAACAGTTCCTTGGGAGCTCCCGCCCAAAGGAAAAACCTGGGCTCTAGCTCAAAGAGATAGGTGCAAGAGAGTCTGGCTGCAGACCCGGCGTGGTGTCTTCCCTTCAGGGTCCCCCAGGTGGGGCGGGGACGTGTCCTCCCGTCTCAAGGCGCGGCGCGTCCCTCCGCAGGGTGGCGTTCTGCCTCTGGCTGCTCTCCAATGCGCTGCTCTCCATGCCGGTGCCGCTCTATGGAGGCCTGGCGCTGCTGAGCACCGGCGCCTTCGCGCTCTTCTCGGTCTTCGCCTTCGCCTCGGTCTCCAGCGCGCCGTTGTGCCCGCTCCGCCTCGGCTCGGCTCTGCTCACCACTCACTACGGCGCCGCCTTTTGGCTCACGCTGGCCACTGGTGAGGACTGAGGGGCTGCACCGGCCTGGGGAGGAAGAGTGGGGACGGGATTTATACTGATGTGCGCTTTCCAGTTTACAAAATGCGTTCACATCTCGTATCTAATTTGCCACTCTCAGTTGTTCATTTCGTAGACGTCTATTGTATCAACGTCTGCAGTATTGTATCATGACCATTTTACATATGAGGATGGGAGGGCGGGGTTCAAAAGGGTTCGGTGTCTTGCTCCCGTTTGTACGCAAACCCATGCATTGTATAATCCGTATTAGAATACTTTCTGCAGAGAGAGCGCGCGCGCGCGAGTGTGTGAGTGTGTGTGCGTGTGTGTGTGCCTCTGCGCGTCTGTGTCGGGAAAGGAAAGGGAAGGGGTAGCACCCATAGATGGGGGAGGGCAGCCTGGCTTCTGGCCCGGAGCCCTGGCCTCCCCCTTTACTCCAGTCTCCGTCGCCGCAGGCATCCTGTGTCTTTTCCTCGGAGGGGCGGTAGTCAGCCTTCACTACGCACAGCCCAGCGCTCTTCGCACCTTCCTGGACCAAAGCGGCAAGAATCGTGAAGACCAGGCGAAAGGGCGCTCGCTTCTTATTGTCAACAGCCCTCTGCACGAGCAGTTCGAGGACCCAAACTTAGAGATCATCACTAAACTGTGAAGGGGTCTCAACTCCGGATTCCAATCGTGCCTCAGGCCGGAGCAGGCCAGTAAGCAGTGCCCACTGGGCCTACACCAGAACTTGGGGAGGGGCCCAGTGCTGTGGGCCCCTGCGGGAAGGGAGAGCAGCTTCGGACCCCCCCCACACACACACACACCTTCGCAAACCCCCCAGAAAGAGTCTCCCAGAATGAACTGTAAATAAACTTTTTTTCCTTTTTTAAAAACATTTTTTTCCTGAATTTTCATACCTTCCCTAGGCTCTTGGGGAAGCGCGAGCTCTCAGGAGGTTTGGCTAGGTTGCAGACAGCCTAATACAGGCTTTTCTTCTGCCTTGCCGCGAAACCGGATTTTCTGTAGGAGAATCCGGCATAGTCCAAGAAAGGCGCTGGGAAAGGGGCGCCCTCTAGTGGGACCCTAGGGGAACCGACCGGAGCTAGCATCTCCGTGAGCCGCAACTCACTTGCCCAGTTGAGGGGACTTGGGAGAAAGTGTTTTGGAGATTATTCAGTAATTCGTCATACTTGGTTCCTTTTAGGGTTGTGCTTGAGGGTACATATCAGCAAGGAATAAAAATATAAATCCTGGGATTTTTAAAGATCCTTGGCAAGGGTTACAGTATTATTTGGCAAATTTGGAAGCTGAAGCTCAAAGAGAATGTGGCACAGCTGGTTAATGTGAGACTTAAGAGGTAGAGTTTGATCTCATTTCCCCCAGTGCTGTCTTTTATTGCACCAAGAAGTCACACAAGTCGGGAGAATAAAGGAAGAAAGCAAATGAGGCCTGGGTAAAAGGAAAACAAAAGGTGCAAATGAAAATCAGACTCTACTCTCCCACTACACACACACACACATTATGTGGGATAAATTGGGTTTCAGTGAATGTCAAGGGCGCCTCAAAGAGGCAAAGCATCAAGAAAAGGCAGGCTTGACATGCAAGAAGCATTGGCAGCTCCCTGCTTGGTCTTGACCATGGCAATAGGATATATATGCATGCTGAATGTTTGTACAGTAGCTTGGAGCTTGTTTTTTCTTTTAGAACATCAATGGGTAAGCAAAAAAAAAAAAAAAAAAAAAAGAAAAGAAATTCACTACCATGGGGCCAAATGGGTAGAGCCCCTTTTTCTCTCCACCTACATATTGGAGCTGGGGGACAGAGCTCTGGGGGTGGCTCTGGTGCTTTTATGGGGCTCCAGTAAGGTCTGAAGCCCAAGCGGAAGTCCAGGTGGTCATCAGAAGAATGTCATAGGACACAGTCAAGCTCTTTGGTGTGCTCCTCCTCACAGCATGCCTCAGAGGAATCTTCCGATAGAGGGATGTCCGGGGTCTTGGGACTCTCGGGTATGGATCGATAGCGGGGGGTCAGGAGTCCACCTTCCTCAGGACTCAACCCCAGCACAGGGTCCTCCCCTGCACTCTGGTTGAAGAAAGCCTTCAGCCTGTGGGGCTGCATCCTGTAGGCCACTGCCATGACCAGGCCCAGCATCACACACAGCAGTCCTAGAGACAAGGGCAAGTCCTCCACCTTATTCACTGCTATGGAGTCCATTGTGACTCAGCAACCCTATAGGACAGAGTAGAACTGGCCTCATAGGATTTCCAAGGCTGTAAATAGTTATGGGGGATCTCTGGTAGCATAGTGGCTATGACACTTGCCTGCTAACCAGATGGCTGGCGGTTCAAACCCACCAGCCACTCCTCAGAAGGAAGGTTGGGCAATCCTACTTCTGTAGTGATACTGCCTCAGAAACCCAAGGAGGGGTCGCTATGAGTCGGCTTTGACTCGACGGCACATAACAACAACAACAACAACAACAAATAGTTATGGAAGCAGATTGCCACATCTTTCTCCCATGGAGCAGCTGGTGGGTTCAAACTACCAATCTTTTAGTTTGCAGCTGAGTGCTTTAACCACTGTGCCACTGGGGCTCCTTTTGTCTCACCTTAGTGGCAGTAATCCTGCCCCAAGGCCATCTTCTCTTTGGAGCATCTGAACAACTCTAAAGAAAGCCTAGAGTCCCTGCTTCAGGGCAATTCAGGCTCAAGAGAGGTGACTGGCTTAGGGCCATAGACTGGTGTGGCTCTGTTGTTCTGACTTTCTGGGCTCCGATTCTAGTGTTCGTTCCTTCAATTACATCCCAGAAGAGACACAGAATGAACTCTGATCCCAGAGCACAAAGGAGGAAGCATGGAGAAGGGGGGAGACCCAGGGACAAGCAAGAGAGGAAAATAAAACTGCAGCACAATTTAGGACCATGTGAGGCAGGGATAGAGAAGGCTTCCAGGAATGGCCATACAAAGGATGTTTGGAGAAGGTGACACAGAGTTGGAGGTTTTAGGAAGGAGTTGAGAGATGGGGGACAGGGCAGAGACAGAAGATACAAACAAGTGGGCACATATGTAGAGGAAGGGCGGGTAGAATTGAGGACAGAAAAACAGGAAATAAGAGATATAAGAGGGACGGGGCTTTAAAGAGTGGAAAGGCAGCCCTGGCCCCCAGAGGTAGACTCTCAACTATACCTATATCGATAAGACAGTCCCTGACCCATCCTCCCTTTCCTGAGCCTTCCAGTGCCTGTTTTTAGGGCTGAGCCTCACCTGTGGTCAATGTGATCCAGAAGGCAGGCCCATGGTGAGTGTGTAGTGTGGCAGTGCCCGGGCACAGGGGACAGGGCGGGGTGAGTGAAGTGACCATGGAGTAGAAGAGCAGCGCCAACAGCTGAAAGATGCCTGTGGCCAGCAGCATGTGCCCACCATAGACCAGGACGGGCATGGACAGCATCACATTGGTCAGCAGCCAGCAGAGAAATGCCACCCTGGAGAGGCAGAACCGGGTGAGGATTGGCCCAGGGTGCATCTACTTGCTGGCAGAGCTGGAGAGGCCTAGGTGGAGGCTCAGGGACCCAAGGATGCCTCAAAGGGGTAAGGTAAGCCCATGGGCTTCCCAGTCAAGTTCCATAGTGACTGGTGCCAGCCTGTCCCACTAGAAACCTCCACATGAATAGAGGAGGGATTGGTAAAACTTCATTTTTGGGTCTAAGCAAGCAAGGCTTCCATTCCCCACCCCTTCCCATACTCACCACAGTGTGGCTGAGGTGTAGTGCCCGGCCAGGCGGTATTGGCGGTGCAGGCCACATGGGCTGCTCGGGGTGAACTTCTCAGCCAGATAGAGCACAGGGTCTGGCAACCCCTTCTCCAGTGCCTTTGCGTACTCCTTAGCATAGTTCTCACCCAGGTGCCAAGTGAACTCCTCATTGTAATTGATGGTCTCGTTCAGCTGCTGCACTGGGGTCCCTAGGGAAGAGTCAGCTGTGTTCAGCAGGGACCCCTAGGCCAGAGGGCATTCACCTGGACAGAGACTCACCCACACTGGGCAGAGGAACAACAGCTGGTCTCAGTTAAAAGAAGGCAGCTTCCAAGGCCTCTGAATTTCCCTCCCTTCCATGCCCCAACACCCACACATCAGTGCTAGACATCTTGTAGTTCTTTGGACCACACCAAACATAGATCCCAAAGACACAGAGCAGAGCTTTCTCCTCCCTCACAGGTAAGAGCCCTCCCTCACCTGTGAGTGTGATGTTGACTCCTCCCAGCCCAATCTGCAGCCCAACGTCCACGCTGATCCACTCAGAACTGAAGGCCTTGTATGACGTATTGGTGCTGACCCGGCCCACAGACCACTCAGAACTGAAATTCACAGCTAGGGTTGGGGAGTCAGACATATAGACATAGAGGGATCTGGTGGTTACTGGGTTGGAGCACTACAAGGGGTCCATGTTTGTTTTGCTCTTAATCATATACCCGTAACTAGCCCAGGGTCTGGTGTATGCTAAATCCACAAACAATATGTGGGATGAATAAATGGGTCAGAGTCCAAGATCTCCTTTGGTCACACTCTGCTTGTCCTTTTTGTACCTCCCCCTTCTACCAGTCCTCTACCCTTCTTTAGGGAAAGCCACTCAGGCCACTTAGAGAGCATTCATTAACATAACAAACCGTAAAGCAAACACAGCTTCCACAGAGACCTTTTGTCTCCCCTATTTGCCTAATCAATCACCAAAGCAAAGCAAGCCTCCCCCCATTTTTTCTGTTCCTGTCTCCAGAGGTTTTCTCCGCACAGACAGTTTTTGGCCTGCTCTTCCCTGAATAAAGTTAGAAAGATTGAGGAGATGCCTCCAGCATGGTTTCCCCAGGGAACTGCTCTCCTCAGGTCAAGAGTAACAGTGAAGGCATGAGGTCATGCTGAGGGAGGCATGTGAACAGGGTCTGCAAGGTCAGCCTGAAGCTGAGGCTGCTGTGGGGAAGCAAGCCTGGAGAAGAGAAGCAGACTTGGGGAACCAATGGGATGAAGGTAGCTGCCCGAGTCAGCTGGGCTCAGCACTCACCCAGGATCACAGCCCCGATGAATAAGCTGGTCACCACCCGAAGCAGCCAGAACAGCCTCTGAGTGGAGGGTGGGTGGATTTAGTAAGGTGCGTCCTCCCTCCAAGTCCACCCTTCCTCATGCCAAATTTGGTGGGGGTGCCTCTAAAATTGTAGTCATTTGGTCAACTGAATCTTGCTTGGCACATAGATGCTCAAAAATTATCTTTTGAATCAATGAATGGGGGCTAGACACTATACTGGTGGGTGTGTGGTGTGGTATGATTACTTTTCTTAGAGCTGGAGTCTTTTTCCTTTTGGTTATAGTTAGGGAGGCCAGACCCCCACCCAGAGGCCAAAGCCTTTCTGGGGCTAGGGCCCCCAGGGCTAGGTTCGTTTCTCACCATCTTGCCCCGAATGCCAGGCAGGATGACAATGAAGGTGACTAGTGCCATCAGAAAGATGGTGATGATGACAGCCAAGGTGGTGTCCATTGGGAAGGTTGGCTTGGGGCCAGCATAGAAGGGGAGCGTGTGTCCCAAAGCAGTCATTTTGGTGAGGGTATGTGTGGGGAGGCAGATGCTGCACAGAACAGATGATGTCGTATTCTCTGTGTACCAGGCACTGTTCTTGGTGCTGGAGATAGAACAGAAAATAAAACAATCCAGGTCCCTCTTCTCTGCAGCTGACATTTTAGTGCTTCACCAGACTCCACACTGTTCATGCCATTTCACTGCCCCTCAGCCACCCCAACCCCCCAGCTGGCAGAGTGAGGGTCTTGGCAGTCAGTCTGTTACCCCATGGTCCCTTCCTAACCCCAAGTCTCTGAATCATTGCCACCACTACCCTCTAGGATTTTCTGCTTCTTCCAGGACTGTCTTAAATATAATTCTCTTTAGTTCCCTCAGGCCTACAGTACATACAGAGAGGACACAGAACATAAAAAGTGCTATATTTACTATCAAGTGAAGGCGTAAGGGTGAAAGGTAATACAGATTACAAAAAGGTTGGCTTTTTTCCTTGGTCCCCAAGGGAATTAAGACCTGACAGCTCTGCTAAGTATATAATCCAACTATAACACCAGAGAGCTGATTCCCAAACCTGGTACTGCTCATACTGGTCTGTCCAGCTTTCTCAAGCACCCTTGCTCCTATTCTAGCAACTCCAGAACAACTGAACTTAATTGAATTCACCTCAGTAAGCAATGAAGGACCACTTGCCCTTCACCAGGCACAGTGCTGAGGCCAGGTGTCCTTCTGCCCCACACATCACCAAGACTGGCCCTTCTCTTCTATTCATATTCCCAGGCCTCATTTCAGCTCAGACTTTGACTTTGGTCTTCTCTGCCTTTCCCCTGATCTCAGCTAGTTTGGCCCCCATCTTCCATTGGCAGACAAGACATTGGAAAATGGTACTAGAATCTACTCTATTTTGTTAAATCTAAGACAGAATAGATTGCAAGACACACTATTATTTTATGTACTACAAAGAAAGAAAAATGCTGTCAATTAAATCATAATGGCCACTGCTTATCAGACAGACTCCAATTTCAGACATGTTAAAAAGTAAAAGAAAAAGAAAACACTTCTTTGAATCCATGATTCCTGCTCGCCTTTATCCCTAAGTGTGATCTGTAGGCCTCAGTTTGCCTAGAAGCTTCCGTAGTTTATAGTCTGACCATGTAGCATCTTGTTGAGCAATATAGCAAAAGAATAAGCTTTGGTTAGAGTCAAGCAGCCCTAGACTGTGCCTCTGCCTCTTGCAAGTCACTTGTCTGGTGCAGACACTTGGTTTTATTGAAAAATGTAGATAATAACGCATATCTCACAGGGTCATGGTGAGTATGAAATGAAATTGTGTATGGAAAGTGCTATGAATAGTGCCTGGAACAAAGTAGTATCAGTAAATTGAAGCCACCATGTTGGGAAGGAGGGGTAATTTAATTATTTCATTTATCTCTTTTTTCTAATCCTTAGAGGGAGTGAGCCCTGGGGTGGAATCCGTTCTGGGTCTAGTTCCAGTTCTTTACTGACTCATTTTGTAACATTGGACAGGCAAGTGACAACTTCCTTGGCCCTCATTTCCTCATCTATAATTGGATATCCAAGTCCCTTCTAGTTCTATATCCTGTAATTCTCCTACAATGTGCTAATTCCCAGCCTGCCCCTCTCCTTCCAAGCTGTCCACTTCTTGTGCTATCTCTGAGGATAGCATGGTGTCAAACAGACAGAAAGACACATTTAGTTATTAATCCTGTCTTTTGTGCAAGGTACATAACCTCTGAGCCTCATTTTTAACACGAAGAAATTTTTGCTTTTTTTCTTAATTGTTCATTCCTGACCACCATCTCAGAGGAACTGGTGTCTCTTCTTTCTCTGATGCTGCAAATCCATCTGTTTGGGCTCTCATCCCAATCCTGCCTGCCTTCTCCATCACTTTTCTTATCAATTGTCTTTTTTACCTTCCATAGTTTATTCAGCTTCTCTTTCTCTGCTGGCTCCTTTCTCCCAAGCATGTGCTAAATTCCTCCCATTGTAAGATAATAAAGAAAAGGGACACCAGCACCCCTTGACACTTCTGGATCCTCTCCAGCTACCCTATCTGATTTTCCCCATTTCTGTCATGCTGTTTTGAAATAGTCTATACTGGTATAGTGCCTAAGGCACTTGACTGCTAACCAGAAGGTGGCGGTTCAAACCCACCAGCCACTCCTTGGAAGGAAGATGGGGCAATCTACTTCCGATACTGCCTCGGAAACCAAGGAGGGGTCACTATGAGTTGGGTCTGACTTGATGGTACATAACAACAACAACATCTCCTTAATCCATTGTGATCTGCCTTTTCCATTAAGTCACTTATATCTAAAGGACTTTTTTTCACATTTAATCCTTCTTGACTTCTCTGTGGTATCTGACCCTGTAGACCACTCCTTCTTTCCTCAAACTTCTCCTTGGGCCTCCATGCCAACATATTCTTGTGGGTCTCCTGCTTTTGGCTCTCCTATTCTTGGGTCTTTTCTAGTTCTCCCTCACTCTTAAATACTGATTCTCCCCAGGGCTGTTTTGGCTTTCTTCTCTTATCACTCTCAAATCTAGATGGCCAGGTAGAATTCCTACCTGGATCCCAAACTCCAAAGACCAACTACCCAGTGAACCTGTTCACTTGGATGTTCCACTGATGCCTCAAATTTTAACAGATCCCAAACTGAAGTCATTGTTCCTACTCTGCTTCTTATCCTATGTCTCTTTGGCGGCATCTCTACCTCATGTAGATCAAATAAACCAGAGACTTGGGTCATTTTATTTATATTTATTCCTAAATATTTCTTGAAACCATTCACATATTTCTATCCTTATTGCCTCTGCCTCAATTCAGTTTCACCATCTCTTGCCTGGTGTCAGAATAATTTTTCTAACTAGCAAACATAATCATTTTATTTCCATGCTCATAATGATTTTGGCTACCTCATGTCTGTCAATTTATTGTACTGTGGTGGCTTGCATGCTGCTGTAAGGCTGGAAACTATGCCACTGGTATTTCAAATACCAGGAAGGTCACCCAAGATGGACAGTTTCAGCTGAGCTTCCATACTAAGACAGACTGGGAAGAGGATGGGGTCATCCACTTCTGAAAACATTGGCCAGTAAAAACCTTATGAATAGCAGTGAAACACCATATGAAATATTACTGGAAAACTGTTATGAATAGCCCTGAAACATTGCCCAATGTAGTGCCAGAAGATGAACCCCTCAGGTTGGAAGGTACTCAAAATACAACTGGGGAAGAGCTGCCTCCTCAAAGCAGAGTCAACCTTAATGATATGGATGTAGTAAAGTTTTCAAGACCTTCATTTGCTGATGGGGCACAACTCAAAATGGAAAGAAACAGCTACAAACATCTATTAATAATAAAAGTGTGAAATGTTTGAAGTATGAATCTAGGAAAATTGGAAGTTGTCAAAAATGAAAAGGAATGCATAAAGATCAATATTCTAGGTATTAGTGAGCTGAAATGGACTGGTATTGGCCATTTTGAATCAGACAATCCTATGGCCTACTTTGCCAGGAATGACAAATTGAAGAGGAACAGCTTTTCATTCATTGTCAAAAAGAACATTTCAAGATCTATGTTGAAGTACAAGGCTGTCAGTGATAGGATACTATCCATACGTCTACAAGAAAGACCAATTAGGATTATTATTATTCAAATTTATTCACCAACCACTAAAGCCAAAGATGAAGAAATTGAAGATTTCTACCAACTTCTGCAGTCTGAAATTGACAAACATGCAATCAAATTGTATTGATAAGTACTGGTGATTGGAATGTGGGAGATGGAAACAAAGACAAATCATTGGTAGTTGGAAAATATGACCTTCATGATAAAAATGATACTAGAGATCAGATGCTAGAATTTTGCAAGACCAATGGCTTATTCATTGCAAATACTTTTTTTCAACAACATAAATGGTGACTATACACTTGGATCTCACCAGATGGAATACACAGGAATCAAATCGACTACATCTGTGGAAAGAAGTGATGAAGAAAGGTCAATATCACCAGTCAAAACAAGGCCAGGAGCTGACCATGGAATAAACCATCAATTACTCATATGCAAGTTCAAGTTGAAGCTGAAGAAAATTAAAACAAGTCCATGAGAGCCAAAATACGACCTTGATTATATCTCACCTGAATGTAGAGACCATCTGAAGAAGAGATTAGACATATTAAACACCGATGACCAAAGACCAGATTAGTTGTGGGATGACATTAAGAACATCATAAATGAAGAAACCAAAAGGTCATTAAAAAGACAGGAAAGGAAGAAAAGACCAAAATGGATGTCAGAAGAGACTGTAAAACTTGCTCTTGAATGTAGAGTAGCTAAAGTGAATGGAAGAAATGATGAAGCAAAAAGAGTTGAACAGAAGATTTCAAAGGGTGGCTCAAGAAGACAAAGTAAAGTATTATAATGAATGAAAT
Source organism: Orycteropus afer afer (assembly GCF_000298275.1). Taxonomy (NCBI): domain Eukaryota; kingdom Metazoa; phylum Chordata; class Mammalia; order Tubulidentata; family Orycteropodidae; genus Orycteropus; species Orycteropus afer. The sequence continues at coordinate 15,579,658 of NW_006921613.1, read as the reverse complement.
GTGCAAAGACCTGGAGATAGAAAACCAAAAGGGAAGAACACATTTGGCATTTCTCAAGCTGAAAGAACTGAAGAAAAAAATCATGGCCTGAATTGCAATACTGAAGGATTCATGGACAAAATATTTAACAATGCAGGAAACAACAAAAGAAGATGGAAGGAAAACACAGAGTCACTGTACCTAAAAGAATTGATTGATGTTCAGCCAATTCAGGAGGGAATATATGATCAAGAACAAATGGTATTGAAGGAAGAAGTCCAAGCTGCACTGAAGGAACTGGCAAAAAACAAGGCTCCAGGAATTTGTGGAATACTCATGGAGATGTTTCAACAAATGGATGCAGCTGGAGGCACTTACTTGTTTATGCTATGGCCAAATGACTGGAAAAGATCCATATCTGTGCCCATTCTAAAGAAGGATAATCCAACAGAATGTGGAAATTATCAAACAATAGCATTACTTTGACACACAAGTAAAATTTTGCTGAAAACAATTTAAAAATGGTTGCAGCAGTGCATTGATGTTGTTGTTGTTAAGTGCCGTCGAGTCGTTTCCGACTCATAGGGACCCCATGCACAGCATTGACATTAGAACTGCCAAAAATTCAAGCTGGATTCAGAAGAGGACATGGAATGAGGGATATCATTGCTGATGTCAGAGGGTTCTTGGCTGAAAGAAAATACCAGAAAGATGTTTACTTGTGTTTTGTTGACTATCCGAAGGCATTCAACTGTGTGGATCATAACAAATTATGGATAACACTGTGAAGAATGGGAATTCCAGAACACTTAATTGTGCTCATCAGGAATGTGTACATGGACCAAGAGGCTATCATTTGAACAGAACAAGGGTATACTGCATGTGTGTCAGGGTTGTATCCTTTCACCATACTCATTCAATCTATATGCTAAGCAACTAATTAGAGAAGCCAAATTATATGAAGAAGATTGCAGCATCAGGACCAGAGGAAGACTCATTAACAACCTGCAACATGCAGATGACACAACTTTGTTTGCTGAAAATGAAGAAGACTTGAATCACTTACTGATGAAAATCAAAGACTACAGTCTTCAGTATGGATTACACCTCAACATAAAGAAAACAAAAATCCTCACAACTGGACCAGGAAGCAACATCTTGATAAATGGAGAAAAGATTGAAGTTGTCAAGGATTTCATTTTATTTGGATTCATAACCAACACCCATGGAAGCAGCAGTCAAGAGATCAGATATTGTCTTGCACTGGGCAAACCTGCTGCAAAAGACCTCTTTAAAGTGTTAAGAAGCAAAGATGATGTTACTTTGAAGACTACAGTATGCCTAACCCAAGTTATGGTATTTTCAATTGCCTCATATGCATGTGAAAGCTGGACAATGAATAAAGAAGACTGTAAGAAGAGTTGATGCCTTTGAACTGGGGTGTTGGTGAAGAGTAATGAAAATACCATGGACTGCCAGAGGAATGGGAGCTCTGGTTGCATAGTGCCTAAGGCACTTGACTGCTAACCAGAAGGCTGGTGGTTCAAACCCACCAGCCACTCCTCAGAAGGAAGGTTGAGCAATCTACTTCCGCAGTGATACTGTCTCGGAAACCCAAGGAGGGGTCGCTATGAGTTGGGTCCCAATCAATGGCAGTGAGTGAGTTGCCAGAGGAATGAACAAATCTGTCTTGGAAGAAGTGCAGCCTGAATGCTTCCTGGAAGCGAGAACAGCCAGACTTTGTCTCACTTACTTTGGTCACGTCAGAAGGTGGAATAGAAGGTCCAGTCGCTGTAGAAGATATTGTGCTTGGTAAAGTAAAGGGTCATCAAAAAAAGGAGATGGATTGACACAGTGATTACAATGATGGGGTCAAATACAGCAAGGATTGTGAGGATGATGCGGTACTGGGCAGTGTTTCATTCTGGTGTACATAGGGTCACTATGAGTTGGAGCCAACTTGATGGCACCTAAAAACAACAATGATTTCTTGGATAATATTCTCACCATCACATTTAAAGTCCATCATGGTCTGGTCCCACTTACTCCTTTATCTTCAGATGAATCTCTAACACTACTGAACTATTTGCCTCAATGTGATGTGCTCTTTCAAGACTTTATGCCTTTGTATATGCTATTTCCTCTGTCTGGAATGCTCTCACCCTTTTGGCAAACTTGTTTTCACTTTTCAAGTCTCAGCTTGTGTTACCTCTCCTGTGAAATTTCCTCTGATGCCATCAGGCCAATTTGGACGTTCCCACCTCTCACATTCTGAGTGCATTTTGAACATAACTCCATGATCACAGTGATTACACTGTTTTGTAATTGTTTGAACATCTGTCTCCCCATTAGACTCTAACTCCTTAAGGGAATAGCCTTTGTTTTTCCATCTTTGCATCTGCTGCATGTAGCACACAGTAATCAGGCTCTGGATACCAAATTAATGAATATATTAATGCGTGAGTTCCTTTTCCTTTGGGTGGTTCCTTCTGATCTTGCACACAAGAGGGAGCTGTACTTCCTTATTGTCCTATAACTGTACTTTATTTTATATTCTTCCATTCAGCTTAACTGAGTATCACCAGTACTGGGCTAAGGAAGGGGCCAGAAGGGATCTGACTTACTATCAATTTCACAAAATTTTCAGAAAACCTCTTCAAAACTAGCAAAGATGCAAGCATGAATGATCATGTTTAGTTTAATCAGAAATATGTATTTCAACCCTTGCTGAAGATGAATAACTAAGAACTTATGAATGAAATTAGCTTGTAAAATCTGTTATAATGATATTTAGACAGTGCTCGAAACCAGTTCTTCTCTGTTTAGTCATGGCCTGCTAGAAACTTAATCTCTCTCTTTGAAAACAAGGGCAGCATGCATGTTGCATAGCAACCAAATCTCTTGACAGACAGAGTCATAGCCACCAAATCTCTTGACCACCAGAGTTAGAAACAGAAGTGCCCCACTCAATGATGGTGGCCATCCCTGCACTTTGAACGTGTGTCACTCTCCATAGTCCTGGTAGTAATCCAGTCCCTGCATCCAGTGAAAGGACTTACTAGCTAGCCTCTTCCAAGTCTCCCATTCCAGGGCTTCTACCCATAATTTTTCCCATTCTGGTTATTTTTCCACTTCACCCAAATTTTTAAAATTCAGGTCTGTTCCAATTTTGCTTCCTCAGCCATGAATGAACCTGTTTGAACTGGTTTGAAGTCCTGTATTTAAGGCAGATGATTACTGAGCTAACAATTTTTTATTTATAACACGTAGACAGAAGCCATTACATTTTGATGTATAGCCATAGGAGGAAGGGCTGTAAAATGTAGAATATATTCATGAATAAGATGGGAAGATAAAGTAAGGTTGCTAATGCTGTTATTAGATGCCATCGAGCTGGCTCCAATTCATAGCGACCTGGTCGTGTGCCATCCTCACAATCTTTGCTATGCTTGAGCCCATCATTGCAGCCACTGTCAATCCATCTAGTTGAGGGTCTTCCCTTTTTTGCTGACCCTCTACTTTACCAAGCATAGTATCCTTCTCCAGGGACTGGTGCCTCCTGACAACATGACCGAAGCATGTGAGACAAAGTCTAGCCTGTCTCAGAAGTTTGCTAACAGCAAGAATAAATTTTGCATGCTGAATTTTTAAAATCAAATACTTGCAATATAAGAAAATAATAAATAATGTAATTTACTTCGGTCAGGGTCACATTTTATTAGTACTATTGCTGCCTTTATTTTCAAGGGAGTTTATAAAATATTTTACAAGAATGACTCATCTCTATTAACATAGTGCTTCAAAGAAACATTAATAAAAGCTTTGTGTATCTTAAGTATAGAAGAACAATGTTATTCTTAATTCTCTAAAATGTTTATTAAAGATGACTAAGCAAAGAGATGCTTCGTGATTTTTACAGTTAAAAAAAAGTGAATAAAATTTACCTTTCTTAATTTTTTCTTGTTCTAAATTGAACAAGAGTTAGGCCTTCCTTAATCAACACTGCCTAATTAAAGTTCATTTTTCACGACCCTGATTCCAATTTGGTTTTCATTATTAAACTATCAAGACTCCTGCATGAAAAGGTGGGACTGAAATGAAAAGGTTCCACACACGGCAATCCTGCTTTTCATCCAAAGCTCATGTTTTCATCTGCAACACCTTCCTCCCTGGCTTGACAAGTAGAATCTGACAGTAGAATGTCTTCTAATCTGAGGAAATCTCATGTCAATATTCACTGGATCCATTTCTCACCTAGCTGAACACCATGACTGACATATATGCACAATGTAAATTGTTATATTATGCATACATTTACAAGATATAGACACATAAATACAAGCTCATAAAAACCAGAGACATAGACAGACAAAAGAAAGTGAAAGCATACATTCTCCTTCATTCTCAGTAACATAGACCCCTAGAAACACTCCATCAGAGGACCCTGTGACAAAATGGCAGTGGTTTCTCACAGAAGTGGGCCAATCCCCACACTTTAGTGTCTTCCTTTCTCACCTGGCCTATGGAAGATTTCAAATACTGAGTCTTTTCTCATTTCCAGATGTATTTTAGACACATTTACTTAATTCTTACTTACCCTAGGATGAAGTGGGGTTCCCTTGTATGTATCAGGGGTGGGCAAGAGATATAGTTACAATCTTTAAGAAAACTCAGCCTAGTATAACTGCAGTCTTCATCATTTAAAGTTAGTTATGTGCTTGGTTAGTGCTCTATGACCTCTCTTGCAGCTTGACCAGATCTTCTTCCAGAAGTCTCCCCCTGCCTGTTTCCCCTCATCTGCCAGAGTAAGGACTACTAATTGCTTCAAAGGAGAAGTGAGTGACATGCCTGGAGTTGCCAAGAACTCTGTCTGATCGGTGATGCACAGCTACTGGAAGGTGATGATTTTTTTCTCCAGTTGGGGCTGTCTCCATTAAAAGTTTATAGCTCTAGCTGGCTAGTAGGACCCTAGCAGGAAATCCTGCCCAAGACTCTCCTCCTCAAGAAAGGGGTGTGTGGGGGCGTATGCATGCATGTGGTTTCACAAAGGAGGAGTTAGGTGGAGAAACAGAACAGGATCTGAAAAATGGGTTGAGTCAGGATTCCCCAGTAAGTCCTGAGGTGGTAATGAGCTCGTGGGTGTTGAATCAGGTAAGCCAAACTATCCAGAAACCAGTTAAACTAAGATGACGATTCTATGCCTGCATACCTTGTGGTATTTACAGTCTTAATGAGTTTTCCTTGCCTCCTCTTAGTTTCTTACCAAACTTTCTCTTTGGAGAACCACCACCTGATCTGAGCTTGGTTTAGGTGGACTCAGGAAGTGCGCCCCTAGGGGCCGGGGCTGGGGGTGGCACTTCAAGCACGGCCAACCCGCGGACTCCGCAGGCACCAACCCCGCCTTCCACACTCAGACCACTGTTCCTTACCTAAGTCTTTTCCAAACAAAGCGTCCAAGGCAGCCGCTCACCTCTTTTGGTTGAACCTCCCTCGCCGCGCTGGGGAGATGGGAGTGGGGAGGGAGCTGGGTCCAGACCGTCTGTTATCAAAAGCGCCCGTCCTTCCTCTCCGTGGGGCCCTTCCTAAGCCCCACTCCTCCCTTAACTCACTTATGTTTCAAGCTAAGACAGAACGAATCCTGTTCCGGCTACTTCCCAGTCCCCCACTCTAAGCCGTTCTCAAATCCTCCTCGAGGCTCAGAGGAGCTACTCCCCTTGCGTCCTGCCCCCGCCGCCACCTCCACTCCGGGCACCCGGGGCAGAGAAGGGGCAAGTGGACCACCCCACTGCCTGGTGTCTACACCCTCTGCCGCCATCCCTCCAACCCCTCCTTCTCCACACCCCATGCCCGGTAGCCCCGCAGGTGGTTCCAGAGCAAACCTGGAGTTGCAGCTGGTGATCCCGCCGGGCGCGGATGCTGGCGAGGCTCGTAAGGCGTTGAGACCTCCAGATGGCCCTAGGAACTCGGGTAGGGCGGGAATCTCCGACTTTCAGAAGGTCTCAGCACAGTGGCTTTGTTTTGACGCCAGGCCTGGCTGCCGGCGCTGACCGACCTTCTCGGTTCTAGAGCCCAGACCCGAAATTGTGGAGAGGATTTAGGGAGAGACTCCCCCTGCACCCTCCCCTCTTCCGGCCCCTCCCCCTCAACAGATCAGTGATGGCAACATGCCCTTTGCGGTACCCACGTGGCCACTTCAGCTCCGCGCTGGGCCTGGTCTGGGTTTCTCCCTCAGCCTGAGCCCAGGAGCCCGCACCGTCTCACCTCGAGCGCCCTGGACCCCTCGGAGCACCTTTGCGGGTCCTCGGCGCGCCGGCCCCTACCCCGCCCCTCCCTGCCCCGCCCCGTGAGTGAGCTGGGCCGGGTCTTTCTTCTTCACCACCCCCGGCCCCGCCCGCCCCAGCGCAGAGCTGGAGGGGGAGCTGCACCCCAGCTGGCGTCGAGAGCTCCGCTGGGAGCCCGGCGGGAGCCAAGCCGCAGCCCGAAGCTCCCGGGACGCCGCGGCCGCAGGTCAGATCCGGGAGAGCTTCTCCGGGCGGTGGGTCAGGGCCCTCCCAACGGGGGTGCTCTGAGGGCAGGGCCACCGAGTGAGCCCTGGGTCTGCCAAGAAGCGAGCCCCAGCTTCCTCACGTTTCCGAGGGAAGGGGAATTCCAACTCTGTGGCGCCTCCGATCTTAGCCTAAAACCAAAATTAGTGGGCTTTAGGGCCAGTCCTCCATCCCACCAATGTTTGGGGAGACAGGGCTCTTCTGAACCTGGAGTTGCTGGGTGACCTACCTTGCTTGGACTTAGGGGATCTCTTTGGGCCTCCTTCTGAAACCAGCACATCTTGCCAGGGAGGGGACTTTGGGCCTTTAGTGTTCAGCCTTCCCCTTCAGACTTCCCTTGGGGCCAGGTTGGTACCCCTGTGGCCTGGACTCATCTTGCCCCCACGCCCCAGTCACCACTGTAGGGTTTGGGGCTGGGAAAGTGGCCTTGTGAGGCAAGAGCCAGGCAAGCCTGTATTCTGTCCCAGCTTCTGCCACTGCCTGAGGCCTCACCACCCTGCCCAGATTGTGCTTTCCTTTCCAAGTCCTTGGGAAAATACTGCACCCATATTGGGGTGTAAATGTTAAGGGCTACCTACTCACAAAAACCAAAACCAAACTCACCGCTGTCGATTCTGACTCATAGGGACCTCTCCTTAGGTCTCAAAGGCAGTATCTCTGCGGAAGTAGATTGCCCAATCTTCCTTCCGCTGGAGTGGCTGTTGGGTTTGAACCACCAGTCTTCTGGTTAGCAGTCAAATGCCTTAGGCACTACACCACCAGAGGAGTGATTATTAAGTATACCTATCTTCCTCTTCATTTGTCCCCACAGCCTGGCCTGAAGGCCCACTGCATGCCTTTAGGGTGTGAGGTGACACTGGGGTTTGGGACCCAGTGTCCTAAAGACATATCGGTGAGGGTGAGGGCTGAAGGAGCATGGCATCATGGATCAGGAAAGGATCACTATGGCCACTTCAGCATTTCCAGCCTTACAGCTCCAACCATCCAGGGTATAGCTCTTCAAAGTCCTCCTCACAGGCCCAATGCACTTGTGTGTGTATGTGTGTGCACGTGCACACACGCATGCACGAACACACACACACATGCACACACGGCCAGCATCTGGACAAGCTCTGTGGAATGAAGCAGAGGAATACTGGGTTTTCTGAGTTATAACAGGGTCTAGGTTTTTTCATTTGTTTGATGGGAAATGGGGAGAGGAGATGAGATCACCCCCAGGGGTCCTCCTCTGTGATTTTTCCAATCACATGCAGGAGCCCATGCGGGAGCCCTGAGGGTTTGACTGGAGGTGAGGCTTTCCCTGAGCCCCTACCTTCCTCCCCACCCCTATCCCGAATATAATCTCCAGGTTGCCTTTAGTTCTTCACTGGCTGTAGTCACTCCCTGTGCTGCTCAGAAGTCCCAGACTGAGTCCCCTGATGCCTGTTTCTCTGTTGTCCTTGGGTGGTTTGCTGGCCTGTAGAGAGAGAAAGCAGGAGCCAGCACCTAACACAAGAGCACCTGGTGCTACATTCATTCTGAGTCCACCCAGAGGAGCCAGGGTCCAGCTCACCCATTCTGTATCACATTTGCATAACACCTGTCACTTTTCTTGCTTTGAATTCCACTTAATTCTCACATTGATTCTGGCACTCAATGTGAGAATCACACCGGGAGGTAGACAGTGCAGGCATGCTTACTTTATCACCAGAAGAGGAAGCCAAGATCCAGATTGGATAAGTGACTTAACCTAAGATCACATAGGGAACTGGCAGCAGTGCTGAGACGTCAGCCCAGTCTCTGACCCCCAAGCAAGGCTCTGTCCAAGGAACATACTCTGTAGGAAGCTAGGTCAAAGGAAGGTTTTCAAATTAATCTTCAAATGTAAACTCCATGAAGAAAAGTATTTCTGTTTATTTTTTTCATTGTTTAATCCCCAGTGCCTAGATCAGTGCCTGGTACATAATAAGTAGATGTTCCTTAAGTATTTGTTGAATGAATGAAAGAATCTTGAGAGAGATCCTGCTAATTGCTGTCCACTGCGGCCTTGGCTCAGTCCCAGGCCTTGATTCATAGGGACCTTATAGAGGCTTTGGCCTGATTTTTCCTGAACAGCTAGGGCTCATTCTCTCTGTCCTCTTTTTTTTCTAGAGTTTCCATTTTGGGATGTTCAAACAGCTGGACCCTATTATCATTTTCATCATGGGCTGCCAATTGGCTCTGGCATGGGCCCTCCTGGTTGGGCCATGGACTGTTGCAGGTGAGTACAAATTGAGGAAGAAACATGGCTAGAACAAAGAAACCCAGCATCCTCTGAGCTCCTCCAATGACAGGATTAATCTCTGCATCCCTTGCCCTTAGATAATACAGTGTCTGGCACATGGTAGGTGTTCATTTCAAGCTTGTTGAATGGATAGATGGATAATGAAATAAAAACTTTCCCAAATATGAAGAGTTGGAGAGCTTTCCTATTTCATCCCTTGTGGTTTTGTGACCCTTTCTCTCTCCTCTATCTTCTCTATTTTTCCAGAAAGTAAAGGCCCCTGATCCAAAATAGGAAAAGACTGAATAGACAAGTAAGACAATAAAGCATTTTGAAGTTAGACAGGATTTAAAGCTAATGGGAAGTCACAGATGTTTTAAAACAATATGATCCAAAAGCATTTCATCTTGCTACCTTTAGCTTTGGATGGTCGAATCTGGGGCCATTCTCTGTAGTCTGGGTGTCTGAGAAGGGAAGTGGGCTTAAAGTGTCACAAGGTAAAAAGGATTATCAGTGGTGGGAGATGCAAGAACAGGAGACAAAGAAAATCTGTGGAATCCTCTGTCCTGGCTGAAGGCAACCACATAGTGAGATGGCCCCTGTAGCTTCTCCCTTGCCAGAGCTGTTCACATTCACCTTCCTTCCCAGCCCTCTCCCTGCCTTGGTCTGGAATTTTCCTTGCCTCCCCCAGGTCTTGCTCCTCTTATCCCCAAGAGGCACTTTCCCACACCTTCCCCAACAGGCTTCCTCCTTGTTCTGTCACCAGCTCATCATTTTTTAGAGGTCATATGTATGTGGCTGCCCTAGTCCCTGCCCCAATTTCTTCATCCTTAGCTGAATTATTTGCTGGGCCTGAGTCATTTCCTTCCCTGACCTTCAGGTGAACAGTGAATGTATATGTATGTGTGTGAGGTGGGGGGTGGGGAGGTAGAGTTAGTAGGTGGGTCTAAGATCCTGTCCTTGGTCTGAGTGGGGAAACAATGAGAGTGAGTCTCCCTACCTTTTTGTTCTTTGAGGTAAGCAGAGGGTGCCTCAGCCCTGTAGCCTTCTAGTTTGGAGAAAATAATCTGGCCAGTCATCTGACCTACTGACCAACCTTCCACCTCCACCCCAATTCTGAGCCCTTCCCTCTACCCCACTGTCTGAGCTCTTCACCCAACAGCTGAGTGTGCCCTCCACAACTTTAGTTTTTGGAGAACACAGTGGGGTCAAGAGGAGGAATTTTATGGGGGTATGATGTCCCCAAAAGAGAAGGAGTGACATCATCCATATGTCCAGCTCAATCCCTAACCCCGCCCAGGAAACTGGGAAAAAGACCAATGTAGTAACAAGCCCCAGAGCTTCAACCCTGAGAGCCCACACCCTTGCCCTGGGCTCTGCTCAGCCAGAGACAGCCAAGCCCCTCCTTATGCTGCCCCTGACCAAGGATGGGTTATAGAACATGTCCCTCCCTGGTGTGAGGTAGAGCTGGCTCTTGCCCTATATGGTGTCTTAGGGTTGGGAATGATTTCTGTCCTTTGTCTCCAAGGGAGCTGAGATGCGAGGGGCGTAGGCAGCTCCTGCATCCTCCTCCCCATTGTCACTGTCGTCCTCCAGCCTTTTCTACCTCTGTAAGGCTGTTGGTGTGTATTCACGCACCTGGCTCTTTTAGTGCATCCTGGCATGTCTCTATGACTGAGCAGCTTAAAGGCTGGACTTCACTTTGCCCTGGTCCTCTCCCTCTTCACCCTACCTCCCATCTGTGCACTGTGCATCTGTGCCCACTCTCTCCCACTTCACACGCCAAGCTCACAGGACCCATACTATGTAGGCTCATCTGTCCTTTCATACACTGATTTCACCAGTTGCCCCCTTCTCTCTTTTTTCACACAGGGTCTCAGAACTCCATTTCATGGGAGTTGCAGCGATTTGATGGATGGTACAACAACCTCATGGAGCACAGATGGGGCAGCAAAGGTAAGTGAGAACCAAGTAGAGACAGAGTCACAAGGCCAGAATGGGTACTCACCACTGAGGAGCAGAGACTGCCAGGTACCAGCAAAGGCCTATCCATTTTTAAGGTTCTAGGATACATATATATGGGGAGCTCTGGTAGCGTGGTACCTAAGGCACTTGACTGCTAATCAGAAGGTTGGTGGTTCAAACCCACCAGCCACTCCTCAGAAGGAAGGTTGGGCAATCTACTTCCGTAGTGATACTGCCTCAGAAACCCAAGGAGGGGTCGCTGTGAGTCGGGTCCGACTCGACGGCACATAACAACAACAACAACAACAACAAGGATATATGGTATGGAGGGAAGCCTGGGAGAGAGGGGGTCAGGGAGCCCCTTGAAGCTTCATCCTTGTATTATCCCTCACTCCAGGCTCTAGGCTGCAGCGCCTGGTTCCAGCCAGCTATGCAGATGGTGTGTACCAGCCCTTGGGAGAACCCCAACTTCCCAACCCCCGAGACGTCAGCAACACTGCTATGAGGGGCCCTGCAGGGCAGGCCTCACTGAAAAACCGCACAGTGCTGGGGGTCTTCTTTGGTAAGGCCCTCAACTTCTAGGAGAAGGAAGCCAGTGGGTTAGGCTGGACCTTTTTACGTCTGAGGAGAGGGGTCAAGGAGTGAGAAAGAGAAATGATGGAGGGTCTGAGAAATTGTAAGTGAGAGATAGAGGGGGAGGCAATGGGGTAAGGTAGGAGTAGAGAGCAGATGGAAGGAAGGTCCAAGCTGAGGTGAAGTATAGTTGGAAGAGGCATAAATCTGCCTCACAGGAAAGAAAATGAGGGATGAGGAAAGAAAATGGGCCATCACTTCATGTTGGGCTACTTGGTGGGGGTGAGGTAGAGGCAGGAGCATGAAAATCACCTGGTTGGGACTTTCATGAAGGCCTGTTCTTTTCCCTGTGGCTCCTCGGGCAAGGTTTTCATGCTGGCAAAGGGCTGAGAGGAGGTCAAAATAGGGTGCTAGTACAGTAACCCCAGTGGCTGAGGATCAATGGTAGCCCAGCAGGGGTGCCTGGTTCCTGCTGGTCATCCAGGGAGCCCATACTTGCTTCCCAGTGTCCAACATTCCACTAGGGCTGCCAGGCCTCTGGGCATGTTAGAGCGGGTGCTGCCAGCCCGCTTGCCTAGGCACACTCATTGGGCACCTCCCAGTTACCCAGGAGAAGGACAATCTGGTAAAAACAACAGCTTGGACCAGGGTGTAGTACAGACCAGCCAGGCAGAGAGAAAGGATTGGGATGGGCAGGGGTGGGGAGGTCAAGGCTTGAACTTGTCCATAATGGCTGCTGAGTCTTTTCGTTTCAAGGGGTGTGGCCCTCAGCTGATCCTAGCACCCTCTCTCCCGTTTGTGAACAGGCTACCACGTGCTCTCAGACCTGGTGAATGTAGAGAGACCCGGCTGCCCTGCAGAGTTTCTCAACATCCGCATCCCGCCCGGAGACCGCGTATTCGACCCTAACAAGCGAGGGGACGTGGTGCTACCCTTCCAGAGGAGTCGCTGGGACCCTGAGACCGGACAGAGCCCCAGTAACCCCCGGGATTTGGTGAGGCGATGCAGACGGCCGGGCAGGGGCTGCACCTTTGGCAGGTGGGGCCCAGGCCGGGCAGGGAGAGGCGGCCTCACACCTGGGACACCACCTGGCCCTCCATCCTCCTTCTCACTTGCCTGGTCCCCGCAGACCAACGAGGTGACAGGCTGGCTGGACGGCAGCGCCATCTATGGCTCCTCGCACTCCTGGAGCGACGCGCTGCGGAGCTTCTCGAAGGGGCAATTGGCGTCGGGGCCCGACCCCGCCTTCCCTCGGGAAGCACAGGACCCGCTGACCATGTGGACCGCGCCCGACCCCGCCACCGGCCAGCGCGGGCCCCGGGGGCTGTATGGTGAGGACGCGGGGACCCGGCGAGGCGCTGGAACTCGCCTAAGGCCAAGTGGGGGTCAGCGGGTGGGCGTCCATAAGATTGGCCACCCCTGCTCATGCCACCGCCCATCTCCTCCCTGCCTCCCACCTCCGATGCAGCCTTCGGGGCGGAGCAAGGGAACCGCGAGCCCTTCCTGCAGGCGCTGGGGCTGCTGTGGTTCCGTTACCACAACCTGTGTGCGCAGAGGCTGGCCCAGGAGCACCCGCGCTGGGGGGACGAGGAGCTGTTCCAGCACGCGCGCAAGAGGGTCATCGCCACCTACCAGGTCGGCTGCACCCACCCACGGCTTCCGGTGCCCCATGTAGTGTCCACCGGAGACTCCCACCCCCGCAGAGCCCCTATCCTTGGCCAACCCGCACCCAGACACAACTTATTTGAATAGGACACGCCGTCCCCAGAGAACTAACGTCAGGGAAAGGCCCTGAAAATTGTAAGGAGGCAAAGCGCCACAAAAGATGTTGCTTGTGATTATTTTTTTAGCCCTGGCCCCTACAAATTCCTCATTCTTCAAAGGGCTTAACCCAACAGAGTCGCTTCTTGACATCAGGCCTCCACATCGCTCCTGTTTGAGTAGCCTCTCCTTTCACTACCCAGGCCTGGCACTCATTTCCCCACCTAGACCTTCCCTGGACTCAGATTACCCCCTCCCCTGCTTTCCTACCCACCCTCCTGCCCCCCACCTAAATTTTCCAGCCTGAGCATCCCTTTCTTCCTGCATTCCCCTCACCCTCTTCCTGCCCCCCAGAACATCGCTATGTACGAGTGGTTGCCCAGCTTCCTGCAGAAAATGGCCCCAGAGTATGAAGGTGAGATGAGCAGGAAGGATGGGAGTTTGAGGGGCAGCATAGGAGTGGTTTAAGTGCTAAATTCTGTCCTCTTTCTTCTTCCCCTCCTTCAGGGTACCGGCCATTTCTGGACCCCAGCATCTCTCCAGAGTTCCTGGCAGCTTCTGAGCAGTTCTTCTCCACCATGGTGCCCCCTGGTGTCTACATGAGGTGAGGGAGGGCACTCAAATGTGTGTGTGTGTGTGTGTGTGTGTGTTGGTGCAACCTCAGGTGACAAAAATATGCCTCCAAGAGCCTTCAAGACCCAATTATCAGCCTGAGTGCCCATGTTCCCAGGCAACAGTGAATATAGTGGGGAAGGCTAACAATTAAAAAGTAGATATATCATAGATACATATATTCTCCTGTAGCTGGTGTAGATTTTAAGATTTTGTAGATCCCCTGCATAAAGATGGGCTAATTGAGACTCAAGGAGCCCTGGTGGCACAGTGGTTAAAGTGCTCATCTATGAACCAGAAGGTCAGTGATTGAACCCATAAGCCACAAGCCACAGGAGAAAGATGTGGCATTCTGCTTCTGTAAAGATTTGCAGCTTGGAAACTCTGCAGGAAAGTTCTAATCTGTCCTATAGGATCACTATGCATCGGAATCAACTAGGCAGCAGTGGATTTGGTTTTTGTTTTGGGTAACTGAGGCTCAGGGGGTGAATCACACAGCCAACTGGGTCAGAACCTCAGGCTTGACACTACACTGGGGACATTTTTAGCTATAAGCACAGGGCCTGGGATTTATAAGCTTTGGTGGGGTGGTGGTTATAAAAATGTGTGAAAACTGAAGAAAAAATTAGCTCCAAAATGACAAAAAGAGAACTTTTTTTTTTTTTTTTTTTAGGATTTGAGTGAAGATTTACAGAGTAAATTCACTTTTCATACAGCAGTTCACATATACTTTGTCTCATGTCATTGACCAAAATTTACAATGCAG